>NC_089813.1:13461005-14061005 GCF_029633855.1 Hoplias malabaricus | reverse complement strand
TGAAACTTTTGGTGATGTTATGCACGGTTGATGATGATAACTTAAAAGTCTTTGCTATTTTACGGTGAGTAACACCATTCTGGTATTGCTGCACTATCTTTCTGAACAACAATGATGGAATTGGTGATCCTCTTACCATCTTGGCTTCAGAGAGACACTGAAACTCTGAGAAGCTCTTTTTACACCCAATCATGTTGTCAATTGACCTAATTAGTGTTAATTGGTCTTTCAGCTGTTCATTATATGCTCAATTTCCTTTTTCCAGCCACTTATTGCTACTTGTCCCAACTTTTTTGGGATTTGTTGACACTGTGAAATTTTGAATCAACACATTTTTTTTAAATGTTACAATTACTCAGATTAAACTTTTGATCTGTCATCTATGTTCTATTACGAATAAAATATTGACATTTGCCATCTCCACATCATTGCATTCAGTTTTTATTCACAATTCACAAGTGTCCCAACTTTTTGGGAATCCGGTTTGTAGTATCTGATTAATTCAGAGACTTTTTTTACTGTGCTCTTTGCAGGAAAATACAACCTGTCGAATAAAAAGGTACTATATTTTTTATTCTTGCTTGGTTTTTATTAAAAATAAACACCCCGTGTAATAATAAGATAATGTCCACGGCATAGCCCAAACTGGTCCCCTTCAGCTAAATGCTAATTCCCCGCATAAGAGTTCACAGTACCTTTCCTGATTGTTCCACATTTCCGTGAGTCAAAAACGGAGTCAGAGCATGAGGCACGAGGCAACAAGCTTTCTTTTTGTTTCCAAATGTGCTGCGTGAGGCAGAGCACGAGGCACGAGGCAACAAGCTTTCTTTTTGTTTTCAAATGTGCTGCGCGAGGCAGAGCACAGTAATCTCCTTTATGTATCAGTGTAGCCCGTCTCGTAAAGCGGGATTAAAAATTGCCCGCACAGACCTGTATTTACAATAGTTTTATTTTTTCTTCAAACAGAAAAACATTAGGCATAAGATGCTTCAGCTACAGCCAGGTAATAATGAGTCATAAATTATGCTAAATACAAACAGAAAATAATAGTTCAAATAAAATATTGCAAAATACAGTTGTTCACTTAATGGTTGTGGGTTTCTACAAATTTCACTGAAATATACATTTAAAAGTGATCTGATCAGTTTGGATACTGTAGTGTGTGCTAAAAATGATAGTACAGTACATGATTTAAAATCAAGAAAAAGCAATGCAGTCATGTGGTCCGGAACAATGGCATTCATGGTTTTCAGCAAGAGACTTGAGACTCGATTTGGACTCGGGATGAGAGACTTGAGACTTGACTTGGACTTGTAAAAAATGACTTGTGAACATCTCTGTGGCCATGACCATAATTTAAAAAAGATTGGATTTCATCAAATACACTTTTAGTGCATCAACAAACTCAATGATCAGGACCCTCTCAGAGCCACAGGATTACCACAGAGCTGTATTATCAGGTGGTGGATCATGTGTCTAAA
Source organism: Hoplias malabaricus (assembly GCF_029633855.1). Classification (NCBI taxonomy): domain Eukaryota; kingdom Metazoa; phylum Chordata; class Actinopteri; order Characiformes; family Erythrinidae; genus Hoplias; species Hoplias malabaricus. The sequence goes on along the minus strand of NC_089813.1, from coordinate 14,059,524 downwards.
ACACTGGGAGGTGAGAGGCCAAAGTGTTTAAAAACTCCAGCAGCACTGCTTTTTTAATTCCATTAACTTATTTTATTTATAAACTATTAAATGACAAACACCAAAAATCAGCAGCACTGTGAGTTAAAGGATAAACAGGTTCATGAATCAGTAAAAAGACGAGTGTCTGATTCACTCAAAACAGTGTAACACACACTAACACCACCTCCACCACGTCTGTGTGAAGAATTTGAATATTTTTTGCCTCCACCAACGAACCATGACTTTAGAAACGAACCCGAGCCTCCGCTGAACCGGCAGCTGGAAATGGCCACTGACCCCAATAGGCGAGTCTCCCAGCGCGCCCAGACTTGAGTGAGCTTTTAAGATTAGCAAATTGTAGCTTTAGCAATTTAGCATTAGTGTAATTAGCAGACAACGAAATTCGAGCTAAGTTAAGCTGTACCTATGCTTCGTTATTATTGGAACAAACTCTGGTGAGTGCTGCATCAATTCTCATACAGCCCCCCCTTCAGTGGCTTCAAGGTGTCCATGACATCACACTTCACCTGAATGTCCTTCATGACTCTGGTACATCTGAGAATTCTTATAGTGAACAATTCTTACATGACAAATTACAGAGAACCTCATGCATTTAACAGTTTCTCAGTTGCAGCTCCTTTGCCTCTGCGGTCTGTTGTGGGATTGGACATGTCCTGCACCCCCAGGGAATAGCGACTTATATTTGTGTTGTTATTTATTGTTGTTCAGTTTAGTCTGGTAGTGAATTTAGTTGCTATACCCTGTGTAGTTAGCATTTTCTGGGGTATTTTCATTATTATTATTTTTATTGTCGGTCTAAAGAGAGTTTGAATTGCCTTTGTCAGTAAAGAGCATAAAAAGAGGATGGGGTGATTCCCCCAGACTTTTACTGATTTAACTTCTTATTAAACTTCAGGAGGGTTCTCATCACATCAGCCACAGTCACAGACAGTGCTTCATCACCTGGGGGGAGGTGGGAGCCCACTGCCTCTGTGTTGTTTAAAGCATCTGAAAATGTAGAGTCATTGATGTGTATGAGATTATTTTTCCCTCTTGTTTTCTGTAACTGTTTGGATCCTCAGTTTTGTTCTCGACAATCACTGTTTACACATTCTTCATTGCAACAGTGAGGTTGCTCTTTGTTGCAGAGTGCCACTCTCTCACCAGATCTAAAAAAATCTGTTCCTGCTCATTTTAAAACTACTGCAATAACTCCAATTCTGAAAAAAACTGGCTCAGACCCCACTGATTTTAATAACCTACGGCCCATCTCTAATCTTCCGTTCATATCAAAAATTCTAGAAAAGGTAGTAGCTTCGCAACTCCACAATCACTTAAAAAATAATAACCTCTATGAACAGTTCCAATCTGGATTCCGCCCACTACACAGCACGGAAACTGCCCTTATAAAAGTCACAAATGACCTCCTTATGGCGGCCGATTCAGGACTACTCTCCATCCTTATCCTCCTTGACTTAAGTGCAGCATTCGACACCATCTGCCACACCACCCTCCTAAACAGACTTTCCTCCATTGGAATCACTCAAACTCCCCTAAACTGGTTTAAATCATATCTCTCTTGCCGCACTCAGTTCGTTCATATCAAATCATTTACTTCTCAATCTTTCCCTGTTATTTCAGGTGTGCCCCAGGGCTCTGTTCTGGGGCCCCCTTCTTTTCATTATCTATCTCCTTCCCCTTGGCCATATCTTTCGAAAACACAACATTAGCTTCCACTGTTATGCAGATGACACCCAGCTCTATTTCTCCTGTAAACCCACTCTCCACATCCCACTCTCCACCCTTACTGATTGTTTGACAGAAATAAAATCCTGGTTCACTACAAATCTATTAAAACTAAACAGTGATAAAACCGAGGTTCTACTGGTTGGCACTAAATCAATACTCTCAAAAACTAACAGTCCCTTAATAGACATTGATAACACATCTGTTTTCCCTTCTTCTCAGATAAAAAGCCTGGGTGTCATCCTCGAAAATTCTTTATCATTTAAATCACATATCAATAAAATTACCCAGTCCGCCTATTTTCATCTACGTAATATCAGTCGCCTTCGTCCTGCCCTCACACCACATACCTCTGTCATCCTCGTGCACAGCCTCGTGACTTCCCGCCTTGACTATTGCAATTCTCTGCTTTTTGGTCTTCCACACAAATCTCTCCATAAGCTTCAATTGGTTCAAAACTCAGCTGCTCGTATCATCACAAAAACCCCTTCATTCCACCACATCACTCCTGTACTGTCTCAACTCCACTGGCTCCCAATCAAGTTCCGTATAGACTATAAAATCCTTCTACTCACTTTCAAAGTTATCCATAACCTCGGCCCACCCTATCTCTCTGATCTTCTCACTGTCACTACTCCATCTCGCACTCTCAGATCTTCCTCCTCTATTCACCTGACTGTCCCCTGCGCCCGTCTCACCACCATGGGGAGTAGAGCTTTCAGTCGCTCTGCTCCCCGGCTTTGGAATTAGCTGCCACCTGACATAAGGAACATAAACTCACTTCTACAGTTCAAATCCTCAATAAAAACTCACCTGTACAAGATTGCTTTTAATGTTTAACTGATCCATGTTTTTAACTGTGTCATATTTTAATCGTTTCTTTTACTTGTATTTTATGTATAAATTTATTTATTTTTATTTCTTGCTGTTGTTATTGTAAAGTGTCCTTGAGTGTTAGAAAGGCGCTATTAAATAAAATGTATTATTATTATTATTATTATTATTATTATTAAAAGACGCATCATGGGCTTTGAGCAAAGAATAATACTTTAGAACGCAGCCAGGGCCTGTGACTGTGACTGTGTGGTAAGTTTCAGTGGCTACTACACCATCTACACACTTGTTGATGAAAGAGTAATAAAACACACTTCCCCAGGTCTGTGTGATTCTCACATACAGCAGCACCATAAACATGTTCCAGCCAGTGCAGCTAAAACAGACCTGCAGTGCTGAAACTGCTCTTTCCGGCCACAGTTTGATGGTTGCTGTTGATGTTTGTTCACTTGTGCTAATTTCAGCCGTGGTTGATATGTGAAGACCAGCGCTGCAGGATGTGATCTGACAGTTCAAGAGGGGGCCAGGAGGGGGCTTTGTAAGTTCCTCTGAAAATGCAATGAAGGGTTGTACTACTATTTTTCATTGTATAGAAAGATATTGGTAGAATACATCAAGTGCATCACCAGCATTTACTACTGGCTCAGTGTTGTTGCTCTCTTTGTTCACAAATACAATCACTAATGGAGAAAAAAATCTGACAAAACTTTTTCACAGATATCTGCAGATTTTCAGATAAAAATGTGGAGGCAGTGTTTACACACCCTGAATCATCAGCACCTGCTGAACAAGACAAATTATGATATTTCTGCACCGTGCCACACTTGACCATTCCTGCTCTTCTCCACAGCTGGCATCACATTGTAAAATAAGGATTTAACCTACACTTATTTAAATACTTGAATACAGATAGTGTTTAAGGGAAGAATATGCTTTTGAACAGCATTTCTGTTGTTTGTCTTTATGTGATTTTAATGCTGCTTTTAATCTATGAAAGAAAAGTGACTTGTGTTATGTTGCTCCCTTATAGTGTAACTAAATAAACATTATTACTCGACACACAGAGCAAGGAGGACAACTTCTGGCTGATTCACTCACTTCTTTAATTGAACCTTCTGCCACACTGATTACATTCAGAATCCCTAGATGCCCTAGTAGCGGTCTGCCCTCTGGTGGGTTCATTGTACATAGGACATCTCTAGGTGCATACATCACATATCTCCTCCCCACTAAGATTTGTTGTCACTAACAAAACATTTCTTAGGAAACAAACTTAAGACATCATATCCTTTTTTTTTTTTTTTTTTTTTTTTCTTTTAACTTCTCAATAACCTTACTAGAAAACAGGAGTTACGTCACAACTTATAATCACTTCAAAGTTTCAAAACTCAGAACCATTTAACAACATTCTATGAAAGCAAACATTCTTCAACTTTTTTTTTTTTTTTTTTTTTTTTTTTTTTTTTTTTTTAATTCACTAATCCCTGTAACGTACTGGTGGACGTGTGATCCTCACCGGATATCGTCGTACAGTCTCTGTTGTAGTCTGAACGTTCGGTGTGGATTCCGTGGACTGTGTTTTTGATGGAGCATGCAGTGTGTGTGTAAGTGTATCAGTATCCTCCTTCTGTTGAGGTGTATTTGGGTCAGGTGTGGTTGTCTGAGGAAGTGACATCGGACCACTCGCAGGAAGACTCACTGCAGTCTCTGATGGGTCTGACTCGAACCTAGTCAGCATCTGGTCCACATGACGCTTCCAGACCCCTTGTGTTCCCACATTTACCTTATAGGACACTGGTCCGGTCTTCTCGATCACCACAGCTTGCGTCCACTTATCCTCTCCCCTCCTATAATCACGCACAAGCACTGGCTCACCAACTTCAAACTGTCTCTGTTTAGAGTGTAGCTGGCGCCGTTGCTGTTGAGCCTCTTGTGACTGGTGCACTGTTCCAGCCATACTTGGTTTCAGGAAATCCAGTCGAGAACGCAGTTTGCGTCCAATGAACAGCATTGCAGGGCTTTCCTTGGTTGTTGCATGGGAGGTGTTGCGGTAGGTCAGGAGGAATGTATCTAGACGCTGTTGCACCGGTGTATGTCCTCTAGAAGATTTCAGAGCGTGCTTGAAAGTTTGCACAAAGCGCTCCGCTAAGCCATTGGAGGCTGGGTGGTACGGTGCTGAGCGAATGTGTTTGACGCCATTGGCTTTCAGAAACGTGATGAATTCTTCAGAGCAGAACTGAGGACCATTGTCGCTTACAAGGCTGTGTGGAATGCCATAGCGACTAAAGAGTCCCCTAAGCACTTGGATGGTTTTGCTAGACGTGGTGCTATCCATGATGTGCACCTCAGGCCATTTGGAGTGTGCGTCCACTACGACCAGGTACATGTGCCCTTCAAATGGACCGGCAAAGTCCACATGTATCCGTTCCCAAGGACTGGATGGCCACATCCATGGGTGTAAGGGTGCTAGGCCCGGTTCTTTCTGCACTCGCTGACATGAGTGGCATGACTTTGCTTGGTGCTCGATCTGGGAGTCGATGCTGGGCCACCAAATGTAGCTGCGGGCTAAACTCTTCATCCTTACTACACCTGGGTGTGCTGAGTGTAACTCTGCCAAAACCCGGGGGCGTAGTTTGGGTGGCACAATCACTCTCAAACCCCCACATGAGGCATCCGTGCTGCACAGTGAGATCATGGCGGCGCTGGAGATAGGGGGACAGCTCGTCCGCTACGTTGTTTGCAGCTGGAAAACGGCCAGTTGTGACCATTTCCATGACACAGGACAGAGTGGGGTCAGCCATGGTGTGACGCTTGATCTCGGTGTGGCTGACTGGCAAGGTGTCCAACTGTGACGTGTAGAACACCTCCACTGCATCTTGTTTTTCCCTGGGGGCATGAGGGAGCGGTAACCTCGACAGTCCATCAGCATTGGCATGTAGGGCCCCTTTTCTGTACTCAATGGTGTAATTGTGAGCGGAGAGCAGGAGCGCCCAGCGTTGCATGCGAGCGGCAGCCATGGATGGTGTGCCTTTCCCTGGACTGAAGATGGTTGTAAGCGGGCGATGGTCAGTGAGTAGAGTGAATGTATTGCCATACAGATACTGGTGAAACTTGCGTACTCCAAAGACTATCGCTAACGCCTCCCTCTCAATCTGAGCATAGTTTTGTTCTGCTTTGCTGAGAGTTCTGGATGCATAGGCGATTGGTTTTTCATCGCCATCCGGCATGACATGAGAGAGAACAGCTCCGACCCCATAGGGTGAAGCGTCGCAAGCGAGGCGGAGAGGCAACTCGGGGTTGTAATGTGTAAGCACATCCTGAGATATCAGGAGTACTTTGGCTTTCTGGAACGCTGATGCACAGGCTGACGTCCACTGCCATTTCTTTTCTTTGTTCAGCAGTTCATTCAACGGCTTTAGCACAGTGGCCCGATCAGGAATGAAGCGTCCATAATAGTTAAGCATTCCTAGGAAAGATCGAAGTTGACTTACATCGCCTGGTGCTGGTGCTTCCACGATGGCACGTACCTTCTCCGGTGACTTGTGGAGCCCAGCAGCGTCGATGATGTGGCCCAGGTATTCCACGGACTCCTGGAAGAAGAGACATTTCTCTTTCTTGATGTGCAGGCCGTATTCCTCTAGCCTGCTGAGCACTGCATCCAGTGTTTTCAGGTGTGTCTGCTCATCAGGACCACTGACAAGTATGTCGTCCAGGTAGCAATGAGTGTGTGCCAGTCCGAGGAGCACCTGGTCCATTGCCTTCTGGAATAAGGCGGGTGATGACGCTACACCAAACGGCAAGCGATTGAAGCAGAAGAGTCCTTTTTGTGTTGAGATGGTCAGCAACTTCTTGGAGCTCTCTTCTACTTCCATCTGTAGATATGCATTGGATAGATCCAGCTTACTGAAGCACTGACCTCCAGCGAGAGAAGCAAACAAGTCCTCAATACGAGGAATTGGGTATTTGTCGATGCAGAGTGCTGGGTTGAGTGTGACTTTGAAGTCCCCGCAAAGTCTCACGGTGCCGTCCTTCTTGTTCACTGGCACCACTGGCGTAGCCCAGTCACTATGCGCCACCGGTGAAATGACGCCAAGCTCCGTGAGGCGTGTCAGTTCAGCTTCCACTCGCGGTCGAAGAGCATATGGCACATTGCGTGGTGGGCAGAATTTGGGTACACTGTTTGGTCTTAGAGTGAGCCTGGCTTTCACTCCAGTCATGGTGCCTAACTTATCGGAGAAAACAGCGGAGTGTCTTTTTAACACTATCTCTAAGCTGTCTGTCTGTCTATGCTCAATTGCATGTACCGTCTTTAAGTCTCTCCAGTTCAGCTGAATGGCTCTCAGCCACTCCCTGCCAAACAATGGTGGAGCATCCGCCTTCACCACATACAGTGGCAAGACAGCGTGTTGCTTGTTCAATGTCACTTGCACTTTAATGACTCCTTCTGGTGCCAAAGGCTCTCCTGTGTATGTCTTTAGCATAATATCAGTGGGTTGCAGAGGAATTTTGTGCAGCTTTCGTTTGTACATTTCCCATGGAATCAATGACACTGCAGCCCCTGTATCCAATTCCATCTCCATTTTCTTTCCGTTGACTGTTGGCACTACTGATATACGTGAATACTTCCCTTTTTGCGACACTGCATAGAGTTCCAAGTCACTGTCACTATCCGCTTTCGTTCCTTCACTTTCACTTTCATTCGCCTCGACGTGATGGATCTTTTCCTTTCTATCTTTCACGCTGCGTTTGTGAGCATGGCTTTTCTGTTCAGGCTTTCTATCTTTGTGTTTATGTTCTCTTTCGTGACTGCCTTTTGATCTACCCCTACACATTCGTTTAGTATGGCCTTTCCTCCCGCACTGGTGACATTCGCGGTCTTTGTACCAGCAGTCATCATCGCTGTGATTTCCCTTCCCACAGCGGCGGCATTTTTCACTTTGCGAAAACACTGCATGTACTTTCAGGGAATTACTTAACTGCTGTACGTCGCGTGCTGCTGTCTCTGCTGACACTGCGTGTTCCACTGCTTTTTTGAACGTGAGGTTTTCCTCCGTCAGAAGACGTTTCTGTACAGCTTCGCATTTCAATCCGCAAACAAATCTGTCCCTCAGAGCGTCCTCTAAGTAAGCCCCGAACTCACAGTGTTCCGATAGCTTCTTGAGCACTGCTACATACTGTGCTATCGTTTCTCCTTCCCCCTGATTTCGCTTGTGGAACCGGAACCTTTCGGCTATAACAAGCGGTTTCGGTGTGAAGTGATCTTTAAGCACAGTCACAACCTGTTCATAAGTCTTTGTGCCAGGTGCCACGGGAGCTACTAAGCTACGAAGCAGTCCATATGTTTTAGGACCCATCACACTGAACAGTACTGCAACTTTCTTAGCCTCTTGAATGTCATTAGCCACCACATAATGCTCAAAACGTTCAATATACGTTGCCCACTGCTCACCAGACTCATCGAAAACGTCCATTTGTCCATATATTCCAGCCATCATACGTCTTTCTGGGATTACTTGTACCGTAGATGAAAACACAGTACTCAATGCCCTTGTATCCTTTGATGGTTGGCTTTTAGTTGATTAGCACATTAGCTAGCCACGCGGGTGTTCATTTCGGTCCAAAACTTGCACAAAACTGGTTTAACTTTCACAGCCAATCGATGCAAAGTATTCCGAAACACACGACTCGTCGCCAATTTATGTTATGTTGCTCCCTTATAGTGTAACTAAATAAACATTATTACTCGACACACAGAGCAAGGAGGACAACTTCTGGCTGATTCACTCACTTCTTTAATTGAACCTTCTGCCACACTGATTACATTCAGAATCCCTAGATGCCCTAGTAGCGGTCTGCCCTCTGGTGGGTTCATTGTACATAGGACATCTCTAGGTGCATACATCACAACTTGGTATATCATCAACTGTGTACATAAATATTCAGTGCACATGTATTTGTTTCATCGCACTATAAATCCACACAAGAAACCTGCTATGGGTCTCAGTGCTGTTTCTACAGGTGCAGTGGGTATGACTCCAGAAGTGGAGGAAGAGGAGAAAGAGGCTGGAGCAAGAGGCTGTGATTCTCACTAGAAGCTACGAGCACCAGTCTTTTGACTCCAGAGTCATACACAAAATACATATAATCTTTGCATAGGATCAAGTTCCAGAAACACTTTCATGACTTTTCCCAGAAGTGTCTTTTTTATAACTTAGGATCCCTAAAGCCTTGAAGTCAATCATATGAATGTATAAGTAATATAAAATAGATGAATAAGTAAAAAATGTAAACAAAATTAATGTAGTGAGTAAAATTAAAAAGTATTAAGTGACAGAAATATTAAAATAAGTTACAGATTTAAGTTCAGTAAACAAGTACATGTACTTCATTACTTTTCACCCCTGACAGCTGTGGGTATAAATACAGTCAGACATTTATGTAATTACTTCATTATTAACTAACAGTCACTGATTTGGTTCACAAATTAAAATGTAGTTGGGTTTCCACTAAAACATTACAAAAATTAAGCAAAATTACCTACATGTTCTATACTATTGTCTGTTTTGTTCAGCTCAATTGTATGTTGTATGTTTGAAGACAACAAATCACCACAGAGCAGATATTATTGTAAGGCTGGATCAATCTAAGTGCCGCAGTTACACTGAGGTTGTGGTGGGGTGTTAGTGTGTGTTGGGTTAGTGCAGTTGACTCACACAGCACTGCTGGAGCTTTTAAACCCCTCAGTGTCACTGCTGACAATAGAACAGTCAACCAACCAATCTCCTGCTAACATTGTTCTGTGAGCAGCGTCCAGAGTCCACTGCTGAAAGACTAGATGATAACTAACACAAACCATGCAGCTGCAGGTGAGCTATTGTCTCTGATTTTACAGGTGTATGTTTAGGTGTAATATTTGAACAAAATTTCCAATAATATTCTTATACATTTTCATGGACGTTTGGCCTTTTCACATTGTTTTGCCCCATCCCCAAGGATCCAGATATTTTTAAAAACAAACATTTTTCTCACTCTTCTTCTTCTTCTTCTTCACTCACTTTTCTGCTGCATTTCTTTGCTCTTGTGACTGAATCTAAGTAAGTTATTTAAACACAGACCACATACAGTCATCAGTAAGCATGTTATTTCAGATGATATCCCCTGCTAACAAGGGAAATAATCTGACCCCGCTGTCCCTGCGCTCTCAGAGTGTAACAGATTTTTGGAGGACCAAGTTTTATCGTGACTGTCTGCCTAAATTATTTCAGTTATTGTTTTAGATGTATAGCTACTTGTCTGAAAATAAAAGTAACCTTGCCACAGCAAAGCTGAGGCTGAATCCCAGATGTGTCACTTCACAGTTTATAGTCAAGTTTCACATTAACTTATCAAATTTATGTCAAATTATTGTTGGGTGCAGTATTTTTAGTTTATTATCTGTGATGTGCACCATATAAAACAATTTAATTTTGATTGTTAATGTAATGACTTAGATATGCAAGAAATAGATAAATATATGTATATATATATATATATATATATATATATATATATATATTTTGCTTTATGCATTAATGTCAAAAATGATTCTGCTTAATCAATATTGTAGACACCAGTAAATCCTAACCTGGCATTTGAGGTCTACATAAGACATTTAACTGTAATTGAAAATGAGACAGAGATAGTACTTTCTGAAAATAAATAAATGAAATAATAATAATAATAATAATGTACTCCTAGGTTCTCGTTCATCATGGCATTGTTGTTGAATTTTCTTTGTTTGGCTGATTTTTGAAAGCAGTGTAGAAGTAAACTTCGCTACCTTGGAATTCCCTTAATCCAACATAAGACAACAGCAGCATTTGTCACAATATATAATTTGTTCATCATATATATATATATAAACTGTCGCCCCTGGCTTCGTTTGGACAACACTGGAGAGGATCATCTTCCTCCTTTTCTCAGGAAGCCACTGGAGGGGAGACTGAAGAGCACACTGCAAAACAGAAATAGTGTAGAAAGTTAATAAGTCAAACTGCTTTTGTATCATTGTTGGTATTTTTAGGTAAAACTATAGATGAATCTTAAACTAAGTGCTGCTTATATCTGTTTAAAAGCAAAACAATAAATAAATAAATAAATTCTGAATTCCTTACATGCTGAAAGAGCATTGTGTGTTTGTGCCTTTTCCTCCCTCTAACTGAAACACTTGGAGAAAGCCCTACTGACTCTGGAGAGGAGGGTCTTTCTTTGTGGTTCAGTAGAGGACTGGAGCACACTGGGAGTCATTGGAGTAGAGAAAAACGCTGTCTGAAAAACTGAGAAAAATGAAGAGTGTAGAAAGTAAGAATGGGAAACTGGCTCAAAGAAATCCTTCCACTTCAGCCACTGTTAAACTCTGTTTTGGGACTTTCTAGTTTAACCTATAATTAGTTGGAGCTTAAGTTAACTGATAACTGTACTGGTAAATGTAGGATATCAAGTGTGAATTCTGACTTGTGCATGAGGTTTACTTACATGCTTGTGTATTTATGCTTTTGTTTCTATCTGAAACATTTAGAGAAAGCCCTAGTGATTCTGGAGAAGAGGGTCTTTCTCAGTGAAAAAATGAAACCAGCTAAAAGAAATCATTGCCTGTTATTAATCCAATCCTAAGCTTGTGTGTGTGTGTACATTGTGTGTGTTTGTGTGTGTATGTACACTTACCAGCAGGAACAGGTCTATTCTGGAGATAGTCCTCAGAGATAGCAGCCAGTGGTTCAATTGAAAAAGAAAGTTAAAATTAACATTACAACAACCCAAAAGATGCAATGAAACAACTGTATTTAAGAAAGAAATGACGACACTTCAGTAACTTTGAACTGAGGGTCAGAAATAACATACTGTTACAATATAACTCCAGAAAAATCTCTCTCACCTTGAACCTGAGTTTTGGGGTCTTGATCCTGGGAAACCTGAACGGCAGGATTCGGTTCCCCGTGAATCGGCCTGGCTGACTTTCATCTTCCTCATTGACGGAGATTAAGTCCTGAGTCATGTACACGATTTCTGTGCTGTACCTCTGAGGCGTGAGGGTGTTGTGGGCTTTTTTCTCTTTTTGATTTTTGCTGTAGAGGTGCCGGTTCTGAATGTAGTCTACCACAGAATCAGGCAGCAGGTACCGGACGCTCCGACCCCTGCAGAGAGCTTGTCTCACGAGAGTGGAGGAGATGTCGTTGGTCACCCATTCTCGGACGATGTGGATGTTCTCACGGTGCTGGTGGAGCAGCTCTGACTGAGTGATTAATTTTTCTGCGTCAGAGCCGCACCTGCTGATGACGACCACACCGTAGGAACCCACAATCTCTGCAATGTCTTCTGGATTCCAGAGGTTCGGCACACCAAAGGACTCCAGAAGATCAGCCCCACAGAGGAGCTTCAGCTCGGGGACATCTGTGCTGTGTCCTAGGGACACACTCTCCCATTCTACTTCACTTCCCTCCAGTGTTGTCTTCTCAGACTTCACAGTGTCCTGCTCTTCCTGGTTGTTTTCTCCCAGCAGTTTGTCGTGATGGTGCCAGAGGACCTTGGCTGTTTCCACCCACTCGGACTGCTGACTCTCCCAGTCATCCACAGTGATCCAGGTGGAGCTCTCTGTGGCTAATCTGGCCATTTCTACCCGATGCCAGGCCGCAATCAGGTCTTTCTTCTTGTAGCCATCGCCTACAGGAGAGATAATTCCTTTCTCCACCTGGTATCTTCCTGTGCTCTCCAGATGATCCCGTGCCAGCTCGAACATTAGTAGGTGCATGTTAGTGATTGGGTTAAAAGACCCGTATGCCAAAAGAACGACTTTGGTTCTGTTCTGTGGCACAGACAGAGAAAAACAACACAGAATTAAATTACCTGCACAACTGTCACTGCAAAACATGTAATTAAAACTACATGATTGTTCTCACTTATCTGTGAATTTAAGATATATATGATATATATGACTTTTACAGATGGAAATTATTCTGCATAATTGAAAAAGAGACAGATAGTATTTTCTGAAAATAAAATTTAATAATAATAATAATAATAATAACAACAACATACTCCTACGTTCTTGTTCATCATTGTGTTGTTGTTAGATTTCACAGTGATACCTTCTCTGAACATCGTTGAAGTTCACTAATGACCAAATCAGCAGACTGTGTTACTATTGTTTTCTGAAATTATAATCATAAAAGCACTCTATGTGCCTCTATTACTTTATGAAGATTCATAATTAGGGTAACTGGGTTTCTTTAGCTTTGAAAAAGTTATAGAAAAATAATCTAAATCAATGAAGAGAATAAATGGAGAATGAAGAATAGGATTCAAACATAAAGGCAATGTCAGGATTTGCCTTATACACCATATCCAGATTGTTTAGGTTTAAAGGACACACCTACAGTGCCCTCCATTATTATTGGCACCCCTGGTTAAAAAGTGTTCTTTGGCTTCTGATTAATTCTTTTTTTTTTAATAATATAGGACAACAATGGAAAAACAAGAGAAAGATCTAAGCTTTAATTCAAGTGCCTTTATTTTCTGGGGGAAAAAAATACACATTAAGAAATAAATCTTTTGAATAAAATCATGTGTGCCACAATTATTGCCACCCCTGGTGTTAGTACTTTGTACAACCTCCTTTTGCCAATAAGCCACCACTTAATCTTCTCCTCTAACTTCTCCTCTAAGAAGATGGGAGAATACAGAAAGAGGGATCTCCTATGTACTCTCCTCTTCAGCTCACCCCACAGGTTTTCTATTGCGTTGAGGTCTGGGGACTGAGCTGGCCATGAGAGGAGCATGATTTTGTGCCTTGAGAACCATTTCTGAGTAGATTTGGCCACATGTTTAGGGTCATTATCTTGCTGAAAGACCCAGTGATCAGGCCCACAGCATCACTGATCCGTCCCCATACTTAACAGTGGGCATGAGGTGTTTTTCTGCGTACTTATCCTTGGTGCTACGCCAGACCCACTTAGAGTGTTAGTTGCCAAAAAGCTCTATCTTGGTCTCATCTGACCAAAGCACACGGTCCTAGTTAAAATCCCAGTACCGCTTGGCAAAGTCTACCTGTTTACGATTATGAGTATAACTCAGAAGAGGCTTTCTCCGTGCATGCCTCCCAAACAGCTTGTTGGTATGTAGATAACAACTGATGGTTGTTTGGGAGACCTCGTAATCCCAAGATGCTACCATTTGATTCATTTTGATTTTTTCTTTATTTTTTATTTTTTCACTTGAGTTGAAGGTTGCTTTTTTCTAAATTTTTGTCAGAGTGAGGTTATGCTTCTGCAATAAATAATTAATTTATTTTAAGGCTTTTAACACATATTAACTAGGGGTGCCAATAATTATGGAGGGCACTGTACCATTACAATTTCATGACGATTGGCCAATGTTAAGCCTGTCAAACAGCTGCTGAAATCTGACTGGCCAATGAGGTTAATTTTGTGCGATTCGTGACGTTCATAACTTCTCACTTATAGCATCACCCACAGAAGCAGGATGCAAGACGACAGCTTTATCCAACATTCGGATGCTGAGAAACAGCTACCTAGCTATTACAGTGCCCCCTATAGGACTTTGTGTGCCATTTTTGACATGCTACCTCAGAATCACAACTGTAATAAAACTCTGAGGTTTTGTTCAATTTGTGTAAAATATGCTAAAGTTATAAAGTTTTAACTAAAATATGCGAATGACTGGAGAGGTTAATTTGCATATGGTGGCCAAAATGTTAACATATTTCAAAGTTTTTTGGATTATTATTCAACATCAGAACATTTTGACACAAAGATCTAGAATCCTGAGTCAAAATCCAGGGACTAGTTCACAAAAGAAGGTTTTGCATTTAATGAAAATTTGCAAATTTTAATTACATTGACATATATGGTTCAAGTGGCAAAGTTGTTTGCCTGTACGCAAGAAATCAGTGAAAATTGAAATTTTGTACCTACCAGCGTTTAGGAGTTATGAGGAAAACGCCTTTAGCTAAATTATATCACCCCCCCCACCCCACCCCCCTGGAGAAGGCAGCGCAGAAAGGGGCAGATAAGGAAAAGGGCCAGGCGCATAAGCACACATCAGACACCTCACAAAAAAAAAAAGAACCAGTAATCTGTGGTCAGGTTTTGAATTTGCACAAAGAATACCTGGATGATTGGCCTCCTCCTCCTCCTCCTCCTCCTGAGCCAAATAGTGACGCAGATGAAACAGCAGAAGAGGGAGAAGAGAATGCTGGCAATGAAGCCGTTATCAACCCTCCTCTAATCTCAGCTACTCCCCAGCCATCACAAGCTCAAGCCAACACCAAAGTGATAGAAGGAATGAAGACCTCCCTTCTACCACTTTATCCTCCTCCATCAGCAAAAGGATGAAGTGTTTGAACATTTGCAGCAATATGCTAAAGTCCTGGGAGAGCAAATCAGAGAGCTGGAAGAAAGAATCAGAAAAAAAGAAAGCAGCAGGACCTCCTTCCACTTCACTGTTCAGGAAAAGCCCAGAGGGACCGAGCACCTTGCTTCAAATGCAGAGTATCCAGGTGATGGGACCTAATGGGGCAGACTATGTTTTCAGATGTGAAGATGTATGTGAAGTATGTGAAGATCTCCCTCCAATTTCAGAGGGAGGACCAACGTTTGGGTGGAAACCTTCTGTGAATGAACTGACAAAAGTATGTGCACACAAGATGAAACTGGAATGGACTAAAGTACAAGGGGATCTACCTTTCCCCAAAGACATACAGTATGGGGGCACCCTGGATCACTCTACCAAGTCGCAGTGACTGCCCTCTATACAAGGATCGAAGCAGCATTTCCAGTCAGACTGAATCTGGACAAACTGTCTCAGTGCAAGCAGAAAGAAGGACAGACTGCCGTTGATTATCTACATGAACTGGAACAAATCCAATCCGGACTTCAGAAACCCGCTGACTATCCCGAAAACCACATGAGCCCGTGGAAAAGCCACTTAAAAGAACGCTTCCTAAGTGGTTTGAAATCTGACATTCAGACGAAGGTGAGAGATGATTGTGTGGAAGTGGACACAGGAAGACTACAGACCGTCCTGGCCTTTGCATGTCGAAAAAAGACTGAATGAGAAAGTGAAGAAAGGACAACAGAAGAGAGAAAAGGAGCAGCACCAACTGCAGTGTGCTGTGCTGGAGGCGGCAAAAGCTGATTTCAGAGGAGACAGAGGAAGAGGTAGAGGATGTGGAAGAGATGGCACTGGCTTCAGAAACTTCTCTCAATACAAGTGTTACAACTGTAGCGAAATGGGACACATTGCTGTTAATTGTCCTGAGAACCAGCCGCAAGAGACACACAGTTTGCAGGAGAGGAGGCATGAATCATACAGGGATCAGAACACACACCACACACACATCTAGATGCTGGTAAGATTGTTTTAAATTATCAAATGCTTCTAAAAAAAAAGACCTCTGCCTTGCTGACAATTGAATTACAAATTGTGAGCCAAATTTTAACTTTTTTAGTTGACACTGGGGCTACAATTTCTGTTTTAAAAACCGAGGCCTTGCACCCCGAACCACGTTTATCAGGGAGGAAAACATCTATATTGGGGGCGGGTGGAGTTCCTTTAATGGAGTCTTAAACTTGTCTCAACAGATCAGCATCAGTAACGAAGCAAATTTTTTTTAGACGCCATTGAACCTTGGCTGTGGTCCAAAGGCAAATATGTTAGTCTTATGAAATGAGCTCCAGAATGAATAATCACTCCAAAAAGTGCACAACTCAATATCCTCTGAAAAAGGAGGATGGAATAACCCTGTTTTGAACAGTTTGTTGGAAAGAGGGATTATTATCGAATGTCCGGACTCAACATATAAATATCCAATTTGGCCTGTAAAAAAATCCACATCTCCAGGAAAACTGCAGCAGTGGCGCTTTGTTCAAGACTTGCAAGCAGTAAACAAGGCTATTCATGCTCAAGCACCAGAAGTTCCAAACCGGACACTATTCTGAGTCATGTGCCAGAAAATTCAGTGGTTCTCAGTGATAGATTTAGCAAATGCTTTTTTCAGTCCGAAAGTGCACAAAGACTCACAAGGATACGCTGAGTCACCAACTTTTTTCAATACAGCCCTGAGGGATAACTTAGCTAAGTTCTTTTTCCCAGGTACTAGTACACTTCTACAGTATGTAAATGATCTTTTGATATGTTCTCCTGATCAGGACACCTGTATAACTGACACTGTCTCTCTGCTTCATTTCCTAGCACAGAATGGCCCCAGAGTGGACAGGGACAAGATGCAGCTTGTGCAACCAACAGTCACATATCTGGGACATGATCTGTCAGCAAAGGGAAAGACACTTTGTGCAAAAAAAGTCTCTGAAATCGCACACATACCAAAACCAACTACAAAAAAGCGACTTATCTCTTTTCTAATGTATGACTGGATACTGCAGAATGTGGATTCCAAATTATGCACAAACCTCTGCTCCACTACATGACATGACACATAAAAAGAATCTAACAGCCTCGTCCAAAGTAACCTGGACCCCTGAAGGGGAGGAGGCGTTTGTAAATCTAAAAATAGCTCTTCAGAATGCACCAGTTTTAGCTCTGCCAAATCCAGAAAAACCTTTTGAGCAATTTGTAGATAAAAAACAAGGATACATGACTTCTGTTCTCTTACAAGAACACGGTAACAAACTTCAACCAGTGGCCTATTTCAGTGGGCGGCTATACACCGTAGCTCAGGGTTATCCCTACTGCTTAAGAGCAGTAGTAGCATCAGAGACGGCTATCACAGCTTCTAGAGAGATAGTGGGGTATGCAAACATCACCCTACACGTTCCACATGCAGTGTCCATGATCTTGCTGTAAAAACAGACATCACATCTTAGTGCAGCCAGATGGTTTAAATATCACACATTATTGGCAGAAATGCCAAATGTTGCAGTAAAAGGTGTACAGTGTTGAACCCAGCTACTTCCCACAGAACAGGAAGGGGAACCCCATGACTGCACACACTGGACCTTGTCTGCTCTCCACGAACTGACCTGAAAGATGTTCTACTTGATAATCCTGATTTAATTCTCTATGTAGATGGATCCAGCTACAAAGACTCTAAATGACATGACAAAAACAGGATTTGCTGTTGTTACACTAACAGACACTTTGCTTACAGGTAGCCTACCTTCCAGCTTTTCAGCACAGGCTGCTGAACTAGTTGCACTGACTGAAGCATGCAAACTAGCCAAAGAAAAGGCAGTCACCATCTACACAGACTCCAGGTACAGTTACGGGGTTGTTCACAGCTTTGGGACCTTGTGGAAATGAAGAAATTTCCTAACATCATCAGGTAAGGCAATTGCACATCACATACTAGTGTCAGCACTTCTGGATGCCATTCTTTTACCAAAACAGGTGGCAGTAGTACATGTTTGCACACATACAAGTGATGAAACTCCAGAAGCATTGGGTAACGCGAGAGCAGATGCTGCAGCTAAGAAGGCAGCATCTAACCCTGGAGTGTTTTTAATACAAGTCACCATTGTTGATCCTCAGGATTTTACACCTGAGGAAATTAAAAAAACCAGAACAGCTAAAGATGTGAAAACATGGTGAAACTCAGGGTGTACATTCAATGGGAAAATCTGGTTGGGACCAAACAACAAACCATGTCTACCCTCCTACTACTTTCCTTACTTTGCGAAAATGGCCTATGGAGTGGACCATTGTTCGAGGAGAGGAATGGTAGACGCAGTAAATCAACAGTGATTTGTAAAAGGTTTCTCAAATTACTCACAAAATAAAAAATAAAAAAAGGTGTCTGAAGGTAAACTCAACAGGTGCCATTTCATATGAACACACACATGGACATCCAGAACCTGACATGCCTTTTGACCACCTACAAATGGATTTTATTGAATTAACACCATGTCAGAAAAAGAAATATGTGCTTGTGATCGTTGACATGTTTTCAAAATGTGTAGAAGCTTCCCCCACTTCTCACCAAGATGCACTAACAGTAGCAAAAATACTGTTAAGGGAAATTGTCCCTAGGTTTGGTATTCCTAGGAAAATCTCATCTGACAATGGGCCATCGTTTGTTAGCAACATTTTAACACACATCAGTGAAGTAATTGACATGCCACTACACAAACACTGTGCCTATCACCCTATGAGTGCAGGGGCGGTAGAATCAAAGTGTGTCAAGAAACAGGGCTAAATTGGGTGGAAGCTGGTGTGCATGAGTATGAGACAAAGAGTGTCGTCCAGGACGAAACTCTCCCCTTTCAAGATAATGTTTGGCCATCCGCCAAATACAGGATGTGCTCCCAAAAGAGAAACACTGGCCTTGGAAGATGATCACATGCAAAAATATTGTGCAAAATTGTGTTCTGTTTTGTTTGATGTGCACAGGAGGGTGAATGAATCTCTACTGAGCAGTTACAGGACACACAGTGAAGCCTGGGGATTGGATCCTGACTACGGTCTACAAGAGGGCAAATTGGAAAGTGGATCGCTGGCAAGGACCGTTCCAGATGCTCCTGACTACTCACACCACAGTGAAAATTACTGAGAGGGACACGTGGGTCCACATCTCACACTGCAAAAGAGCCCCAGCCCTAGAATAGACACAACAAAATCACCATGGCAGGAAAATTTCACATATTGTTCAACCTCTGCAAGGTGACAGCATTCATCTTAGCAACATCATCCTGACAGCGTCCATCTGGATGACAGTGAAAATATGCAGCAAAACCTGAGACTACAGAAAGGTTCATAGACTACAGTAAAAATGTTTACTGGCAATATGTGAACTTCATAGTGAAGACAACTGGTAATGCAAATGACACATGCATTGTATGTTCACTAATGCCACATTCCAGTACTGATCCGTTTGAATCTTCAGTTTCTGAAAATACATGTGGTGCAGTGAATAAAGCTTGGATGGGTTTAAACACAGCTAGTTATAATCTTACTAGCAAATTCATGCAGGAACATTTAAATCTCCATTCTCCATTCTCAGTCCATCTTGTTAACCCTACAAAAAGATTCCTATATGAGAAAGAATTCTTTAAAACCACCTCCTATATTGAAATTGAACAAACAAATAACTCAGTTTAAATGTGATGATATTACAGTGTTTTACTACTATTTTTATATGAGAATTTATGGAACTGTTGCAGACTGTTTGTCTGTATATGTCAGGTCAGTTCGAGGTCAGTGTTTTTTCAGAACAAAACATTTTGTCCTTCATCTTGTTCATCAAACTGGGACGTCTCTAAGGAACTAAGCTTGCAGAAACTTAGAGTGATTATCTTATGCTTATGACGTATAAACTACCTATAATACTCTCTGTGAAAACATCTTCTTTGTCCACATTCACATAGTGCTCTGTGCTATTGTGTGTTGACCACCTTAAGGTTAATAAACTACTTTCTGATTGCAAATGCTCTGTTAGATTTCAATTCTTAATACTTGTATTTATTTTCTCCACCACAGTGTGTGAATGTCCAATGTGTATTAACATGGACACTTGGTGACATCTGTGACAATCATGAATTGAGAATACTGCCATTTGCATTTACTCTGGCCCTTGTGTGGTTGGACCTTGCTTGTGGTTGTTAGTTATGTTTGGCAGCATGTTCCACTATATACTGTGTTTACATGTGTAACACACTGGTAACCTGTCAGACACAGACAGGTGTGTGTAGCATGTGAATGAATTCAGTCAGTATCATGTATGTGGTGGTGAATTAGGGCTGTTTCTCAATAGCAACACCACAAAGAATGGACTAGTGTTCTCCAGAAGAACATTCTAGAGAAGTCACCTCACAAGAGCAAATTAATGATAGGGTTCTCAGGTCCCTCTCTTTGGCAATTCATGAACAAATGCATTCTCTTTTTTTTTCAGCAGAACAAGAACAATTTCTGGGCACTTTAACCGTTCTTGGCGTTTGTGTTTGTCAGTATTGGAACGTATCTTCAGCAGTGGAAAATTATGTCAAGCGAGAACACAAGAATGTAAGAGAGATGCTTGCTGTTGATGGAGCCCTTGCAATGGCTAGGAACACTTAGATTCAGAGCACAACAGCCCACAGTCTATCAACAAAATGTAATTTTAGATAATAACTGAGATAAAACCCTCACCTTTAAAGACATAAAAATAGATGTAAAACATCAAATGAAAGTCTCACCTGTTATAAAGAGGCCAGAGAGCACAGAGCAATTAAGTCACATACTTTCCATTCTTTATTTAAATATGAGCTGCTTTGTATGTGTCACAAGTGTCAATGACAGTATAAAGTGTGTCACAGGTTAAGAATCAGAGAGAAGATTAAACTAGGGGCTTTTTTTTATAGTTAACAGAGGTGTTGGTGAAGCTATTTTGAAACAGTAGTTTTTCAAGCCACTCTTGGTTAAAAGTAGTCAAGCTGCAGCCAATCTACACTTCTATAAATTACACAGCTGCACTATGAGCTACTGAGGAAAAGTAGATAATGATGAAGCTACTTAAGATATGAAATCTTACATTTACCAGTGGAGTGCAGTTTTTCATAAAAACAGTACATCAACAAATGTGTGTGTCATAAATACAAAGTTGATCTGAAGAGAAAAACGTGAACTCTCTCTGTGTGTGTGTGTGTGTGTGTGTGTGTTTTAGTGTTACTGAACTTAAGGATCAGAGCTGCAGAGATCTCAGAGTGGGACCTCACTGATACCCTCTCATACAGTTAAGAAAGGATTATTTTTGTGAAACATATATGAATTAAGTAATAAATCAAATATACCCCTGTGTTTACCCCTTTAACAATCAGACATTACACTTCATTGTCTTTATTTATAATAAAAAGCAGCACAGAGGCTTTCTTGTGGCCTTCCAGGCTGTGTTTCATATCTCTGTAGCTCTGTTTGTGTGGTGATCCCACTAAATTGGGAAAGGAAATACATTGATTTCAGAAATGTCTGAGGGAGGACGGCACAGAGTCAGGTCTGAAATGAATTACTGTATAAAATGATGCTTGCTGACGTTTCTCCATTTAGCTGATCTTGAGTGGAGCTCAGGTGTATCTTCTGCTGTCTTACATTTCTCAGAACTGTGTCCGTGTTACAGTAATACAATAACCCTGCCTAGTATTGTGGCCAGGACCAGGGGTACTTGGCCTGTGACAATGCTTAGATAGGTGAGACGTGTAAGCGTAGTATCCACGTGAAAGTCAGGATTAAAGATTTCTGAGTAGAGCATCACACTGCCTCCACTGGCTTGCTTACTTCCTTAGGGAGTAAGGGGAGAAGTTCAGAGAAGTTCAGATTTCATCAACTTCCTCCTGAAGCTGAAATAATTGTATTCAGAGCAGAGGAGGAGGATGAAAATACTGAATGTTGGTTTCCTGAAGAAACAAACAAACAAACAAAAAGAATAACAATGAAAATTGAGGAGAAAGAGAAAAACCCTGTTGAGCCACATACAGATATAATGGATTTTTTAATGGAGTCAAGCAGTCACTTCTTGTTCTATTTTATTTTATACTGTTATGCCACAAGATTAAAAAAAAACTCACAGGTGAAGTGAACAACACTGATGAAGCCCTATTGGAGGACTGGAGTATATCAGGTGGTGTGTTACTCACGTCATCTGCAAGTGGTTTTAATGTTGTGGCTGATGCATGTAGTGCTTCGGTGAAGTGACATTTCTCCATGTAGTTGTCACTGTTCTTTCTGTGTGCAGTGTGTGGATTGAGGACTGTGAGGCGGTGTCAGGTTACACTCGTCCACACACTTCTCAGTGTAGTAATGATCTCTAATGGATGTGTTGTAGTACCTAAGAGCGGCTGTAGGAGGCAGTAGAGTCTGAGGTATAGCGATAGCACTTTCCCTTGTTTGGTCTCATGTTGCTCCAACGCTTGACCCTGTATAATTCGCCTTGTTACACTGAGTAAGAGCTCTCTAGTTTTTGTTTCAACATAGTATATAGCATGGGCATGTAACAACAATTAAAGATATTTCCGTAGTGAGACAATAACAGAAGGACATTCTGCAGTTCAGGAGCCAATTATTGTCCTTGTGGGCGGAGTTTGGGTTCCAGAAGTGAGTGGACAGCCCCCTCTACTGGTCAGAGCTTAAACAGATTTATAGTGAGAGGAGTACAATGTGAAATGAATATTGTTCTACCTTTATTCAGAGAGTAGAATGAGATCGTGTGCTGTGATATTTATCATAAAACACTGTCTGAGGTTAATTGCTGCATAATATTAGATGTGTCTACTGTAAAAGGTAAGCATTGTGTTTGAAGGGAGACACTGAATCAGTATAAAACAGACTCCTTTATGATTGTTACAACAAATATTACTCTTAATTCCACAGATGTGAGTTTGATACGGATAAAACAACAATTGTGTTGATAAATAATCATTTAATTTGTGTGCTTTCCTTTTACAAATGGATTTAAATGTATGGAACTTTAATGAATTATGGCCAGTGCTTACCTTTCTAATATACATTAAATAAACATTTCCTCTCACTGGACTTGTTACTGTACTCTACCTGTTTGTCTGTGACAGCAGAACACTACATCAAGAAAATAGGCACCGTTTTTGACCTCAACTCCACAGGAGCATATGGTGCTGAAATCTTATAAGGATTTAAATTATGTTATGTACCATGACCCAGTCTTTCACAATAAACACAACCCACACCATTTATTACTGAAAGAAACTATGTGATCTTTATTTCAACACTAGCATTGACCCAGACAGTGAGAATATATCTGTCCACTGTCATAAACAGGTTGGCGAACTACTGACTGTAGACCACTGCTGGTCCACCATCGGACCACTCAGATTACTGTCCTGTGAACAGACTTTTATTCTGGAAACAAACTAATACAAATAATACCAACAACTATGAGAGATATAATAATGAGTATAAGCCTGATATAAAATGATGCTGAAAATGTTGAATATGGCGTAGATTAAAATGATTTATGAATCTAATTTATAAAGAATATCAAAAGAATCTAATGAATGAATAATTACTAAATTGGATTGTGAATGGAAAAGTGTTAAAATGTGGCATTTTGTCTAAAATTCTGTTTAATCACAGGTGGTCCGCCCAGAAAACTGTGTAAAACATCAGTGGACCTCCATCTTTGCCCTCATTGGACCAACCGTGGTCTGCCGTCCCCTATCAGGGGAGTAAATCAGACACAAAACACAATCACACTTCATATTTATCCAACTGTGGAATAAAATAAAGTGATTACTGGAGAAATATCATAAAATATAAAAATGCTATGAATACAAATGTTTCTTAAAAGTTTAAAGCAAAGGTATGATTTCTGCTCATTGCAAAACTCGTGAAAGTCGTGAAAATATTTTTTATAAATGTGTAATGTTTGTTACAAAAAAAAACAAACAAATATTCAGTGTCTTCTGAAGTAGAACTTAAAATGTATTGAGAATATATTAATCATTTTAAAAGTGGTCTGCTCACTTTTTTTTATTAAGATTAAACAGCGTTGGTGCAGATTTGCATTTACATTAATAATATTTATGAAAAAAGTCTTAGTTTCCTATAAATTGAAACTCACATTAAAGATTCTTTAAAGTCCCTGAATGAAAGAGTTTATGGCTCATAATAAAATAGGTTTGATACAGAACCTCTGACACCTCCAGGACACTAGGTGTCAGGACAATAACTGATTTATAATGTGAAGTAGAATCATTAGACAAAATGGTGGATGGCTCGGTGTGGAGCTGATGTAAGAGTCCACAGCTGCTGCATTAATACAACTGCTCTCACTGACAGAGCAGAAATGAAGCTGCTGGATGCTGAGGTGCAAATGAAAGCCTTTTTTTCTGATCTGAAAAGTACATGATTAATATTATAATGTAAAATACTGTACTACAAATATCATCCAGATTCTTCAGCTTCTATCACTGCGTAGGTTCTGTTCACCTCATCAGGTTTAACTGTGAAATACACAATAATACACTGCACATTAGTCTATGATCAGATGTTATGATACAGTTTAAGGCTGATAATAAATATCTGATCCAGAGAAACTGAGAAACTATATCAAATCTGAGTTCTTACCTCAGGCTCTGTGGCATTTCACCCCCAGCACAATGGTGATTATCAAATAAGGAGTCACTGCCATGAGACTACTGAGCACTCTGAGAACTAAGGATGGAGATCCTGAACCAGACAAATCACACACACACACACACACACACACAAAACTAATTGTAAAATGGACAGAGATTATTGCTGAATGAAAATATAAATAAAGCAGCAGACCTCTGACTGAGATCCAGCTCCGTGGAGACTCTCCTTTCTCTGGGTGTTTACAGTGGTAGAGACCTTCATCAGACTTTGAGACTTTATGGATGGTCATCTCTCCTGTCGTCTGCTTCTGGAGAAGTATTCCATCTTTATAGAAATCAGCTGGGAGGAGTGAGGAGTTTGTGGAGTGATTTAAACAGCGGAGAGTCAGAGAATCGCCCTCAGACACAGAGTGGACAGGACTCTCCAGAATCACAGCACCATCTGCAGGATAGAAACTGTAGTAAATAAAGTGTTACTGTGGTAAAGAGCTTAACGGTGTTTGAAATGTTATTAAATAATTAATATCTTTCATATTCCTCATCACTCCTCTGTATTGAGCCCCTATTATTGAATAGTGGATGCTCACTGTGCACTGTGATGTTGACAGGATCACTGCTCTCTCCAGATTCAGACTGACACCAGTAAACTCCAGTGTCTGATGTGGAGAGGGAGCTGATGTTGCAGGTAAACCCTGGAACTGAAGAACAGTTGGACACCTTCTCACTGTGTGTGTATCGTCTCACTCTCCATCCAGCAGAGTCTCTGTGTCCCTCACAGCTCAGTGAGAGAGAGTCAGTGCTGAAGTGTTGAGTTCTGCTGGGACTGATGATCAGAGACACTGGAGGAGAGTTACCTGAAAATACACAGAAGTATTAAAGTCTGTTTCCTGTAGAGGACATTAACTCATTTTCACTGTAAAAATCAACAGAAGTGTAGTGAGACTGTTCTGACTGTATATTCTTCACCGGCTCTAGTTCCTCACCAGTGATCCATAGCGGCTGTGGACTGCTGTACTGTGTGTGAAAGGCTGGTTCTCCTCTCTCTGCTCCACACACATAAACTCCTGTGTGATACAGAGCAGCAGGACTGAGAGTGTAGGAGCCTCCAGCTCCTCTTCTGCTGTCTGACAGGAGCTCTACAGAATACACCACTTTATCATGAACATCTGTAATCTGGGTTAAACCTTGTCTGTAGGGAACAGCTCTGTACCAGCTGAACGTCCAGCCTTTAGAGGAGATATCAACCTCACAGCTTAGAGTCACTGAGTCTCCTTCAGTCAGCCAGCTCTGTGGAGACACACTCAATACTGCCTGGGCTTCACCTGACACAGACGACATGGAGAATAGAACAGACACAAACACGTTTATACAGAGGGAGAAGATTATTACATACAGTATAATTAACAAGAAAATACACCTCAAAACCACAGACTCACCAGACACAGCCAGTGTAACAGCATCACTGATCTCTGACTTCTGAGAGTCACTTTTCCTCTCCCCTCTGCAGGTGTATTTACCGCTGTTAGACTCTGTAACAGAGCGGACTGTAATCTCCTGTGATCTACTGAACTGCTTTAGTTCATTATTATCTTTAAACCAGATGTAATATATATATAACATATGGGTCTCCTCCATATAACTGGGTCTCCTCTGCCAGCTCTGCACCTCTACTGACCTCCATTAGAGTCACTAACTGAGTTGATGGTGTAGATGGAGGAGCTGGAGTTGATCTCAGGACTCTGTGTGTCTCTGGACCAGTAGAAGGTCCATCCAGCAGACTGACCCAGTGTACAGTACAGAGTCACTGGGTTTCCTCTCAGTACAGATCCATTACGGCTTGATGTCAGCGTAGGTTGAGGTTTTACTGTCATGAAATAAATTTATTGGAAATCTCTCTTTTTTACACACTGCTCTCTGAGTCTCAGAAACACACTTTGCTGCCTTTAGTCTTTTGAACATTCTATTTATTACAGTCATTTACTAAGAGTGTAGACAGATAAGCAAAGTTAGACTGTGTTATACGTCTGAAAACATAACAGGAGTCCCAAAGTGCAGTTTCAGCAGTGCTAAGACTGGAGTAGCAATGACAGAGGCTCTATTCTCAGGTAAGTGGAGCATCAAAATGATTTTCAGGCTTTCAATTTAAGCAAAAAATTACTACATAGTGTTGCTTAAATTCCCCCAAACCTATCTCCCATTTACCTTTAGAACCCCTACTAACTGATTTGGGAATCCTAACTTGTACTTGTTTACCTTGTATTTTTGTCTTTTTTGGACTCTGTGCTCTGTGTCCTCCTTGTGATTTCTCTGACATTGATCTGGACTTTGATTCTAAGGTTGTTTCTCTCTGTTGTATTTGTTAATAAAACCTGCAAATGGATCCAGTTCACTCTGTAGACCCTTCATTACAGGGTTATTTACCTGATAAACACACACCCATCACTGGTACAGTGGCAAGAAACAGTGTGTAAACCTTTTGGAATTTCATGGTTTTCTGCATAAATTTGTTATAAAATGTGATCTGATCTTCATTAGATTCTTCTGTAGCTGTGGATTAGACCTGCACATTCTTCCTGGCAGAACTGCTTTAGCTCTGTCATATTCCTTGGACGCCTCGTGTACAGCTCTTCAAGACAATTCCATAGCACCTCTATAGGGTTGAGATCTGATTGGCCACTCCAAAGGGTAGATTTTGTTTTTCATAAGCCATTCTGTAGTAGACTTGTGTTTTTGCGTCCTGTTTTGTCCTGTTGCATCACCCAAATTCTACAGTTTCAGTTGACGTACAGACACTTTCACAATGTCCTGTAGAATACATTTGGGAATTCATTTTCCCCTCAATGAATGTAAGCTGGCCAGGACCTGATGCAGCAAAGCAGGTCCAAATCATGATGTTCCCTTCACCATACTTTATGGTTGGGATGATATTTTCATGGTGATATGCACTGCCTTTTTTACACCAGATGTAGCGCTATGTGTTCTTTCCAAATAGTTCAATGTTAGTATCATATACCCTAAAAATGTTTGCCAGTATTTGCGCAAACTTCAGGTGTGCAGCAATGTTCTTTTTAGAAAGCACTGGCTTCCTTCGTGGTATCCTGTAACGGACTGTAGGTTCACGAACACAGATGGTAGCCTGTACTTATGATGCTTTCAAATCTTTGGCTGTCACTCTGGGTTGTTTATTTACCTCATTGATGAATCTCCGTTGTGCCCTTGGGGTCATTTTGACTGGGCACCCACTTCTTGGCGGAGTAGCCACAGTCCCAGATTGTCTCCATTTGTGGATTGTTTGCCTTGCTGCCTTGCTGTAGACTGATGAATTTCTAAAGTCTTTGAAATCACTTCTAACCCCTTCCATCTTCATGTATCATCATCTCCATCATCAACACTTTTTTTTATCGTAGATCCTCTCAAAGCTCTTTTTGGTGAGGCATGGCTCACATTCGCGTATCCTCCTTGTGCAGAGCAAACTCAAAAAGATTGAGTGGATTTTATCAGTCAAAGTAGCTCTAGTCTACACCTTCAGTCTCCAAACATTTTTCTTACCAAGATAAGGTATGTGAACACTGGACTGGAGCTTTTTCGAGGTCATTGACCCAAGGGTTCATATACTTTATCCACTAGCACTATGAGGCCTTATTTGAGGCACATTATATTTGTCAATAACCTTGACTCGGATGAGGATCAGATCACTTCTTATGATAAATTTATGCATTTATTATGAAATTCCAAAAGGTTCACACACTTTTTCTTGTCACTGTATGTGATGATATTTGTTCCTTTTACATTTTAAAAATGAATACATGCTCATACTGTCCTGTTTGAAAGATACAACTGGAGTCTATTTGGAGTCATGAGGTTTTGCTCATGAAGCAGCTGATATGAGACGAGCTGTGGTGCTGTGAAAAAGCCAGTCATGTGAATGAAGAAGCAGAGTCAAACTATTAAATATTTAAATAATGAAAACCATAACTTGTAAAAATGTGCTAGACCTGATAAACCACCCACACTGTCTCCATCAGAGAAACAACACTTAAAGCTTTCATCTACGCTCCTGAAAACATCCATTCCTCTGCTGTGAGCTATGTTTCTAATGCAATATAATGTAATAAAGGTGTTACACTCACCTGATACACTCAGACTAACAGAGTTACTGGTCTCTGTGTATATTTGGCCTGAAGATCGTGCTCCTTCACAGGTATAAACGCCTGCATGAGACCGATCAACAGAATCGATTACATATTCCTTCTTCTGAGAATTTTGGACATTAACATTATTCTTGTACCACACATATTTCCCATCAACTCCACTGTTTATTTCACATGTCAGAGTGACTCTCTCTTTGATGAAAACACCTGCAGCTGGCTGGACCTTCACTGTAGGCCTTGGTCTCACTGTCACAAAATGAAAAGTCATTGTGAAATGATTATCGTAACAGAATAAAACCATGTGTCTCCATTTTTTACATTTTTTCATAAAGGTTACATAAAGTTATGGTTTTGGAGAGAAATGTTTTCTTCTGAGAGCAATCTTTCTGACATTTTTAATTCATTTAATGTCTGTGACTCTTTATCCAGCTCAGGGTCGAGGTGGGTCCAGAGCCAACCAGGAATCACTGGACACAAGGTAGGAACACACCCTGGAGGAGGTACCAGTCCATCAGAAGGCACTAGACACACGTATGGATACTTTTGAGTCACAAATCCACCCACCAAATTGTGTTTTAAGAGTGTGGGAAGAAACCCACGTAGACACGGGGAGAAAACAAAGTCACCCAGAATGGAGCTCGAACCCAAAACCTCAGGACCCTGGAGATGTGTGACAGTGACACTACCTGCTGCACCACCCTGTCGTCAAAGTCATCACATAACTCTGTCTGTAATTGAATGGTATCACTGTAGAACACAGAATAATAATCTCCGTGAGCGCTGCACACTGGAACTCTGTTCCTCCTGGAGTACACACTGCTGCACTGACTGTGTTGTTGTGTCTATCTTCAGGAATCAGAGGAGGGTGTAAATACTGAGAGTCTTTCCTCCAGAAAATCTCCATCCAGTCGACTGTGGCAGCTCACAACTCAGAGTAACTGTGTCTCCAGTAAAGACTGTGCTCTGAGACTCCACTCTCAGTCTGGGTTTTACTGCTGATATGAAATGATGAAGTCAGTTAAATATCTGATATTTTGTCAAAACATAGTGTTAGAACAAACCTGCAAATGGACCCAGTTCACTCTGTAGACCCTTCATTGTGTTTATTGAGGTGCTATAAACAAATCCATCATTGGTAAATTATGACTATAATTTTTCCTTTTACATTTTAATAATGAATGCATGTGTGTTTCTTAAAATCTTAAATACTACTATTTCAATTTGTTGATGAGATATTTTCACTCTCCAACAACCTGAACATTTCCTCTTATTTGTATCTTCCACTTTGTGGTGATGGATAAACTCAGACTAAGCTTTACTTCAGTGGATCAGTGTATGTTTTGTTCATGAAGCAGCTGTTATGAGGCAAGCTGTGGTGCTGTGAAAGAGTCAGACGTGACCATGAAATAGTGGAGAAACAATTAAATATTTAAATAATGAACAACTAAACTTCCAAAACTGTGCTGGACCTGATAAACCCCTGAAACAATCTGTTCTTCTGCTGTGAGCTATGGGTCTGAAAGGATGTGTCAATGATAAGTATCATTCCACCCCAGAGTCCAGGTCCGGATTTACCAAAGTGTCTTAAGAAAGAAATTCTTCTTAAATGTATTTTTTTTTTGTTAATTTCACACTTAGGATAAAAGTTAAGATAAAGTTATTCTTTAAAAATTATATTAAGAAATCTCACATTCTTAAATTTTCTCTTAGGAAAAATATAAAAATCAATTAGCATTCTTTAAAAACATATGTTCTTAATTATTTTCTTAGCTTTATGAAAACCTCACACTGGTTTTAGAGTTGAGTAGAGTTCAGTTAAATCTCTAAAATGATCAGTTTAAAGAGCTGAATCACTACTAATAGAAGATTAAAAGATTTCCTTCACCCTCACTTCTTGTTCTAGTTTATTTACATGTTTCTAATGCTCATCTAGTCTGATTATTCTTTTCCTCCATTTCTCTATCAGCTGCAGAGATTTAACTGAATACTGGGAATAATGGGTGATTCGTGTTTAAACATGTGTCTCACAGCGTTTATAAACTGTAAAATGCAGCATGAATGGCTTCTACAGAAGAAAAAACAGTGATGGATGTGTTGAGAAAAGTCTTAAAGAAATAATGAGGACTATTGGAAGACTATATTTGAAAACTTTTTAAATTGCATTTAACTACTAACTACATAGTGTTTATCATAAGATCATTTTTACATTTTCTTGGGAAAGCTTTTGTGCTCCTGATCTCACTGAATGTGTTTGGATCTTTGAGAAACAGAAAATGCAAACAACATGTAACTGAACTTCAGAGGTGAGGAAAGTCAAGGATCCTAAAAAACTAATCTCCTGCAGCTGTAATAGGAGAGAAGCACAGATTTATAAAAACATCCTAATATAGTTTTATATGAACTCTAATAATAGAATAATGTAATAAAGGTGTGACATTCACCTGATACAGTCAGTGTAACAGAGGCACTGGTGTGTGTGTATATTCGGCCTGAAAGTTCTCCTCTACAGGAATAATCTCCTCTATGATTCCTACCCACTGTAGGGACGTGGTACGTCTTTGAGTGTTGAGACTGCTGTGTGTCACCCTTAAACCAATAATAACTCCAGGAACCTCCACTTTGTATTTCACACGTCAGAGTGACTCTCTCTCCGATGAAACACTCGGATCTGGCTGGATCTTCACTGTAGGCGTTGGTTTCTCTGTTCAAAGATCACAAATGCTTTTAAATGTTTATCATAACAGAACAAAACCTTGTATCTCCATTTTTGAAGTTTCTTAAATTCTCTCTGACTCTGGAAACACCAACTGCACTTTTTTTACGGGGACAGATTTGTTCACAAAGAAACCAATTAATGCTCCAACACTTATTAAAATATAAAAATAAACTTTTCCTGCTCCTGTAAAGTTAGGTTTGGAGAAACAATTTTGTATGTAGTTAAAACCATGTTACTACATATGAGCAAATCTATATGGATCACTCTTTTATTAAGTTTCCCACTCACTGAGGTATAAACCAGCTCCTAAACCTATTCAGTCTCAACTTCGAGATTCTAAAGCATCTATTTGAAGGCAAAATGTTACAAAACAACTTCTGTTTACAAACCTGCATCTCCTTAATGAACAAAACTAAATAAAGTCTCAAATCACATTTACAGTGGAATTATTACAAGTGACGTGCATTACTCCTCTCATACACTTGCCTTGCTGCACCCCCTTTCAAACACCTCTGTGCTCTCCCTAAAGGGCACCCCCCCACACATTAATTTTTATTTTAATTAATTTTAAAAATTAAAATAATTAAATATTTAAATGATAAAAAAGAAGAAATCTAAAAATGTTCTGGACCTGATAAACCACCAAACTGGTCTCTATCAGATAAACAACACTTAGAGAAACACTGGGTAAGATTTGGGTTTTTGCTGCTGGGGCGCCCCCTGGTGTAGTTCATTTTTACAGCACTTTACAGAGATCAGAGGGGGAGTGGTGTTCTACACTCCTCCAAAACGTAGTTCAGTTTCTGCAGTGCTGAACCCAGAGCAGTAATCACAGAGGCTCCTAAAAGACTAATCTCCTGATGTCTAGCATAAGTCATAGATTTGTATATTTATAATGCACTTCTAGATTAATAAATCATACTATAAACTGCAATAAAGACATCACACTCTTGGAGTGTGTGTGTGTGTGTGTGTTCAGCCCGATGTGCCCTTTACCATTATAAACACCTACGTGATACAGATTAATTTCAGAGATTTGTTCTCCTTCCACTGTGGAGATTCACTGAGGGGGATGTCGTCCTTATACCACACACAGTTCTGAACTCAGGTTTTTAGTAAAATAGAAATCATCCATCCATCCATTATCTGTAACCGCTTATCCAATTTAGGGTCGCGGGGGGTCCAGAGCCTACCTGGAATCATCGGGCGCAAGGCGGGAATACACCCTGAAGGGGACGCCAGTCCTTCACAGGGCAACACAGACACACACACATTCATTCACACACTCACACCTACGGACACTTTCAAGTCGCCAATCCACCTGCAACGTGTGTTTTTGGACTGTGGGAGGAAACCGGAGCACCCGGAGGAAACCCACGTGGACACAGGAAGAACACAAAATAGAAATCAGTAGCAGTCAATACATACCTCTGACTGTAACCTGGACAGTGTCACTGAAGTAATAAGGACTGTCTCCTGGCCAGCGCACTCCACACTGGAACTCTGTTTCTCCTGGAGTAGACACTGTTACACTGACTCTGTTGATGCGTCTATCTTCAGGAATCTGAGGATGTTGTAAATTCTGAGAGTTTGTATACCAGTAAAACTCCCATCCAGTGTAATCTTGCGGCTCACAGCTCAGAGTAACTGTGTCTCCAGTAAAGACTGCGTCCTGAGGCTGCACTTTCAGTTTGGGTTTATATTCTGTTGATATGAAATGATGAATTACAATGTACAGTTTTCTTCAAACTTTGTCCCCTGATCAAATGACATTGTTAAACATTATATCATTTCCTCTTCATGGATCAAATTTCTTTATATTTTAGTGGAAAGTAACTAGTTATTTTTTTGATGTAAAACATTGTACATGTGTTTGTTTTAACAGAAATATAGCAACATGCGATATTTAGTTTTTCTCTGTAGTGTGTTCCATATTTTCAACAAAACAGCTGATTTTTCTCCTCCAGTATACAACCATTTAATAATTATAATTAATTACATCATTTTACTTATTTCACAAAAGACACAAACTGAATCATTTATTATTGTCAGGGGGACGTGAAGGGCGGACTAACGGAGGCGGACGCACTCGCTACAACACAGATAATTTATTAATGAAATAACAAAACTAACGAACTTGAGGGTAAACACGAAATAACACGACTAGAAACATAGCAAGCAAAACAATACAAAACAAATGACCGATCACAGGAAGTGACAACAACGGAACTTAAATACATGAACAAACGAGACACCTGACACAGATAACGAGGGTAAAGGAGGCGTGGCAAAGGCGGAGACATGGACAATAACAGACAGACAGAGCCACATGGCGGGGGAAAATAAACAAGATTGGGCCAGGATGTGACAATTATTAAATAATTAATTCATTAATTGATTCATTTGTTCATTCATTGTTTTTTTAAACTATATATTATAATGACACTGGCTTGGGGTTTCACAGGAGAGCTCCCAGCATGCACTGTGGCCTCCCCTGGTTCGTAGATTTATGGCTAATTTTGGGGTTAATGTTGCAGTTGGTGGTTGTTCATATCAGGGAGGGCTTTCTCTTATGTTTTTGTGTGTTTGGGGGTGGTGTGTGGTGAGACGTGTTGTTGTTTGGGGGCTCACTGTCAGAATGAAGTGTGGTGATTGTGATGCTCCTGAATCTGGCTACAGACCAAGTCTAGGCCAAACTAGACTGTAAAAGTCTAGTAAAACTTTTCTTGTTACAGCACGGCTGTGTCTCAGTATCATCCCAGTGTCTGCCAAAATATAAATACAAACATTAAAAAATAGATTAAATAGACTAAAATGTAAGTTATATTTCTTTAGTGGGTTTAGCAGAGGGTCACCGCGGCTATTAGTAATTTGTAATAATTAGTAATAAACATGACTAATTACTAATAATGTAATTATAATGTCACTCTACCGTCCTAAAAGCATGAAAGTTTCTATGACTCTGAATGTTTCTGTGTTCTGTTTCTGTTCAGTCAGTCTGCACTTCAAAAGCTCTCCCTAAAAAACCCTGAAATTTGATTTCTGATTTTTCTGCACTGTCAGTGTTAGGATTAGGTTCAAATACAGCCACAACTCACACTCCTCTCATAGAAAATGTACATGTTGTAACTGCTGTGGGAGTCTTCTTTTTGTTTATTTCACCACTTAATTTCTCATTTCTACTATTTCTTTTCCCTCCATTCATCCACAGCAGAAACATGTTTCACACCAGCAGTTACAGCTAAAACAACATTTTCCAACTGATTATATTTATCAGCTGAATCTTTCAGATGTAAGAATGGAGAGAGGTTCACCACTCTGTAGAAGACTGCACAGACAAATAGTGACATAATTCCAGAATAAAGTTTCTCAGAATAAAACAGTAAAGAACTTGTGATTTATTTTCTAGTGATATCATCATCTTCAGTACATAAGTATCTTGAGTACGAGTGTCTTTAGTCTGAAAACTAATATGGAATGGCCATGATCTTTGGGTCCTCAGATGGCACTGTATTAAAAGAAGACATGATACTGCAGCAGAAATCACTGGAACACTCCCCAAAACCACACACACTGCATCCACAAATACAAGTTAAAATTCTACCATAAAGAATAGAAACCATATAAAAAAAAGATCCAGAAACGCAGCTGCCTTCTCAGCCCAAGAGCAGTTAAATTGCAGCATTTTGGAGGCAACAAACGGAGGCAAATTTGAAAACTTTCCTGTGGTTAAACAAATAAAAATTAGTTCCTTTTGGAAATCATGGACCCTTCCAGACTGAATAGGAGACGGGAAATCAGGCTTGTATTCAGCACAGTTTCAATAAAAATACATCTATCTATCTATCTATCTATCTATTCTAAATGAAAACAGGGTTTAAATAATTTGCAACATTTTACATGTTAAACCTACAGTAGGTGAACACACTCCTACACAACTACTCGGATTTATTGTTGTTTTCCAGCCCTGAGAACTGAGTCCTAATCTGCTGTGTGGAGGTCAGTAGTGTCACCAACTATGAGTCACCAACAACACAATCATCATCATATTTTAATATTTATTTGTGTGTGTGTGTGTGTGTGTGTTGTTTTGTTTTCATAAACAAGAGGGAATCTGAACCTTTCTGCTTTTCAAGTGGGAAAACTCCATTTGAAAACCTGAGGCCACAGTCCCAACCTCAGAGTAGTTAAAGCTGTTCAGTGACCACTCTTTTATCCCATTTCAACACGGCGTGTCCACTGACGCAGAACTAATAAAATAGGCTTTTGATTCAAAGTTGAAGACAAAGTTAAGATGTTTGCAACATTTCTGACCAAACACCAGCCAAATCACCACAGCTTTCTTACATTTTAAAAATAAATTTAACCATAGCCCAAATAACTCAATATCTAGATTCAAATTATATTCAGACAGCAGTCAGATCAGTGATAACTGAGTGGAAGTGTGCAATTTCCCATCTTCAGACTGTTGCATAAATCCTTTATTTGTTGGAAGCTTGAATATTATGAGCTCTCAGCGTAAGTGTAATAATAATTCTCTTTGACGAATTTTTATATGATTTTTCTTGCAGTTTTACACATCAGCTACATCCCTTAGCAGGATTTATACCTGAATTTATCATCATTTCTGATCACTGTGCAACAACAACGCCACTCCAGGTTTCTATTTCTAACAATTTTAACACGTGACTAAGTGTCACGCCCTCATCTCGTCTGTTTTCCTGATCTCAGCACATGGCTTTGTTTTGTTGTCGTTCACGCCCCGCCTTTGTTCCGCCTTCTTGTTCGTCACTCTCGTTATCCGTTTCAGGTGTTTCTCGTTTGTTGTTGTATTTAAGTCCCCTTCCCTCACTTCCTGTGGTCGTTCATTTGTTCTTCGTATGGTTTGCTAGGTCAGTTGTTCTTCGGATTGTATTGTTCTTGGTAATGTTTCGTTCAGTTGCTCTTCGTACTGTTTGTTCCCGATTCTCGTTCTCAGTCTTGTTCTTTCCCCGCTTAGTGTTTGCTCTCTAGTTCGTTAATGTTTGTTTTGTTTATTTCCTGTTTAATAAAGTCTGTGTTATTAGCGTTTGCGTCCGCATCCGTCAGTCCGCACCCTCAACCTTAACACTAAGCAGATTTTATAAAGCTCTTGTTGGAAAACAAACCACAGAGCTGGCTATAATACATTTACACAACAAATCTATTGAGTTTAATTGATACTTAATTAATCATGTTAAAGTAGTCTTAATAAAGAAATGAGTTTAGGGTTCATTTTGTTTCATATGTTCTTGCATGAACTCTCACATTTATAGCACTGCTGGAGCTTATACTGAAGCTGTGTTACAGTCAGTCTGGGTGGTGTTAACACACTTGCTGGTTGTTTGGTCTTAGAATGCAAGCTTGTTCACATTGTAGGCCACAGTCCCTCAAAACTCTACTTCAACTCTGGGAACAGATTTTGTAACTAAATATTCATGGAAGAAAAAATAAACCTTCTGAACACAGTCCAAATGTCTGTGTCCTCACATGGCCATTTAAATACGCAGAATACTCTGTAATACTCTGTGTATGTGAATGATAATGAGAGAGTTCAGTAGCTGCATGTAATGATTCACCTTTAGTTTGTCCGCGGTGGAAGAGCAGAACCAGCACTGCAGCAGAGAGAGAAACAGAGGACATGACGTATTAGTGTGAAACATCAGCAGGTAACACACACAGAATGAAGAAATCTGAAAGAGCTGGAGCTCATTTTATAAAGTAAAATATTCAGAATCACATGATTACAGATTAAGATTCATGCTCCGTTACTCTTTCAGTGTCAGAAGTCAATCACTGAAAGTGAATCAGTGAATTACTGAAAAGATTTCTTTCCACTGAGCTTTTTTCACTCATTGCGTGTTATTGTTGTGGCCATGCAGAGATGGGGACTCGAGTTTGAGACTCTGACTCGAGTCGCATTTAAGTCCCTCAAACTGTGACTTAAGACTCAACTTGAACTCGTGAACTATCTTTGTGTACTTTATCATTATATCATTAGTTTCACATATCAGCACTAGTAACGTTCGTTACCACTGATTACCTTTCTGATCAGATACTGAGTAAAATTCAGGCTGGTATCAACAATACTGATCCGATCCGATACTCTGTACAAATACACCTAATGTGTCCAGTAAATTAGAAAAACAGTAGTGTATTTTAAATCATAGCTTCATAAAGAATACAACAGTCATTTATTTATTTTAAACTCTGAAGTATATTGAGTGTAGCTGCTCTTGGGGAATCACCATCAATTGATACAAAATCACATGGCAAAACAAATGACGGGGCGATTCTGCAGTGAATGCTTAATCTTATTTAGATTCAACTATGTATGTAGTCTCTCCAAATCGCCTACAATAAGAGGATACAAACACTTGCTGTTTGTAATGCTGTGTGACTCAAATCTAAATTGCCAGTAAATATTTAATTAAATAAATAAATGGCACAATAATTGCACAGGTTTTTCAATACCTACATTTTAAAATATTAATTTGACAGTTAAAGTAAATTAGACAGATTGTAAATAATAAATATTTTTATGGACAAAATATTATATTTTTATCCATCTTTTCTAGGATATATTTTTCAAAGTTCACCATGGATGTTTTATTGAAATTGCTCTGTATAATTTAATGACACCTGTAATCCACTTTAAATGATCAATTCTTTAGGAAACTGTACCTGAATAAGTCTAGGCTTTGTTGCCTATGTGAGATTATCTCAGTGATACACACATTATTAACTGAACTCATGTAGCTATTTGTTAAAGCATGTGTTTTTTCGTTAACAATTTCATAACCATATTCATTCATTTGAACAACTCCAACAGTAACAGTGCTTAGCGCCGTTTTAAGCTCCACATTTTCTCCCTCTGGATAGTACCTGCCTGCAGCACTGAAGGACTCCACCAGAGACGTCTCGCATTCTGTTTTTGTGGTTTAACCTGAGGTGTTTCACAAGGTTTGTTGTGTTGCCACAACATCACAAACCACATCTTGTCTGTGCAGCTCCGCTTACAATCTGCCATTGTGTCTGTGTTTACAAACTGAGTGACTGAGCCGTGTGCCGCTGCATTTACTCATTACTTACCCAGGCGGAAGAAAAATAAGTTCCCACCAACCGCGTATCATTTAGACAAGATCTTAATCGTTTTATTACTTTCCACTGTGTTCACGTATCAAAAGTATCAATATTTGGATTTGAGAATCGATTGTAGAGCAAATGTCTGGTATCGGAGGTATCGATATCTGCAAGAGGTATCTGCAGAAAAATACAACCTGTCGAATAACAAGGTACAATATTTTCATTCTTGCTTGGCTTTTATTAAAAATAAACACACCGTTTAATAATAAAATATTGTCTACTCGCAGTGGCGTAGCCCAAACTGGTCCAAAGCCCCTTCAACTAAATGCTAAATGAGTTCACAGTACTCTCCCTGATTGTTCCACGTTTCCGTGAGTCAAACTCTGAGTCAGAGCGTGAGACACACGAGGCAACCAGCTTCCTTTTCGTTTCCCAATGTGCTGCGTGAGGCAGAGCACAGTAATCTCCTTTATAAATCAGTGTAGCCCGTCCCGTAAAGCAGGATTAAAAATCGCCCGCACAGACCTGTATTTACAAAAGTTTTAGATTTTCATTCATTTATTATCTGTAACCACTTATCCAGTTCTGGGTCACGGTGGGTCCAGAGCCTACCTGGAATCATCGGGCGCAAGGCGGGAGTACACCCTGGAGGGGGCGCCAGTCCTTCACAGGGCAACACACACACACACACACACGGACACTTTTGAGTCGCCAATCCACCTACCAACGTGTGTTTTTGGACTGTGGGAGGAAACCGGAGCACCCAGAGGAAACCCACGCGGACACGGGGAGAACACACCAACTCCTCACAGACAGTCACGCGGAGCGGGAATCAAACCCACAACCTCCAGGCCCCTGGAGCTGTGTGACTGCGACACTACCTGCTGCGCCACTGTGCCACCCTAGTTTTATATTTTCTTCAAACAGAAAAATATTAGGCATGAGATTCTTAATTATGCTAAACACAAACAGAAAATAATATATTTTAAATATAAAAAATATTTAAAACTACAGTTAAATATACTTTTAAAGTGATCTGATC
Organism: Hoplias malabaricus; assembly: GCF_029633855.1. Lineage (NCBI taxonomy): Eukaryota > Metazoa > Chordata > Actinopteri > Characiformes > Erythrinidae > Hoplias > Hoplias malabaricus. The sequence goes on along the minus strand of NC_089813.1, from coordinate 14,019,819 downwards.
AGTTTTGATAAAGAGGTGTGTGCTAAAAATGACAGTACAGTACATGATTTAAAATCAAGAAATAGCAATGCAGTCATGTGGTCCGGAACAATGGCATTCATGGTTTTCAACCATAAGAGACTTGAGACTCGATTAGGACTCGGGATGAGAGACTTGAGACTTGACTTGGACTTGTAAAAAATGACTTGTGAACATCACTGTGGCCATGACCATAATTTTAAAAAGATTGGATTCCATCAAGTTCACTTTTAGTGCATCAATAAACTCAGTGATCAGGACCCTCTCAGAGACACAGGATTACCACAGAGCTGTATTATCAGGTGGTGGATCATGTGTCTAAAGCACTGGGAGGTGAGAGGCCACAGTGTTTAAAAACTCCAGCAGCACTGCTTTTTTAATTCCATTAACTTGTTTTATTTATAGACTATAAAATGACAAACACCAAAAATCAACAGCACTGTGAGTTAAAGGATAAACAGGTTCATAAATCAGTAAAAAGATGAGTGTTTGATTCACTCATAGCAGTGTAACACACACTAACACCACCTCCACCACGTCTGTGTCACTGAAGTGCTGACAATTATCTATCACCCAAATAATACCAACTGTCCTATGGAGGTCCTAATTAATGAAGAACTGTGGGGAAGGGGTCTAACCGACTAGAAAATATGAGCAAAAATACAACAAACACTGTCCATGATGTAATATGCTTCGATTCTGTTATTGTGTTGATTGGAGTGTATAGTCTTTGTTTTGTATGTGTTTATAAAGTAAACATAGTGATTATTATTATCGTTTGTTCCCTAGAAGGATCATGCTACAACATCTACTACACGTAGCTGCGTGAAATAAGCAACAGTCACAAGAAAAATTAGCTACAAGCAGTTACTGCAGACTGGAGCTGTTATCCTATCAGTCTGATTTAATATCTGTCAGGTATCACAATACTGACACTGAAGCAAACACTCATACAATACAGCTTCAATAATACAGACTTCATACAGAGCCACAACTAGATTTAAAATTGTAGTGAGGTCCACACTGTGGGAATGCAAACACACTTCACTTCACAAAGCCAAATGTTTACAACTTCAAATGCTGACTTCTAATTTATGTTACCCATCCATTCTCCCATAAACTGCTTTGAGTCCAGTTAGATTATTTACCTCTCTCTCTCTCTCTCTCTCTCTCTCTCTCTCTCTCTCTCTCTCTCTCTCTCTCTCTCTCTTGTCAGTATGCTCATCCTCCTCTCATTCACTTTGGCAATATATATATGAACTAAATCTATAGTCCCTCATTAAAATAAACATACTGTAGTAATCCATGTAGAATTGGGACATAAGAACTCTGACTGTTTTAATTACTAGCATTAATACAGTTGTATTGATTGACCCTGCAGTATATTAGTAATAATATTAGTAATATACTGCATGACCAAACTCATCCTGCCTGTGAAATAAGTTCACACTTAATTAATGAGGCAAATTTCCATGTAAACCTGTTCAATAACGTCTGATACACATTAAAGATTGTGTCTTCTTCTCTCCTCTGCTGCACTCAGTGGTTATAAACAGAACTTTTACTACTTACAGAACATCACACACAGACGACTGAACTCCATACTGCTCCAGACGTGTCGGAGAAATGCAGTGTTAAACACCACTTCCTCTGCTTTAAAATACAAAGACAGAGAGAGAGAGAGAGAGAGAGAGAGAGAGAGAGACAGAGAGAGAGAGAGAGAGACAGAGAGAGAGAGAGAGAGACAGACAGAGAGAGAGAGAGAGAGAGAGAGAGAGAGAGAGAGAGAGAGAGAGAGAAAAGAAGCATACAATTTTTCACCTCACCTTCTGAAGAATAAAATCTAATGTACTTTTAGGGAACACAAATGGACTCTAAAACCACAGCTGTTCCTTTAAAGGTATATTTTCACAGAATGTATCTTTAGGAGCAATAATGTACCTTTTTTCTAAGTGTACACCATAAAATATTTGATCCACTTTGTAATCTCATCTGACCTTATCTGACATCACCGAACTCACCAAGTTGGTCAGAGCTGGGGCTAAGAATACATTCACATTGCCATTGACTGGTGTGACTCAAATCTGATCATTTCAGGGCTGTGTGCACATGTCAAATCCAATCTTTTCAAATTTGATTTGATCCTATAGGATGTCTACATCAGATATGTATGAGATTCAAGGATATTTGTCATGAATGTGAACAGTCTGATCGAATTTCACGTGTCTTTTTCCCTTTACACTGCTCTTGACATATCGTGCAGCACTTTGGTGTAGATGCTGTTATTTAGGACCTACATCCTGCACTACACAGGGCATAGGGACCCATTTGGGATGGAACCACACACACACACACACACACACACAGGGGCGTAGCACCAAATTCTGAGCCCAATGCACAAGCAGTGCCCATGGTCCTACTTCAACCCCCAGATTCTTTCACATTACAGACAGATACAAGTCACTCACATTTATGATTGTGAACCATCAAGAGAAACAAATCTGATCTATAAATAAATCTGATTTTATTAAAGACGAAAAACACTGTATTTTGCTGCATATTTTATGTTTGTTCTTCTGACTTTGTGTTCTAAACAATAAAGTAAACAGGAAACTCTGGTGGGTGCTGCATCAATTCTCATACAGCCCCCACTTCAGTAGCTTCAAGGTGTCCATGACATCACACTTCACCTGAATGTCCTTCATGACTCTGGTACATCTGAGAATTCTTATAGTGAACAATTCTTACATGACAAATTACAGAGAAACTCATGCATTGAACAGTTTCTCAGTTGCAGCTCCTTTGCCTCTGCGGTCTGTTGTGGGATTTGACATGTCCTGCACCCCCAGGGAATAGGGACTTATTGTTGTTTATTGTTGTTCAGTTTAGTCTGGTAGTGAATTTAGTTGCTATACCTTGTGTAGTTAGCATTTTCTGGGGTATTTTTATTATTATTTTTTTATTGTCGGTCTAAAGAGAGTTTGAATTGCCTTTGTCAGTAAAGAGCATAAAAAGAGGATGGGGTGATTCCCCCAGGCTTTTACTGGTTCAACTTCTTATTAAACTTCAGGAGGGTTCTCATCACATCAGCCACAGTCACAGACAGTGCTTCATCACCTGGGGGGAGGTGGGAGCTCACTGCCTCTGTGTTGTTTAAAGCATCTGAAAATGTAGAGTCATTGATGTGTATGAGATTATTTTTCCCTTTTGTTTTCTGTAACTGTTTGGATCCTCTGTTTTGTTCTCGACAATCACTGTTTACATGTTCTTCATTCCAACAGTGAGGTTGCTCTTTGTTGCAGAGTGCCACTCTCTCACCAGATCTAAAAGAGGCATCATGGGCTTTGAGCAAATAATAATACTTTAGAACTCAGCCAGGGCCTGTGTCTGTGACTGTGTGATAAGTTTCAGTGGCTACTACACCATCTTCCCACTTGTTGATGAAAGAGTAATAAAACACACTTCCCCAGGTCTTCCCCAGGTGTGATTCTCACATACAGCAGCACCTTAAACATGTTCCAGCCAGTGCAGCTAAAACAGACCTGCAGTGCTGAAACTGCTCTTTCCGGCCACAGTTTGATGGTTGCTGTGGCTGTTCGTTCACTTGTGCTAATTTCAGCCGTGGTTGATATGTGAAGACCAGCGCTGCAGGGTGTGAACTGACAGTTGAAGAGGGGGCTAAGTAAGTAGAACTGTAAGTTCCTCTGCAAACACAATGAAGGGTTGTACTACTATTTTTGATTGTATAGAAATATATTGATAGAATATGTCAAGTGCATCCCCAGCACTTACTACTGGCTCAGTGATGTTGCTCTCTTTGTTCACAAATACAATCACTAATGGAGAAAAACATCTGACAAACCTTTTTCACAACCTTTGTCACTTTTCAGTGGATAATCCACCAACAAATCACAACCGTGCAGATATTATTGTAAGGGTGGGTGCCGCAGGTACACTGAGGTTGTGGTGGGGTGTTAGTGTGTGTTGGGCTAGTGCAGTTGACTCACACAGCAGTGCTGGAGTTTTTAAACCCCTCAGTGTCACTGCTGACAATAGAACAGTCAACCAACCAATCTCCTGCCAACATTGTTCTGTGAGCAGCGTCCAGAGTCCACTGCTGAAAGACTAGATGATAACTAACACAAACCGTGCAGCTACGGGTGAGCTATTGTCTCTGATTTTACAGGTGTATGTTTAGGTGAAATATTTGAACAAAATTTCCAATAATATTCTTATACATTTTCATGGAAGTTTGGCCTTTTCACATTGGTTTAATGTGGTTTTGGCCCCATCCCCAAGGATCCAGATGTTTTTAAAAACAAACATTTTTCTCACTCTTCTTTTTGAAGATATCCCTGTAGCAAATGACTACATCCAAATCTTAATTCTGCATTATATATATATTTAGTACAACATCATTTAAGTTTATTCATATGTGGGAATCTGAAGTCTAGTGCTATCTGAATGTATACAGTGTAGGTCTATGATTTATGTATCTCTTATGATGATGCCATTCTATAGGGACAGAGAAGCTATTTCAGACACGCTGTATGATGTCAAAGCAGTTACAGATAATGAATGAATGTATGATGTCAGCATTTTATGCCCCCTACACATGAGACCACTGCCAATGGAATATTTTCAATATCTGGATCCATAAGTTACATGTTTGGGTTTGTTAGTTGTGTTCGTGGACACAGTCCACTATATACTGTGTTAACATGTGTTTATTTCCTATAACAAAGAAAACTTGTCAGATACAGACAGGTGTGTGTATGGCGTGTGAATGAATTCAGTCAGTGTCATGTGTGAAGGTGAATTAGGACTGTTACTCAATAGTAAGAATGGACTTGCAGTCTCCAGAAGAACATTCTAGAGAAGTCACCTCGCAAGAGCAAATTCATGTTGCCGCAGTGAGTGATGGGGTTTTCAGGTCGCTCTCGTTGGAGGTCAAACGCATTCTCATTTTTTTCTGGAGAACAAGAACAATATCTCGGTACTTTAACCGTTCTTGCCGTTTGTGTTCTTCAGTATGGAACATACATTCAGCCGTGGAAGATGACATCAAACAAGAACACGAGAATGTAAGAACACACACTGACCCTGTGGCCAAAAAGGCTCACTATTCACTATTCCCTCATTCACTATATAGTGCACTATTATGGGTCACTGAATGCAGGAGGATAGTAAACGATTTCGGACACTGCTTCATGCACAGGTTTTTTTAGCCACACAACACAGTGGGTAATCTTCTATCTGCTTGTGTACACGTGTGGTACACTACATTTTAAAGTACATTATTGGATTGTTTGAGCGCACTGAAAATGGTCAACTATGTTTTTGGACACTATCACACTATTTGCAGAACCCCAGTATAGTGCATATATACTGCAGTCCCTGAGGGGGACTGAAGGACAGGGAACAAACCAGTGAGGAGACAGTGGTGATGCTTGGGCCTGTGGAAAGAAGTATCACTGGCAGGAAGAGCAATGCTGCACATCGAGAATGTAGAGGAAGGAGCTGGTGGAGAGACAGCAGCTGAGAAGGCGCCAGCAGGAAGAGGGTTGTTTGCTGTTGATGGAGCCCTTGCAACGGCACGGAGCACTTACATTCAGAACACAACTGCCCAAAATTTATCATCAAAATGTATAATGTCATTTAGATAATTTTGAGATGAATCCCTCACCTTCAAAGACATAAAACTGTGTGTAAAACATCAAATAAAAGTCTCACGAGTTATAAAGAGGCCAGAGAGCAATGTGAAATGTTTCATGAGATGTTCTGGTCTGGTACTTACTCTAGTCTAATGAAGTCACATACTTTCCATTCTTTATTTAAATATGAGCTGCTTATTTGTGACCCGTGGCAATGAAAGTATAAAGTGTGTCACAAGTTCAGATTAAGAGATAAGATTAAGGTTAAACTGGGGGTATTTTATAGTTATCAGAGGTGTTGGTGAACCTGTCCATCAGCTGTGTTTTATTTCCCAGAGATTCTTTCGACCAGCTCTGGAAACTATTTTTGTGCACAGTATGGGACTGTATTGTAAAAGGTGTGCTCAGTGTGGAGCTTGGTAAACTGCTTTTTTGACTCGTTTCCTGCCTCATCCAGTCGTTTACACAAAGTGTGAATTGTGTTCAACAATGTTCTGTGTTTCTCACATGATCTCAGGTTTGTATCAGCTGAACCTTACATTTTTATAAGATACAAAATCTCAACACTTTAGAAAAGGATAAGAAATCATGCAGAGAAACAGGTGCAGTCTTGAGTCTAGTTAAAGTACCAACTGATGTTAAAATGTGCAGCAGGTTCTCAGTGAGTCTGTAGTGCTTCATTGTACAATAATGTTCCAACACAGAGGAGGGGGATGTAAGTGTTCAAAGTGTAATTTATATTAAACTTTACAATAAAAAAATATAAAACAAGTGAGTTAAGTTAACCCAGGCCTGTTTTGGAGCAGTAAAAATGTTCCTGTTGCAATTTCATACTAAATCTAATAGCATGTTTTAGTATAATGGACCCTGACTGGTTCAAGTTCATTCGTAACGTACTAAGCACAACATTCTACAAAAGCACTCCACAAACCACAATTTCAGCTTTTCACAGGAATGTCAGTCTGTATAATCATTATAAGCTATCAAAGCAGGAATAAAGATTGTAGGAATAACAGTCTGTGTTTATACCATTACTCTGTTCTCTACAGTGATTTCACTGTTGTTCTGCAGGTGGTGCTGTGATTCTGGAGACTCCTGTCCACTCTGTGTCTGAGGGAGATTCTCTGACTCTCCGCTGTTTAATTCGCTCCACAAACTCCTCACACCTCCAAGTTGATTTCTACAAAGATGGAGTACTTCTCCAGAAGCAGACGACAGGAGAGATGACCATCCATAAAGTCTTAAAGGCTGATGAAGGTCTCTACCACTGTAAACACCCAGAGAAAGGAGAGTCTCCTCAGAGCTGGATCTCAGTCAGAGGTCTGCTGCTTTCTGATTTATATTTTCATTAAACAATAATCTCTGTCCTATTTTATAGTGGTTTTAATGTGTGTGTGTGTATCAGGTGTGTCTGTTTCAGAATCTCCATTCTCAGTCCTCAGAGTGCTCAGTAGTCTCATGGCAGTGACTCCTTATTTGATTACCTCCGTTGTGCTGGGGGTGAAATGCTACAGAGCTCGAGGTAAGAACTCAGTCTTTCAGTCGTCTCTCAGTTTCTGTGAATCAGACATTTTTTATCAATCTTTAACTGAATCAGAACATCTGATCAAAGACTAATGTTCTGTGTTTATCGTGTATTTCACAGTTAAACCTGATGAGGTGAACACATCATACGCAGTGATAGAAGCTGGAGCATCTGACTGAGTGTTTGATACAGAGTTATTATAATGTGTACTACAACGGCTCATTTAGAGACACTCAAACAGAAAGGTCAGAAAAGTGGCTTTAAACAGCAGTTCAGTGTCCAGCAGCTTCATTTCTGCTGTTAGTGAGTGCAGTTGGATTAAAAGCAGGTGATTCAACTCCTGAGACTTTAGCTTTATTCGAGAAAAAATATCATAAATATTATGTTATTTTGTGGCGTACAAATGACTGATTGCTTCTTTAAACCCTCCTTAAAAGTTTTCACCAAGGCTTTTTATGTTTAATATATTATTGAAAAGACAGCATTTCTAATCACATTTGTATTCTTGATACATCGTAACCTGTACACTGAGAAGACATGCTGAATACTTTTGTCTTACTTTTTACTTTCTTATGTAACTAATATTTAAAATAATAGCATTAATTTTATTTTAATCTATTAATAATAAAATGTTTTCAAGTTTAAAAATGAATAAAATGTTCACTTTTAGATTAATAGCATTTGTGTAATATTTTATGATATTTCAGCAGTATTAGCTGTATTTTCTTCAGTAATAGAATAAATATGATTATAGTGTGATTGTGTTTTGTATCTGGTTTGTGATCGTCACTGTTCAAATAAAGATCAATGATTGCTGTCAGTAATTAATGGTGTGGGTTGTGTTTATTCTGAACGTCCAAGCTGTGGTAAATAATGTGATTTAGATCCTGATTCTTGTCACGGCTGTTCAGGACCTGTAAGAGTATTTCAGCATCATGTGCTCTGTGGATTTTTTTTTTTTTTTTTTTTTTCTCAATTTATTTCTATTTTGGTAGAAGTGACATCACTGCTTTAACATCTGAGATCCTAGAGATCCACAACAAAACACAACCATCTCCTTCAACCAACAGAATGAGGTCTAGAGTAAAACCTGCTGCTGCTGAAAGGAGAATGTTTGTAGAATGAGGTCAAAAATAGTGTCTTTTTAATTTATGATGTAGGTTTCTGCCTTCACAAACATTGACCCATATTCACTAAAGTGCTACAAGTTCAAGTTCATTAGTAAAATGAGAACATCCAAATTAAATCTTTGTTGTATCTGCATTAAACTTACATTTATACATATCAATGATTAATTTCAAATTTAGTTAATTTCATATATTTATAAAAATGTAAACAATAATATTAAAAAAGAAAATGAATACAAATTGAAACTTAATAAATGCCACCACCATTAATTGTAATAAACATGTATTTATTTATATGTGCACACATTACTCCTTCCTCTATTAATAAAGCCCTCTGGGCTCTACTCATACAGTATCTCTCTATAAATACAGAACACACTGCTTACCTTTTTACAGTAGAAACATATCTCATATACTGCAGTAATATAGCTCAGTGTTTATGATAAATATTACAGTACAGGTTCTCATCATTCTATTCTCTGAAAAAAGTAGAACGTGATACTCATTTCACATTTTATTCCTCTCACTATAAATCTGTATAAGCTCTGACCAGTAGAGGGGGCTGTGCACTCACTGCATGAACCACAAACTCCGCCCACGAGGACAATAATTGGCTCCGGAACTGCAGAATGCTCTTCTGTTATTGGCTCACTATGGAAACATCTGCATAAATGAAGGCATGTTTATGGAAATGGGCGGGTCCTGTGTAAATAAGGTAGTGATAAGTCCGTTAATGACGTAGTGTTTATGTGATTCAGGATGGTCAGAACTGCGCTTCTACTTTGATAAAATGATTACTGGGTTTTTACTATGTACTCATAATTGTACACAACAAAGGAGTTACTTACATCCAGAAACAAAATAGTTTAAAAGTGTTAAAGTACAAAATATTCAGACAAATCAAATTACTACATAAACACTTTTGAAATAGTTGTTGGATCATGGAGCAGCTGCTGAGATCACCATTCTCCACACTGCGCTTTATCTTTGTGACTCAACTTTTTTTTTTTAACATGTGGACGATTAGAGAGAAATAAGGAAACAACAATGAACTTAAAACAAAAGAAAGTTCAATGTTGATGTTAAAGTTAATTTAAGAGCTATTTAATAAAACTGAATAGGTTGTTACAGAGATCACAGCCACCCCCCTTGGGTCCTGACATTTATGTGGGTGTTACCCTTACACATCCCACCTACCTAAGCATTATCACTGACCAAGTTCCCCCAGTCAGGGCCACTGTATTTCCTGAAGAGTCAGTGGTCTCTTTCTGCCGGATAATGCACCATGTCACACTGCAAAAATTGTTCAGAAACTATTTGAGGAACATGACAGAGGTCAGTAGTTCAGTGTTTTGACTCAGATTTCACATTCACATTATAAAAATGATCAAATATAATGTCTGAATATTGAAGGGGAAAAACACATAGAATTTTTAAAAATGTATTTTTCCTTCACCATATCTGTTAAAAATAATTTCTTAACTGGATATCAGTGAGGTCCCACTCTTAGATTACAGCAGCTCTGATGCCTCACTTGATTTGTTTAATTCTGAGAAACTCCACTATGTGTGAATTCCTCTGAAATCCTCTGGAGCAGGTGTTGGGTTTCTGCCGCCACGGGTTCCACACAGACCTGATAATTACTGACATCTGTGTAGACTGTATGTCTGTATAACTCAGCTACATATCACCTGGGAGTCCGATCCCTGAGTTCAGTAACACACACACACACACACACACACACACACACACGCAACTATCTTCTGATCAGAACCTGCTGAACCATCTGAACCTGCTCGCTTTACTGTGCAAAGTTCGACAAAACAAAATGCTGTAAAACGTCACATACGGTTGAAAAACAGCAAATTACCTTTAGAATCCAGAGCAAGATTTATAAAGTTTTTAATATTTTAACTTCTCTGAATTTATGAGCAAGTTTGCTTCTTTCATTCTCATTAAAGGCCCTCTGTCCGCACTCGGCGTTCATTTCGTCCGCATTTGTGAACGTTCTTGGAGAACTTACGGATACGTACAGAACGGAGCAGTTATCGCTGGAAACCGCGGGGGCAACACGACATCTGACAAAATAATTCTGCATTTACACGTCGCAAAGTATTTAATGGCCTCACAGACCACTGTTGTTTTAAACCGCTGTTGATCCTTTGACTTTGCTGCAGTAAGTACATTTATATTATCAGCACCTCCTCCGCCGCCGCCATGTTTGTTGATGTCGTCACTTTTGAATCTGAACTGTATCTGTCTTCTGTTACTTAACATCCGAGTAACATCCACACCAACGTAAAGGGCGCATAGGGTTATAAGGGCAGTGAAAACTACAAAGTTAGAAAGGAATATATATTTATTTACGCACGTAAATGGAGTAAGTTAGCCTTAATAACGCAAACGTCTAAAATTTTTACTGACGCTTGATATGGCCCTTGATCAACGCTGAAACATATCTCAGAATAATGAACAGAACAGAAGCAGTATTCTGGTGAGATTATATTTATTCATGTTAATTCTGGTTATTAGCTGAAAAGAATACATCACCATAGCTTTTATTACAGTGGATTAAATGCTCATGTTTGTAGAAAAAAACATCATAAATGTAAAATATTTTATAATTTCATGAAACTTCAGCTTGAATTAATTGATTTAAAAATGTTCATCCAACAGATTATAATACACTGAATATACGAAAGAGTATTTAAGAAAATAATAAATGAAATAAACTGCATTTACATTGTAACCGTTAAACCCCTCATTTGTTAAAAAATTATTTTATCCCAATATTCTCCCCAATCATTAGTCATTTCTGATTCCAGATCTGTGATGTCAGCTCTGGCTGTTACTGTGACTCGGGGAGACGGGGAGTTCATCCACACACACAGAGAGTGAGGCCAATCTGCTCTCACTGTCAGCCTCCAGAAGACTGAGGCATCACTGGGGATAGAACTGATCTCATGATGAAAGGTCCAGTGACTAGAATGGTGTACGTTTTGGGAACCCTCTTAATTTTTATATTATTTTTACAAATAATAAATCACAAACATAAAGGTTTCAAACAGAGTTTTGAATATATGATTATTTCTAAACATCTGTAATTATTAAATAATAATGAAAAAAAAAACCCTGAGAAACATTTCACTTCATTAATATAAAATACAGACAGAGCATTTGTTATAAAGATGGTACCCAAACTACTTTAAAAGTGTGAATATACTGATATGGCGACTCCAAAGTGTCCGTAGGTGTGAGTGTGTGAGTGAATGTGTGTGTGTCTGTGTTGCCCTGTGAAGGACTGGCGTCCCCTCCAGGGTGTATTCCCGCCTTGCGCCCGATGATTCCAGGTAGGCTCTGGACCCACCGTGACCCTAAATTGGATAAGCGGTTACAGATAATGGATGGATGGAATATACTGATATCTTGACCTCTTCTGTCTGCGCTCCTAAAAACCTGGATCAGGAATTCTACAAAAGGTTGTTTGGTGTTTGGCACCAGCACAGGTTCCTTCAAAAACCTAAAAAGAGAAAACCACTTTAAACCACAGGTAAATCCCAACGTAACATATAACCACCTCCACTCCCCGAGAGTGTCATTCAAACACAGTGGCCTTGTACTTAACAGCACTATTTTAAACTTGTGAGGCAGAACAGTGATAAACTTTATGATTTCATCTTACCTCAGTCTGTGGTGTGCTTCACGTCTGAGTAAATGGTGTCATCGTCTGCAGTGGTTTTCCCTGCAGCACACAGTCACTGAATTAGTATCAAGTATATGTTCTTGTTATATGCCATTTTTAACAAAGAAACTCAAACAGCACAGTTCTGCTCTTAATATGTTCAGATACTTTCTTTTAAACTCACCCTTAAACATAAAGCCTCTGTTCTGTTTTTTCTTTAACTCCTTCTTTGGCTTCAGTTCAATATCAACGTAAGTCACATCACTGGGTTCGGCTTCGGTTTCTGAAAGAGAACAGAAGCTTTCTGTCACCACTGTCTTTCTTCTGTCAACATCCAAATGTCACCCTCAACCAATTATTTATATTTAATTCACCTTTCTCTAAACCTTCCACTCTGTGAAACCAAACCTTGGAAGGTTTTGTGTGAATAATTGTATTTGAGTTTTTAATGAAGTGCTGTATACAATTCATACCTTTTCCATGGGGTTTTGGATTTTTCACCTTAATTTCAGAATATGTCGCATCACTTGTTTTTATTACTGCATCTGATACAAAAAACATTTTATATAGAATATATATAAACATAGTATTTTTTCATTTATTTTATTGCAAAGAACAACATAATCATTTAATATTTCCCTTACCTTTTTTTTTGTTTTTTTGTTTTTTACTAGTCACAATGTTGGCGTACATTACATCACTGGACGTAGCTGCAGGATCGTCTACAACAGAAGATGTTGTTTATATGTGACTCAAATATATTTTCAAATCACATTGTAAAAAAAAAAATTGTACTTTTTTTTAAATAAACACAAACATTAAAACTCTAATAGTGTTGAAAATAAGTTATTAAATCAATTAAATTTGGGGGGAAGGAGATCAAAGCTCCTCCTACACTTGCTACACTCTACAAATCCTTCCTTCTCTCCTCAGTTTCTAGTGACAAATATATTCACATCCCACCCTCCCCTTCCACTCTTCAGTGACTGCTTTACCCAGAACTATCTTCCAACTTTCTCAGTGTTCACCTCCCTTTTCTCCAGCTCAGTTTTGGGTAGGGTCTGTATGCGTGAAATTTAATTTATTAAATATATGAACTACAGCTGGGTCCTGTTTTATCAATAATGCCATGAGACAAAAGGTAAATGATCTTCTACAGAGACTGTGTAACTAGTGTAAAAAGTGAACATTAGTGTGTATGCTGACACTGCAAACTGACCAGCCTGCTGTGGTGAGGACCCTGAGATCCAGAGATTCTCACTCTGTTTGGTTTTCTGCTGATTTCCAAAGGGACAAAGAGGCCCTGCACCACAGTAAAAGCAAACACATTTTTTCACTTGGGTTCATTAGTTACAATAAGCATGTGTTTGATGAAGGGATCCATATTATATCTTAATGTCAATAAATTATCTGCATTTTTAACATGACTCTTTAAGCAACTCTCAGGTTTTCACTTTTCTTTATGAAGAATTTAAACATCCAAAATACAAGCTTGTTAAATGAACCTACAACAACAGCCACAAAATACCGACCAGTCACATCTTCACTATACACTGACCATGAGGTCCAAAAATTGTGTTTTCAAACCTTTTTTTTTCTTGTAACAGCAGAACCAGCCCAGTATGATGATGAGGAGTAAGATAAAAGTCCCCCCCACTGACACTCCTATTATAATAGCAGCAGATCCAGAACCTGAGCGTGGAGAAATGTAGAGAATATCATTTAAAGTTAAATACTTTACTGCAGAGTTAGAGAAAGCATTAAATTACATGAAGCTGTTTCTCACTTCTGACTGAGATCCAGCTCCGTGGAGACTCTCCTTTCTCTGGGTGTTTACAGTGGTAGAGACCTTCATGAGACTTTGAGACTTTATGGATGGTCATCTCTACTGTCGTCTGCTTCTGGAGAAGTACTCCATCTTTATAGAAATCAGCTGGGAGGAGTGAGGAGTTTGTGGAGCGATTTAAACAGCGGAGAGTCAGAGAATCTCCCTCAGACACAGAGTGGACAGGACTCTCCAGAATCACAGCACTATCTGCAGGATAGAAACAGGAGTAAATAAAGTGTGCTGTGGTATTTAGTGTGACTGGATTTGAATTTTTATTACATTATGCTTAAAAAAATAAGCTAAATAACAGCTTTCAGAACCTCAGTAGTCCTCTGTATTGAGCCCCTATTATTGATGAGAATAGTGGATGCTCACTGTGCACTGTGATGTTGACAGGATCACTGCTCTCTCCAGATTCAGACTGACACCAGTAAACTCCAGTGTCTGATGTGGAGAGGGAGCTGATGTTGCAGGTAAACCCTGGAACTGAAGAACAGTTGGACACCTTCTCACTGTGTGTGTATCGTCTCACTCTCCATCCAGCAGAGTCTCTGTGTCCCTCACAGCTCAGTGAGAGAGAGTTAGTGATGAAGTGTTGAGTTCTGCTGGGACTGATGATCAGAGACACTGGAGGAGAGTTACCTGAAAATACACAGAAGACGGATGTGTATCACGTTGCTGAATACTAACATAATGCTTCAGAAACACACTGTTCACAGAAAGAACTGGTTTAATGAATAAAACACACTGAGGAGAAAGATACACATTTATTTTAATACTAAATCACACTTCCAGTGCATATGTCCCCTTCAAACACACATAAAGCACTTTACTTTGTAGTAATACATGAACAGATATGTATTAATCTCTAAGGCACTGGTTAGAGCTCTGAACCTTCACATGCTCAACATTTCAGCTCCTCTGTTGTGGAGCAGCTGGACAACAACATGCAGGAGTCTGTTGGGAATCTGACTTCACACAACTGACTACATGAGTCTGTCTAGTCTTCCTCAGACTCTGTGTGTGTGTTTAATGTTTAAATATGTTTAAAATATGAATATGTTTCTCATATTCCAAAGTCAAATGTACATCATTTGTGTGCATGTGAATGAATATATGCACTGGATTCTTATTAAATAACAGAAACAGAAGTGTCTGAGAGCTTGTGTCCCCTCACTGTAGACACAGGCAAAGAGTGTGAGCAGCTCTTTTTAAATCTAAATTAATATAAACACACTTCCTCTGCAGAGAACACACACACACACATTTTAATGCACAGTTAATTATTAATTCTATATTTGTAGAAATTTACAATATAAACTGTGTCCTGAGCAATGTGTTTAGACTCAGTGTCGTATTAAAGTCTGTTTCCTGTAGAGGACATTAACTCATTTTCACTGTAAAAATCAACAGAAGTGTAGTGAGACTGTTCTGACTGTATATTCTTCACTGGCTCTAGTTCCTCACCAGTGATCCATAGCGGCTGTGGACTGCTGTACTGTGTGTGAAAGGCTGGTTCTCCTCTCTCTGCTCCACACACATAAACTCCTGTGTGATACAGAGCAGCAGGACTGAGAGTGTAGGAGCCTCCAGCTCCTTTTCTGCTGTCTGACAGGAGCTCTACAGAATACACCACTGAACCATGAACATCTGTAATCTGGGTTAAACCTTGTCTGTAGGGAACAGCTCTGTACCAGCTGAACGTCCAGCCTTTAGAGGAGA
This sequence comes from Hoplias malabaricus, assembly GCF_029633855.1. Classification (NCBI taxonomy): domain Eukaryota; kingdom Metazoa; phylum Chordata; class Actinopteri; order Characiformes; family Erythrinidae; genus Hoplias; species Hoplias malabaricus. Next base: position 14,004,263 of record NC_089813.1, on the reverse strand, counting down.
TATCAACCTCACAGCTTAGAGTCACTGAGTCTCCTTCAGTCAGCCAGCTCTGTGGAGACACACTCAATACTGCCTGGGCTTCACCTGACACAGACGACATGGAGAATAGAACAGACACAAACACGTTTATACAGAGGGAGAAGATTATTACATACAGTATAATTAACAAGAAAATACACCACAAACCCACAGACTCACCAGACACAGTCAGTGTAACAGCAGCACTGATCTCTGACTTCTGAGAGTCACTTTTCCTCTCCCCTCTGCAGGTGTATTTACCGCTGTTAGACTCTGTAACAGAGCGGACTGTAATCTCCTGTGATCTACTGAACTGCTTTAGTTCATTATTATCTTTAAACCAGATGTAGTTCCACTCAGTGTCTCCTCCTGCCTCTATGTCACATCTCAGAGTGACATTCTCTCCTTTAAACACATGTTCATCAGGCTTTATACTGGACACCACAGCTGTAGGATTATCTGTAAAAATACAATATATGAAATCACAGTTCATGACACACTGATTGAAATGAGTTTGTTGTGAGATTATATTAAGAATTTACCTTTTTAGAATTATTAATTAATTCATTCATTGTCTGTAACTGTTTATCCAGTTCAGGGTCAAAGTGGGTTCGGAGCCTACCCAGAACCACTGGGCGCAAGGCAGGAACACACCTTGGAGGGGGTGCCAGTCCATTGCAGGGCGACACACACTCACACATTTATACCTTTAGAAACCATTGAGCAGCCAGTTCACCTAGTAACCTGTGATTTTGGACTGTGGAGGAAACTGGAGCATCCAGAGGAAACCCAATCGGACACAGGGAGAACACACCAAACTCCTCCTTATTTTAAATAATATATTATTTAATTGGAATGGACATGTTCACTGATGAATCTGTTAAATGTTAACATTAAATTTAAATAATATCAGGTTAAAGATTTACCCGTTATAATTTTGTGTGAAATATTTCTAGGCTTGGATAATAATTATAGAAAATACCTTCAACTGAAACATTGCCTTTAATCTGGATGTTCGTTAAACTTAAAAAATGAGCACTTTCACAAAAACGATTCTCCAAAGAACCAACCAGTGAAAGGTGTTTTAGGGCGGGCTTCCTCAACCCGGGTGCCACTTTGTCGGCGTGCCGTCAAAAATATTCTCACGTTACTTGTCTTTGTAGCGTATTCAATTGAATATAGTTTGAAAAGGATTTGAAAATCATCATATTCTGTTTTTATTATTATAAAATATTTATAATTTTATGTTTTACACAACGCTCAAACTTCATTGGAATTGGGGTTGTATTTTCATCATAATCTGTCTCTCATGCCCTTTCCCTGCCACACTCAAACATGAGTAAGTAAAGTTTGACATAAATAGCCTGCAGAGAGAGAGAGAGAGAGAGAGAGTGTATGTGAGTGTGAGTGTGGTGTCTCATTCTCATTTTCTCTCTCCATTACAGCACAATGAATTATGAGAGCTGCATTAAGTGTTTTTTTAAAAGAATGGCTCCGTAATCAAACAGATAACTGACGAATTGCGTGGCTTCAGATGTAAGCTCACAGTGTGGCGCTCATTTGTGGAACAGGGCAGGTTTCCCTTGTGCAGTGAATATTCAAACAGCAGCACACTTTCTGAGCTTGTCTCTCAGACGAGAGATTTAGTTACTATTGTCAGTCTGAGTCTTTTCCACAGTTTGACTGGGTCTGTGACCCTTGGAGTTCATGTTCACTGGAAAGTTCAAAAGACTGCGACCGGCAGAGATCAGTGAAGATCGCACATTAAAAAAATGACATTTCAAGACATGGCTTTGGATAGGTTTTGGACCTCTCTGGAGAATGAGTACAAAGTAGTTTTGTTGTGCCACTGAAATTCTGCTACACTTCTCTACAACATATTGGTGTGAGCTGAGCTTTTCGAGCTTAACTTACATCAAGAACAAGTACAGAGAGCTACTGAGAGCTGAGGACCAGAAGCTGTGTGTCCGCCTCTCATCCATTCAGTCCCACGCTCAGATTTCCCATTGACTGTAAGTCACATTTACCCCCCCCTCTCTCTCTTATGGTGTCAATAGTCACTTGTGGTGTGTGTAGGCTGTCAGACAGATGCAGAGAGTACGTTTCTAAATACATTTTAGATTGAAGTGACTTGAAATTTTACATAGTGTTGAAAGGTGCTGAGACTGAAAAAAGGTTGATAAACACTTTTAGGGAAAAAAAAAACTGGCCTCATGTAAAGAATCCGATTCTCCACCTTTACACTTAGAAGTTAAACTGTAGTTTGTTATTCATCTTTCATTCAGGTTTATGTTGTTTATAAACTGGAACCTCATGTTTTATTCATGTTTAAAGGAACACAGGTTTATTAAATGACAAACACAAATAAAATGCACTCACACATTACCTTTAAATAAATAAAATAAGAGCTGCTGCATTAAACTTGTTTAGTCAAGACACAGTCTAATTTAATCTTTCTTCCTTGTTTATTCACTTCTCTAGTTTCATTAAAAGCACAGTTCTTTGTAATTTCCTTTCCTGTGTGGTGTGTCTCTGTCTAAAATATCTTCTAACTTTTAATTTCATAAACATTTACTCCCCGATCTCTGACATAAACTCACAGATAAATATGTGACGCTGTGGAAGGAAGATGTGTTATGAATTCTGAATAATGTTGACTATTTGTGTGTGTAGTGATGTAAATATAAATCATTACATGTTCAGTCCTAATAGCAATAAATATCATCACTTAGTGAAAGTCTCTTACTCACCAGTGACGTTTACCCAGAGTGCATCACTGTAGTGTGTGTAGTAGACTGGGTGTCCTCTGCCAGCTCTGCACCTGTACTGACCTCCATTAGAGTCACTAACTGAGCTGATGGTGTAGATGGAGGAGCTGGTTCTGATCTCAGGACTCTCTGTGTCTCTGAACCAGTAGGAGGTCCATCCAGCAGACTGACCCAGTGTACAGTACAGAGTCACTGGGTTTCCTCTCAGTACAGATCCATTACGGCTTGAAGTGAGTGTAGGTTTAGGTTTTACTTTAAAAAAATTAAAAAAACAAAACAAATGTCCATTCACTGTTTGTTTAAATAATTTCAGAGTAAAACAAGGCAGAGTCTACACTATTGTCAGAGTCTCAGAATCACTACACACTCTCAGACACAGTTCACTGCTTTTACTACTTTGAGAATTTCTGTTTCTCTACTGTGCAGAGCTTCTCCTATCACTGCTGCTCAGCTCTGTTTTATCTTTATTTTATTTTTTCTGCTGTGCTCAGGCAAGAACAGTGAAAGTACAGAGGAACTTTTAGTTTAAATTTACTATGTTTTATTTTGATTTTACCCCAAAAACGTTGTTAGATTTGACATAAGTTTGTTTATACAGCGGAGCTAAAGACACAGGAATCAGGAAAATTCCTGTTGATTTCCAAAGAAAAACATGTACAAAATGCCTCTTCAGGTTCCAGGACACATTTGCTGTCAGAACTGTTACAGTCTTCTACAAAAAAATGACTGTTTTGGAAAGGAGCTTTTGGACTGTGTTAGAGTTTAAGGCATTCCTGTGCTGTTCAAAGGTTATCAGCGTGTGTGAATGCTGACAGTGGACAGTGGAAGCAGTGGTCAGTAGAGACACACAAAGGAGGAGTAACTCTTATTAACATTAGGTCACTCACAAATAAATCATTTATTGTCAGTGATCTTATCACCTCGCATGATTTAGACTTAAGGATTTTAATGGAAACCCAACAGCAACAATGACGCTTTATAGGGTCGATCTGTGTAACGGTAATAACGGTAATACAATCAAAATTTGGACGGTATTTCAAAATGAGGGCAGTATTTATGACGTGTGTGTAGCGTGGCAAATTTCTGTTCTGTCTTTAAATACAAGGCAGGCATTCATGTGCATTTAAGAGAGCCACATAGAGGGGGCGCTGTGGGAGCTCACTGACTGGTGATGTCTCACTCTGAAAACGGTTGGAGAAAAAACAGAAGCCCAGTATGGCGTTATTTTTGTGCCACAATTCTGCACGCGCGCGCGCGCGCGCAGATATTTCGAACGAGCAAGAAGGTTTCTGCGCGTGCGCGCGGATATTTTTGAGCGAGCAAGAAGGTATGGAAAGCCAAGAGGGTCAAAAAACGGCATCCAAAAGACGCGTTTACTTTATAAAACGCCGAAAAATACGGCGTTTCTCCCGGCGTAGCGCCGTTAATTACGCCGTGAAAGTATAAATACCACCGTCTTTTACGCCGTTAAAATACCAGGGTTCAAAACGCCGTAAAAAATGCCGTTTTGAACCTCCAGGACGCCGTATTTTACGCCGTTCTAAAGCCAAACCGATGGCGTTAAAAGCGGCGTTTTAAAATAAGATAATGAGCTCCACCTGCCGGCCATGAAAGCCAATCCATTTGAACTCCAATTGTCCAATCACTGACTGAGAAGATCAGACCAACTCAGTTCACTACAGAACTCAGTAATTCTGGATGGAGTTTATTATTCCAAATGTTAAAATATACATTTTAAAGATTTCTCTCTCTTATTATTTAACATTTTAGTATTTTGGAGAAAAATATAGTCTTGTTGTATTTGTTTTGTAGAGATTTAAGTAAGCTTCCTTTATGCTGCTTTTCTTAAATATATTGCTTCTCTTTTAATTAACAATGACTGGACAGTGACTGGTGTATTGTGAGTGTAGTAGTAATAATATAATTATTAATAATAACAAGTTACACGTAAATAGCGCATTTCACATACCCAGGGATACTTTACAATTGAGAGCAAAATAAAGAATAAAGAAGAATATTGTGACTGCTGAGGTCTACTTTCACTTAAGGAGAATCTCTGTCTGCTCCTCACAGCAAGAGGAGTACTGTACTTTACTGAAAGCCTGGTTAAGGAAGAGAATGGCTTCCTATTTTGGGTCTTGATATCTCTCAGTTGTTCTTCCTCTTGCTCTGAAGAGGTCATTCCAATCACCCCACTGTGTTTGAATTATCACTAGATTAGGAACATCTACATTGTGTCTACACTCATTGTCCATTTTATCAGATCTAATGATCTTACAGGGGACTGTTGTCCACATGTTTCATACTTTATCTCCATTGCACCCTGCTCTTCAAAGATCAGGACCCCCACAGGACCACCACAGAGCCGGTATGATTTGGGTGGTGGATCATTCTCAGCATTGGAGTGACACTGATGTGGTGGTGTGTGTTGTTTTGGTACGAGTGGATCAGTCACAGCAGTGCTGCTTGAGTTTTTAATCCCCTTAGTGTCTGGACTGGGAATAGTTCTTCGACCAAAAACATCCAGCCGACAGCGTCCTGTGTCACTGATGAAGGGCTAGAGGACGACCGACACACACTGTGCAGCGACGGATGAGCTACTGTCTCTGACTTTACATCTACAACGAGGGAGGAGTCTCTCAGAGTGGACACAGGGTTTAAAAACTCCAGCAGCACTGCTGTGTCTGAACCACTTGTACCTGCCCCCCACACACTAACACATTACCTTCACATCAGTGTCACTGCAGCGCTGAGAATGATCCACCATCACATCATGCCTGCTCATATATAAATGTGTGTGTGTGTATATGTATGTGTGTGTTTGTGTGTATATATGTATGTGTGTGTGTGTATATATGTGTGTGAAAGAGTACACTTGAACAAAATGAATATGACATATAGGATACTTACATCCACTATCTGCTAGGTTACACCGTTTTTACAATATTTTCTGATCAATTGTGGGTTTGTTAGATTGCACTCTTAAATCTGCGCATGTTTTCAGACAGTACTACAAAATGGCAGCACCAAAAATAGTGCAATAGGGCACTGTTTCAGACACAGACAATGTTAACTTTACATTGTTAATTTACAGTAAATACATGACTGAATCACTGTATAGTTACCATAATTTATACAATGATCATAAGGTATAGTAAAACGATAGCAGAATCATTGTGTAAATATAGTTAAGATTAGTTGATCAAGTTAAATAACAAGTGTGTTGTCTTGGTATGTATGGAATCAGCACTGTTTTTTTTAAGCCACTGCATGTTCATTTTCGGAATGAGATCTCAAATTTTATTAGGATGAGGTTAGCAATCTCAAAGGATTTGAATGTTAAACCTGACGTTTAATATTTTATAACAGGTCTGAGCAGTATTTAACTATCCTTAGTCGTTTGGTCTGCACTTAAACAAACAAACATGTAGTAATGGAGTCCACATTCTCTATATATTAGAGCACTGGTAGGTAGTCTAAAAAAGGCATCTAAAAGACGCATTTACTTTATAAAACGCCGAAAAATACGGCGTTTCTCTCGGCATGGTGCCGTTAATTACGCCGTAAAAGTATAAAATCCGCTTTGAACCTCCAGGACGCCGTATTTTACGCCGCTCCCTAGCCAAGCCGACGCCGTAAAAAAAAACGCCGTTTTGAACCTCCAGGACGCCGTATTTTACGCCGCCCCAAAGCCAAACCGACGGCGTTAAAAGCGGCGTTTTAAAATATGATAATAAGCTCCACCTGCCGGTTATTACTCCATTCAACAACTCTCTGATTGTTCAATACAAACTCACTCATGTTGCTGATTATTATATAACGTATCGTTTACTATTTATACGCCACTGAAGGTCCAAGTTTATGTTTTTGGACACATGTTTTGTAAGTGATTTTGTTACTTGGCAATTTCATATATGATAATTGGAATGACTAAAGGTACAAGAGACATGTTTACAAGGTTATACAATGTTCAACCACGAGGTGGAACAGCGAAGCTGCCATTTAGTTTAGAAAAAAGTTTTACCATTGTGGCATATTGTGTGTTCGTGGGAACTTTTATAGTTAACATGAGATTTGATTATTTTTGTCACCGACTAGGATGAAATCACTAATCACTGAAGCCAGCTTACTGCCTTAAATAGAAAAAAAAAAGATAGATAGATGGTCATCAGCAGTGGTTTTATCCTGGCTCCAAAAGGATTGTTATAAACATTGAAAACATGTTTTTGCTATAGTTAAATGTATTAATTAAGTGCAGATTATTGCTTTTGTGTAGTGCCAGAAATTCCCAAAAATGTAAAGTTAAATTAATTTTGCTGGCTAGGAGTTGATGTTGGCTGAAGTGTAAAACAAATGCATGAAAAAAATATTTTTTGTTATTTATTCTGTACAGTGACAAATCTGTTTAACATCAGACTGTATAAGATTTTTGAACAGAAATTGCCGTGTCTGAACACACACACACACACAATTTTAAAATATATTTTAGCGTAGAATAATATAATTTATTTTGAAATTGTATCTCAGTGCCGAACTTTTTCAAATCTAGAGTACCCGCGCTTTTTTTTCTTGTGATTTTCATTGTGACTGCAGTGGAAATGTCGGAGAGACGTTCTCAGTTCAGAAGGAGAATTAGTGATATAAGGGATAGAATGAATGCTCAGTTTAATCGTCTTTTAAATGAAGATTCTCCAGAAGGCGAAGAGAGTAGTCTTTTGCAAAGGTATTTATAATATAACGAACTAATGTCTGGCCAGGTGGATTTTTGGCTTAACTGACATATTTTTAGGTCAAATTAAGTGAAATTTTAGAATTCCTAAGTTTTATAACATTTACATGATAACAAACCATAATTACTCCAAGACTGCTCCACATCCAATATCATCATCATTTTCTTTGCTGCTTAATCCATTTCAGTGTCACCGTATATATCACCTAATATACATTTTGAAATACATTTTCTGGTCTTAATTATATAATCAAAGCATTTTTTTCTAAACACAGATATTATTTATAAACTTTAACTTTATGTTCATAATATGTGTAGATTTGAAATGTTTCGTAATGCTGAGGGTGGTGGACCAATCTGCCAACGCAGAAGAAACCGGGCAAGAAGACAAATAACTTTCAGAGTTTCTGTCTTACATAATCCTTCAGCCCAACGGTACAGCTCTAACAGAGGTAAACACACAGACACACACACCTGTTATTCTATACTCAAAGCCTTAGATTATGTCCGTTATCTGCTCTGTTTATGAATACTTTGTCAGTACTTTGTTTTTGTTTTCCATGTGGTGTTAATACTTTTTCAGATTCCACGTCACCACGTCGTGTTGTTGTGCTGTTGGATTCAGATGAAAGGGAATTTTTTCAGACACTCAGAGAAAATTTCCCTGATCTGCCTGGAGAATTTGAACTGTGCAGAGTGAATGGTCAAAGAATGATAATTCCTCTAAATCTGCAAAGCTTGTGTCCTAGAGAAATACAAAGCAACAATGCTTTGGGAAGGTCAGCATTATACATTCGTCCAAAGGTATGCAAAGAACATTTACTTAGCTCTAAAATATGTCAAACATGCTAAAGCTGAATAAAAAAAATTAAATAAAAATAAATAAAAAATTTATATATATATATATATATATATATATATATATATATATGAGAGAACTAATAAAAAAGATACATAATTTGAGATGATATATATTATATATAAAGTAAGAATGCATAGACACTGCTGTAAATGAACTATGATTTAAACCCATGTACAGAATTTATGAAAATGTGAAATATACAACAGGTAGCCTATTGCTGACTGCATCACGATAATCTCTGGCAAAAGCAATCAATTTATTAGCCATTCTGGGTTCTGGGAACGTTGATATCCCACAGTAATAAATTGTCATGTAATGAAGTAGCTAATTTTAAGGAAATAAATTTTACATAGTTCATTTTGGTATAGGCAGACATCTGGTTGAGGGTCCTAACAGCCAGTGGGAAGAAGCTGTTTTGATTGCTGTTATCTTTGTTTGTTTGTTTTTTCAGGGTTTCTCAGGCCAAGCTCCATCTAACACTGCCACCCAATCCACCGCAGCTCTCAGCCAGGTTCCACCCTCTACCACCCAATCCACTGCAGCTCTCAGCCAGGTTCCACCCTCTACACGCCAGTCCACTGCAGCTCTCAGCCAAGTTCCACCCTCTACCACCCAATCCACTGCAGCTCTTAGCCAGGTTCCACCCTCTACCACCCAATCCACTGCAGCTCTCAGCCCGGTTCCATCCTCTACCACCCAATCCACTGCAGCTCTCAGCCAGGTTCCACCCTCTACCACCCAATCCACTGCAGCTCTCAGCCAGGTTCCACCCTCTACACCCCAATCCACTGCAGCTCTCAGCCAGTTTCCACCCTCTACACCCCAATCCACTGCAGCTCTCAGCCAGTTTCCATTCTCTACACGCCAGTCCACTGCAGCTCTCAGCCCGGTTCCACCCTCTACCACCCAATCCACTGCAGCTCTCAGCCAGGTTCCACCCTCTACACCCCAATCCACTGCAGCTCTCAGCCAAGTTCCACCCTCTACACCCCAATCCACTGCAGCTCTTAGCCAGGTTCCACCCTCTACACCCCAATCCACTGCAGCTCTCAGCCAAGTTCCACCCTCTACACCCCAATCCACTGCAGCTCTTAGCCAGGTTCCACCCTCTACACCCCAATCCACTGCAGCTCTCAGCCAGGTTCCACCAGCTACCTATGACCAGAATGAGGTGATAAGGTTGGTAATTAAATGTACAGACATGGGTAATCAATATTTCACCATAATTACATAAAAGTAAATTATACTACGGTATAATTAAATTTGTTTTTTATATGATACAGGGAAGACTTCTACGTGGACTCATGTGGATCTGATATTGGAGAGGTTCTCCTGGCAACTCCAGATCAAAATAATATTGAATATGTATGTACATGCACCCAAAATATTGCTATTGTTTATGTTATGATTTCAAATTATGTAATTTTAATATATTAAGATTAAAACAACATAATTCTAAATCTAGTGTTTTATCAAAAAATGAATACATTCACTACATGATGTTGAGTTTTTGGGCTGCACAGTCGTGCGGCAGGTAGTTTTGCAGTCACACAGCTCCAGGGTTGTGCTCCAGAGTCCTTCTCCAGGTGACTGTGTGTGAGGAGTTGGTGTGTTCTCCCTGTGTCTGTGTGGGTTTCCTCCGGGTGCTCCGGTTTCCTCCCACTGTCCAAAAACACACATTGTTAGGTGGATTGGCGACTCAAAAGTGTCTCTAGGTGAATTTTATGTTTTAGCTCCATCTGTAGTTTTAGTTTGCTCCCTCACAGTTAGTTAGTCCCTCATATGTTTTTGATTGGTTTCATCATTCTCTTGTCCTGTTTTTCCAGGATGAAAAAGACCTGGCTCAAATTTTGAAGGAATTCAGAGAAGAGCACATTGACTTAACTATGACTATCACTGTAATAGTTAGACGGAAATACATTCTTCAGAGTGCATGTACTGCCCTCTCAAGGTCTTACTTTAACTGGCATAAAGTTCCAAATGTTGAATTTGTTGGAGAGATGGAGGACTACGGAGGTCCAAGAAGAGAGTTTTTCAGGTTAGTATTAAATGAAGTATTAAAGTGATTTTGTTGCATATAAATGACATATAATTACATTTTAATCATACATTCGTCTTGTCATTATGTTTTAGACTACTTATGATTGAGATCCAGCAGAGACTTGGAGTCTTTGTAGGGAAACCTGGGCAACTGCTTTTCAGCTATGACCAAAGGGCATTAAGCCAAAACAAGTTTTATACTGGAGGCAAACTCATCGCCTGGTCCATTATGCACAATGGACCAGGTGTGAGAAGCCTTAGTCGAGAGCTGTTTTTACTCATGTGTGGCCAGAAGACTGATTTCTCATCATTTGACCTAAGTAATTTCCAGGATGAGGAGTTGCAAAACAAATTACAAAAGGTGAGTAAAATTTATATATGTGAAGATGGGGCAAATCATTTTCCACCATTCTTTAAAGTAATATTGGAAAAATCTTAGCAATTACTAATGAGTGAAGTGACCACGTGACATAGTTTTGGGAGCTAGACCATGCCCCAATTACCTTTCCACAGCTCTATTTATACCCCTTCACTCTCACTCCACCCCCCCCCCCCATCGAACAACATCACACGGCTTTACGTGCATGCTTCTCTGGGCGTGGTCTATGCTAGTAAATTCAAATACATATGTCACAGTTTAAAAAAAAATATATATATATATATATATGTGAGCACTAATTTAAGTTGCTGACTTATTATTGCATAATTTCATGCATTGCACTGCTGCTTCATAATTGGCATTATGATTAGATTAGATTAGAGAACTGTATGAAGTATTAGGTGTTCATGTTCCTAATAAAATATATATGTTATTATAAATATTACAGGTAGCTGTATGTACTACGCATAATGAGCTTGATGAACTCAAAAGGACACTGGGGGACTTTATTGCAGAGTGTGGTGTACCAAATATATTCACAGCTTCACTGACTGACCTGCCTACCATATACGAACAGATAATCACACATCATCTGTATCACAGGTAAGAAAATTCAGTAAATGATTTCATGTAAGTATATGATAGCCAACAGTCTGATACAAACATTTTGAAAACCCTGGTCAAAATATGCTTGTCAAACTACAGAAATTGTAGTTTTAGTCCACATTTCGTATTTCTTTTCAGAAGCTGACAGGGAACAAAATGTAAGCATAACATATGTAATGTCTCCTAAACTTTATACATTTCATATTTTTGGTTTTAAACATATATAAACATCACGTATTTCGATGTAAATGTTTGTTTGAGAACATGGAGTAGTTGGAGCAGTGAGAGTATTGGGCTGTGTGGATATACAAGGCTTAGATGATTTTAAGTGTTTAGTATAATGTTGTGGCTTTTTGGTGTTGATGGTAAATTGGAAGGTGTACTTTACAATAATATTACTTAATATTTTCAGGGTGGCGAGCATGATATATCAGTTCAAATCAGGCATGAACTCATGTGGACAGATGTGGTCGATGGTGGAGAGGTTCTGGAAGCAGTTCTTCCCTGTGTTCACCAACACAGGTGTTAAACTCTCAAGAGCTGATATTCGGGAGCTCTTCACAGTAAATTGGAGTCCACAAGGTAGCAATCTCAGGGAACAGGAAGAGGACACAGTCTTCCTCTGGGAATGCTGGCTAATGTCCATTCAAGGTAAGTGATACTATATGTTTGCAACCAGTAAGGAGCATAAGTACACTGTTATAAAAAAAAATAGTGATGCCTGATTATAATATTTATACAAAAAACATATATTAACCAGCATATATTATATGTTCTTATAAATTCTTCCTGTAAGCAGTACTAAAAATTTCCTTCACTTTTTCCACAGTAGCTCTTCTGTCAGTTCAGACCATTAAACAGAGGGGCCTCTTGGCTATCATCTGTATGATTTTGGTAGAATTTCACTGTGTATTTTCCTCATAAAGTCATATTACATACTTACTGATATGGATTTCTCAAAAATTACCCATAATGCCTAAACCATTCTACTCTTATTAAACAGAGGGACCTCTTGGCTATCAACTGTATGATTTTGACAGAATTTCACTGTATATGCTTCGCATAGATAAGAAAGATATTTTTCTGAAGCCCATGGGAAAGGACCTTGTGCATTTTCATATCATATGGCAAAAGCATTTGAGTTACAGTTGTTTTTCTGTGATGCTTGGAAGGCAGACTGCACAGCTGTTTTTAAACAGAATCTGGAAATACACAGTAATTCAAGTTCTTCATAATTTTGATAGTTATTAACGTTCAAGTTGTTAGGATGTTGGAGTTGGGGGGGTTAGAGGTGGTTCGGTATAGGTTGGAAACTAACCCTAGCTGTCTATTTTTTGAACATAACCTACATGACAACCAATCAAATGAGAGCATCCATCCGCTACAGAGCAACCCAGAGTACAGCATGCCATGCTTATGTAGCTGCAGGGAAGAGACCACTGATGCAACAGCAGAATATATAGTGCCTTGCGAAAGTATTTGGCCCCCTTGAACTTTTCAAACTTTTGCCACATTTCAGGATTCATACATAAATATATGAAATTTAAATTTTTTGTGAAGAATCAACAACAAGTGGGACACAAATCATACAGTTGATAGCCAAGAGGTCCCTCTGTTTAATGACAGTGGAATGGTTTAGGCATTATGGGTAATTTTTGAGAAATCTATATCGGTAAATATTTAGTATGATTTTATGAGAAAAGTATACAGTGAAATTCTACCAAAATCATACAACTGATAGTCAAGAGGCCCCTCTGTTTAATCACAGTGGAATGGTTTAGGCATTATGGGTAAATTTTAAGAAATCCTTATCAGTACGTATGTAATATGTGTTTATGAGAAAAGTACACAGTGAAATTCTACCAAAATCATACAGCTGATAGCCAAGAGGCCCCTCTGTTTAATGGCAGTGGAATGGTTTAGGCATTATGGGTAATTTCTGAGAAATCCATATTGGTAAATATTCAGTATGATTTTATGAGAAAAGTACACAGTGAAATTCTATCAAAATCATACAGGTAATAGCCAAGAGGCCCCTCTGTTTAATGAAAGTGGAATGGTTTAGGCATTATGGGTAGTTTTTGAGAAATCCATATTTCATAGGTATTCAGTATAAATCCATGAGAATATTATACAGTGAGGTCCCTCTGTTTAATGACAGCAAAATATAATCTGTATTTCTACATGTCCACCAGGATTATTATTCAAAGCCAGTTAAGTGTTTATAGAAAAGTAAAAAATACGTAAATATATGAAATAATCAAAGCGTGTTTTGCCTCTTTAAAGTGATTTAAAACGAAATATATTCCTAATGGCTTGTTAATTTTAGCCCATTTAGTCCATTTTAGCATTGCGTGCATTTATTTATTAACAGAGACATCGCTGCTCAAACGCGGGTTTCAGACTCTGTCCCAAAGCGGATGTGGTGTTCTCTGCAATGAAAAACCGTAATGACGCGCCTATACGTGCATTCGGATTTGAAGCGCGGATGGCTTGACCGTCAGTTTCCAAAGTGCGGATAGCTTGACTCCAGTACCAAGCAGGGAGGGGATGGGTGGGTGGCCGGATCAACCCCTCCAAGCTGAGACACTTGGTTTTCCTGAATGCCAATCTGTCTTCCAAAAAATAGTTTAAGAATATGTTAAATCAGTTAAATGTTTGTTGACAGTTGTGGTTGTTTTAATCAGTACCGTTGAATGCTGCTGTTTTGCACTTTGCAGAGTATTTGTTTATTTTATTTCCCAGAAATGGATGATTATTTAATTTAATAAGCTATTTTGTAAAACCTACCTTTTGGGTTCCATTGGCTATATTTCAGAGTTTACAAGTGATTTTTTATTAAGGTGTTTAAATAAAAATCCAGTTATTTATACAATTGAATGTGTGAGTGCATAAAAACAATTGGCCATTGCAACACGTTTTATTATTTTTAATATTGAACAATAATATTTTGTCCATATAGTCATGTAAAATGTAGGTAATATTGTTCTGTACCAGTGGAAATAAGTAGTAAAACAAAGAGCCATTTAGGAGCCGAAAGAGCCGGCTATTTATGAAGAGCCGAGCCAAAAGAGCCGGCTCCCCAAAAAGAGCCGAAAGTCCCATCACTAGTCCCTGGAGCTGTGTGACTGTGACACTACCTGCTGCACCACCGTGCCACCCCTTAAATTAGATTAATTTACAATTAATCACTGTGGTATCATTTTTTTTTTGGTGGGGACAAATGCAGCTGTTTCCAATTTTGCGGGGGACACGTCCTGGCGTCACAGGGACTGGAAACGGCTGCATTTGTCCCCACCAAAAAATATATATATATTTTGAGAGAGTATGACAGTACGAATAATGTGAATACTGCTCAACCCTAATGCTTTTAATCCAGTTTAATGTTTTAATGTAAGTTAATAAATACCTGCCAGAAAAGGCTTCTGGAACAAAACTCTTCTTCCAGTCTGATTACTAATGTAATTACATATGTGTTATTTCATGTGTGTAATTACATGAGAGAGAATATGCTGTTACAACTATGAAGATTCACTTATGCAGATTCAAAGTGCAGCAGCTAGAACACTGACCAGAAAAAGAGAACCGAGCACATCTCCCCGATCCTCAGGTCACTGCACTGGCTCCTGATTAAACACAGGATTGATTTTAAACTGCTATTAATTGTTTATAAATCAATAAACTGCCTCAGAACAAAATATATTTCAGATCTGCTTGAAGTGTATGAACCCTGCATTTATTTTATTTTATATGATTTATGATCTGTCTCTGAATTTTGCTCATGAAACAGCTGTTATGACATGAGCTTTGTTGCTGTAAAGGACAAAAATACATTCGTCTGCTCAGAGTTATGGGTCTGAAAGGATGTGTAAATATCTTTGTCTCTCTATTCAAAACATCACAAGTACTTCTGAAATGTTTATCATAACACAACAAAACCCTGTATCTCCTTTTCTGATTTATTTCTCATTTTTTCACTGAAACTGGAAATATCAGCTACATTTTTGCTGTAACAGAATTTCTTCACAAATCAACCACAACATGGTCAAACACTACTTCGAAAAATAAACATATACTTTTTCATTCTGCTGTAAAGTTTGAAGATATGATTTTTTTCCTTCTGAGAGCAATGACATTCTTTACATATTAAAGGAAACCCAGGATTCTGGACTCGTAACTTGTAAGAAAATAAACACAGAAGTCATCGATCACTGTACATCTTACGATGTAGGAAATATTTTATATTTTATGCTTTTCTATATATGTCCAATTAAAAACATGTATTTCTAATTGTTTAATTAAGGACCTTCAAGTCTAAGCTTTTAGGAATTACATCAGAAATATTATTACTCTTACACATACCTGCTTTTCTGCTTTTTGAATTTGTAAATTTGGCCAAACATTTTTTTACTGCTGTACACCTTATCATGTTTGATTTTATCCATTCTTTTCTATCTATGTATCTAGCTATTTATCTATCTACGTATGTGTCTAACTATATATATTTCCCCTCTTTTTTCTCAAGTAGCACTTGCTGCTTGCCAGGCTGCTATGGTAAATTAGAATATGACGTCTTAAAGAGTTGCTTAGTTAAATTAAAATGAAAAAATAAAAATATCAATAATGGCAGTAATAGACATTTGAGCTGGACCTGATCTACCCCAACAGTTGTCCCCAACAGATAAACAACACTCAAAGCTTTTATCTACATGGAATGTGTTTGAGATTATTTGGATCTGTTTTGGAGGTTTGGAAAATTCAAGGCTCAATAATATCATGAACAAACGAAAACTACTCCTCTAAAACTGTGTCAGAGGAAAAGACAGAAATGATTTTCATAAGACATCTCTAAATTAATAACTCTAATACACACTGTAATAAATGTGTCACACTCACCTGATACACTCAGTCTAACAGAGTCACTGGTGTGTGTGTATATTCGGTCTGAGTGTGTTCCTTTACAGGTATAATCACCTGCATGAGACCAATCAACTCTAGAGATGAGGTACTGATTCAGTCGCTGAGATCCACGGAGCTGGACATCGGCCTTTTCCCACTCATAACTCCAGGGATATGTACTTTGTATTTCACATGTCAGAGTGACGCTCTCTCCGATGAAAACACTCTGAGCTGGAAGGACATTCACCGTAGACTTTGGTCTCTCTGTTCAAAGATCACAAATACTTTAGAAATGTTTTTCATTAGAGAACAAAAGCTTGTATCTCTATTACTGCTGTTTCTCACTTTTTCACTGAATCTAGAAATACCAACTTCACTTTTGGTTTTCAGAGAATTTCTTGACAAAGAACACAAAAATAGTTAAAATCCTCTTCAAAAAATAAACATAAATATTTTCATTCTCCTGAAAAGCTATTGTTTTTTAAATAAAAGTTTTCCTTCTGAGAGAAATTATATAATTTAAATATTTAGAAATGCCAATAGTTATAATTTTGAACCCAATGTGTTTGCAAAAAAGAAAACATAGGTCATCACATAACTATAATTCTGACTGGATCACTGCAGCACACTGAATAATTACAGGTGTGAAGTTAGAAAATGTTCTTTCACATCCCCATCAAGTTATTAAAGGTGTCCCACAAGGGTCAATAATGGGTCCTACATTATTTTATATATATATATCAATAATAATTCCGCTGCTGCTAGTAGTGTTCTTATTCACTTATTTGCAGATGATACACTTCTGTGTGACTCTGGCTCTTCCCCTGACTCTGTACTCTCTATACTCCAACATAGATGTCTTTGGGTTCAAAATGCCTTCGCCACTCTGAGCTTATCATTAGACATCTCTAAGGGCAGTAACTGAACCCACCTTCATATACACTACCACAGAGGGAGATATCATAGAACAGGTTACAACTTACAAATATCTAGGTGTTTGTTAAGAGAGATAATTATCATTGTCTCAACATATTCCAAAGTTATAATTTAAGGTCAAGGCTAAACTTCACCTCCTTCACTCATGCTGTTAAACATGCTTTGGTGCAGTTGACTATACTCCCTCTGTTTGATTGCAGTGATACTGTTGATAGATCAGAGGGCAAAAGTTCTATTCAGAAGCTTGATGCTCTGTACCATTCTGCTCTCGGTTTTGTTACAAATGCCCCATTTAGAACACATCACTGTTCCTCTTTAAACACTTGCAGCACTATACCCAGTTTCACACTCGTTTACACAATCCTCATCACTCAATCACCACCATACCTACAAAACCTGATGCTTTTCTGCTGTTTGTATTTGAACATTTTGTCTATTAATAACTTGCTGCTGTACATTTTATTATATAGCAAATGTCTTATATTTTATCGGTTTGTTTGTTATTTTCCATTTATATACATTTATGATGATTATAGCCCCTTGTTAATATATTAATAATAATAAATCATAACAGTAATAGAAACTTGAGCTGGACCTGATCTACCACAACAATTGCCCCCAACAGATCAACAACACTCAAAGCTTTTATCTACATGAAATGGGTTTGAGATTATTTGGATCTTTTTTGAAGGTGTGGAAAATTCAAGGCTCAATAATCTCATGAACAAAAGAAAACTACTCCTCTAAAGCTGTGACAGAGGAAAATAAAGGTGTTATTTTTATAAGATATTACTAGATTAATAACTCTAATAACAGACTTAATGTAATAAATGTGTCACACTCACCTGATACACTCAGTCTAACAGAGTCACTGGTGTGTGTGTATATTCGGTCTGAGTATGTTCCTTTACAGGTATAATCACCTGCATGAGACCAATCAACTCTAGAGATGAGGTACTGATTCAGTCGCTGAGATCCACGGAGCTGGACACCGGCCTTTTTCCACTCATAACTCCAGGGATATGTACTTTGTATTTCACATGTCAGAGTGACGCTCTCGCCGAAGAAAACACTCTGAGCTGGAAGGACATTCACCGTAGGCTTTGGTCTCTCTGTTCAAAGATCACAAATACTTTAGAAATGTTTTTCATTACAGAACAAAAGCTTGTATCTCTATTACTGCTGTTTCTCACTTTTTCACTGATTCTAGAAATACCAACTTCACTTTTGGTTTTCAGAGAATTTCTTGACAAAGAACACAAAAATAGTTAAAATCCATCCATCCATCCATCCATTATCTGTAACCGCTTATCCAATTTAGGGTCGCGGGGGGTCCAGAGCCTACCTGGAATCATCAGGCGCAAGGCGGGAATACACCCTGGAGGGGACGCCAGTCCTTCACAGGGCTAGTTAAAATCCTCTTCAAAAAATAAACATAAATATTTTCATTCTCCTGAAAAGCTATTGTTTTTTAAATAAAAGTTTTCCTTCTGAGAGAAATTATATAATTTAAATATTATAATCACATGAGGTCATCACATGACTATAATTCTGACTGGATCACTGCAGCACACTGAAAGGCGTTCCATAAGGCTCAACAATGGGTCCTACATTATATATATATATATATATATATATATATATATATATATATATATATATATATATATATATATATATATATATATCCAGTAAATATATCCTTTTACATTTTAAATATGAATAAATGAATATACACACTCATACTGTCCTGTGTGAAAGAGAGAACTGGAGTCTATTTGATTCAATATCTGTTTGTTAAGTCTTATACACTATTGATCCAGTTTGTGGATGAGATATTTTCCCTCTTCAACCTAAACTCTTCCTCTTATTGGTATTTTCCACTTTGTGGCTGTTGATAAACTTAGACCAGTGGTTCCCAAATTTTGCTGCAGCAGCCCCATGTTTTAGAAGATAACTTTTTTCATGCATCAGTCTGCACTCCAACACACACAGACACACCTTGTGCTTCCGAATTCCACTCTAATTTAAACACTGAAATCCATACGAGACGATACACTTTACTGTCAGATTCCTCTGAGGTTTGTCTTACATCACAGTGGCTTCAATAACAAAACAAGGAACTGAGAGTGAGGGTCATTTCACAAACACAGACACAGACATCTACAAATATACCAGAGATTCCCTTCACACAAAACAATGTTACTACATATGGACAAATGTAAACAGTTAATTCATTCATTGTCTGTAATCGCTTAGTCGGTTTAGGGTCACGGTGGGTCTAGAGCCTACCCAGAATAACTGGGCTCAAGGCAGGAATACAGCCTGGAGGGGGTGCCAGTCCAGTCCTTCACAAGGCGACACAGACAATTTTGAGTCACCAATCCACCTACCAACATGTGTCTTTGGACTGTGGGAGGCGGGAGGGGGACACAGGGAGAACACACCACAGTCACCTGGAGCAGGACTTGAACTCACAACCTCCAGGTCCCTGGAGCTGTGTGACTGTGACACTACCTGCTGCGCCACCGTGCCACCCCTACACTGTAAAAAATGTGACTCATTAGTTACAGAAAAAAAATTATGGCAACAAAGTGACACATATTAATGAGTAGATTCTAATTTTCAAACTTTTAATTAACATTCATTGAATAAATTAACTAAATTTAAGCAAGAAAAGTATGTAAATGTTAAAATGTAAAATGTTAACATGCATAAAATGCACAATTAAAATGTGTTGGATTTAGTAATAACATGCCTACATATGAATTAATATAGCTCATAAATATTTAGTAAACACAAATTAATTTCACAAGGAAAATTAATTAATATTTATTAAATATCTTGCAAGTATTAATTTACATTTACTAAATATCTTGCAAAAATTGAGTAGCATGTACTAAATATCTGGAGAAAGCGTGTTTCTATTTACTAATTATTGTAACTTTATATCTATTCAATAATATCACGTTTCACTTTGTTGCCATAATTTTTTTATTTTAAATCTACTTAATATGTCCTTTTTGTGCCATGTTTGATTCAACAGATCAATATGCATAAAAATAATACCAGGTAAACATTTATTCAACTCTTGCAAAATTTAGCCATACAAAAATTGAAAATTGATGCAACTACAACAAGGATCACAGGCAGAATATTTCTTGGGGATGTGATGCAAGGTCAAAATTTGTTGGTGCACTTAAATCACATCAGGGTTTGAGACTGCACTCATCTTATACCAGATCAATTAAATTAGGATTCAGCATGCACCTGCAAATAGATGAATATTAGTTTTAACTTCATAAGCAAGTGTAATGTTTTAGTGTTTGTTTTAGTTCATTCAGAAATGTTCATTTTGGTTTGGTGATATATGAAGTTAAAACTAATAGCTATTAATCTATTTGCAGTTGCATCCTGAATCCTAATTAGATTGATCAGGTATAATTGTAAACAAAATATATCTTGTATTTCAAATACATTATGTACATAAAATATAAACAGACATAACCTTGCTGTACAGTCAAATAACTTAAACCAGACTGTAGACAGTGAGCAAACACCGGTCAGAACATTTTTATAGAAATGATTGGAAATTCAATTTTTCTTGCTTTTCAAAAGGTCTAATTATATTGTTTATAGTAGTGCCCTCAAGTCATGCATGAATTTGGTTTTACAATTCAGATTCACAGAAAAAAGTAAACTGGGAGCCATATCGGCTAATTTACAGAAATTAGTGCAATTAAACAGTGAATATAACAGTTTCTGACACAGAAATAACATCAGCAGTAAAAATTAAGAGTGATCTGAATGGTCTACTTTAACAGAAACCATCAGGTATATGGCGCTAATAGAGAAAATGCTATTGGGAAATAGATTTTTTTAAACTTAGCAGGAAACCAGAGAGATTAAAAATAAAAACAAATGTAACTAGGTGTTCCTATACAATATTATGAAAAAATGCATTTGGATATATTAAGTATGGAATGCTAACATAATACGAAAAAGGTTAAATGTTCAGTAAACGGACAAATCATTGCCTCTGATTTCATGGTGTGCAGTGTCCTCTAATTTGCTGAACTCTGTATTCAAACGCAACTCTATGTATTAAGTGAGAGTGAGCTAGTGCTGCAATGACCATTTGAAAGTATACTCTGACAGAGACTGAGCGTCCTGTCATGGCTTCATTATACCGTGAACAGACATATTAAACGACATGCAAACTACAGAAAGCACAACATCAGCTTCTTAAAACCGTAATTCAGGATTGTAATCACAAAAATACTTTGTTTTTTAATCAAACGTTGTTGCTCACCATCTGCTAACTTTCCAGTCTGTGCTCGAAACCGGTCTTGTGTTTATGAAGCACCAGTGTTAAATAAACCTCAGTCTCAGTCTGTTACCTGGGTCTCTCTCTCCCTGCTCATAGCAGAGGCATCTGGTGTTCTTTAAGACAACGAAAAGAACTCCAAACGTTGAATGCCACAAACAGAAATGAGGATTACTCTATTCCTGCTCCATGGTTTTGCTGTTTCAGATCATTTAAGGTGGAAATGCCTCCAAAGTCCGGAGACGGCTAGCTTCTGTTTACAAAACTGCATCTCCGTAATAAACAAAACTAAATAAAATCACAAGCTTTACTTCAATGGATCAGTGTATGTTTTGCTCATGAAGCAGCTGTAATGAGATGAACTGTGGTGCTGTGAAAAAGTCAGAAATGTGCTTAAAAAATGGAGAGTTAAACAATTAAATATTTATGTGATAAAAAAAAGTCTAAAATTGTTCTGGAGCTGTCTCCATCAGATAAACAACACTTAAAGAACCACTAGGTAAGATCTGGGTTTTTGCTCCTGGGGCTCCCCCTAGTGTTATTCATTTTTACAGCACTTTACAGAGATCAGAGGGGGAGTGGTTGTCTACCCTCCTCCAAAACGTATATAGTGCATTTTCTGCAGTGCTGAGCCCGGAGTAACAACAACTAAAAAACTAATCTCCTGAAGCTATAATATAGGCAAAGAAAAGATTTATATTTCTATAATGCACTTCTAGATCAATAATTCATAATATAAACAATGTAATACAGACATCAAACACACCTGATACATTTAGTGTAACAGCCTAACTGGAGAGAGTGTGTGTGTGTGTGTGTGTGTGTGTGTGTATGTGTGTGCTCAGCCCGATATGTCTTTTACAGTTATAAACACCTGCATGATACAGATTAACTTCAGAGGTTTGTTTGTCTGGTCACTGTGGAGATTCACTGAGGAGGATATCATTCTTATACCACACAGTTCTCTCAGGTTTTTAGTAAAGAAGAAATCTTGACTGGATCACTGAAGTAATCAGAACTGTGACCTTGCAAGTGCGCTGCACACTGGAACTGTGTTTCTCCTGCAGTAGTCACTGTTACACTCACTGTGTTGGTGTGACTCGGTGCAGGAATCAGAGGAGGGTTCAAATACTGAGAGTCTTTTAACCAGAAAAACTCCCATCCAGTCGACTGTGGCAGCTCACAGCTCAGAGTAACTGTGTCTCCAGTAAAGACTGTGCTCTGAGACTCCACTCTCAGTCTGGGTTTTACTGCTGATATGAAATGATTAAGTCAGTTAAATATCTGATATTTTGTCAGAATACAGTGTTAGAACAAACCTGCAAATGGACCCAGTTCACTCTATGGACCCTTCATTGTGTTTATTGAGATGCTATAAACAAATAAATCACTGGTAAATTAGGACAATATTTGTTCCTTTTGCATTTTAAAAATAAATATACACACTCATACTGTCCTGAGTGAAAGACAGAACTGGAGTCTATTTGATTCAGTATCTGTTTGTTAAGTCTTATATACTACTGATCCAGTTTGTGGACGAGATATTTTCCCTCTTCAACCTGAACTCTTCCTCTTATTGGTATTTTCCACTTTGTGGCTGTTAATAAACTTAAACCAGTGGTTCCCAAATTTTGCTGCAGCAGCCCCGTTTTATTTGAGAACTTTTTTCATGCATCAGTCTGTATTCCAACACACACATACACACCTTGTGCTTCCGAATTCCACTGTAATTTAAACACTGAAATTACGAGAAAATACGAGACGATACACTTTACTGTCAGAGTCCTCTGAGGTTTGTGTTACATCACAGTGGCTCCAAAAACAAAGAAGGAACTGAGAGTTAGGGTCATTTCACAAACTAACACAAGCACAGACATCTACAAACATCTTACAACATATTTTACAACAACACAGTACAATACACTTAAAAACCACACCAGAGATTCCCTTCATACAAAACCATGTTACTACATATGAGCAAATCTAAACAGTTCAGTCATTGTCTGTAACCGCTTAGTCTGTTTAGGATCACAGTGGGTCCAGAGCCTACCCAGAATCACTGGGCTCAATGCAGGAATACAGCCTGGAGGGGGTGCCAGCCCTACACAAGGCGACACACACACGGACACTTTTGAGTCACCAATGCACCTACCAACATGTATTTTTGGACTGTGAGAGGAAACCAGAGCACCTGGAGGAAACCCATGCGGACACAGGGAGAACACACCACACTCCTCTCAGACAGTCACCCAGAGCAGGACTCGAACCCACAACCTCCAGGTCCATGGAGCTGTGTGACTGTGACACTACCTGCTGCACCATAGTGCCGCCCCTAAACAGCTGAATATTTTATTAAATTTCCCACCTCACTGAAGTATAAACCAGCTCCTAAACCCTTTAAGTCTTGACTTTGGGATTCTAAAGAGTGTCTGTAAGGCAAAATGTTATAAAATGGCAGCTTCTGTTTACAAAACTGCATCTCCTTAATAAATAAAACTAAATAAAATCACAATGCATTTTTTGCTCATGAAGCAGCTGTAATGAGATGAACTGTGGTGCTGTGAAAAAGACAGACATGTTCTTAAAAATGGGAGAGTCAAACAATTAAATATTTATGTGATAAAAAAAAGTCGAAAAATGTTCTGGACCTGATAATATAAAACATTTATATTTCTATAATGCAATTCTCGATTAATATCAGGCATCAAACACACCTGATACATTTAGTGTAACAGCCTAACTGGAGAGTGTGTGTGTATGTGTGTGTGTGTGTGTGTGTGTGCTCAGTCCGATATGTCTTTTACAGTTATAAACACCTGCATGATACAGATTAACTTCAGAGGTTTGTTTGTCCGGTCACTGTGGGCAGTCACTGAGGGGGGTGTCATTCTTATATCACACACAGTTCTGAACTCAGGTTTTTAGTAAAAAAAAAGAAATCAGTAGCAGTCAATACATACCTCTGACTTCAATCTTGACAGGATCACTGTAGTAATCAGAACTGTGACCTTGTAAGCGCACTGCACACTGGAACTCTGTTTCTCCTGCAGTAGTCACTGTTACACTCACTGTGTTGGTGTGACTCGGTGCAGGAATCTGGCGAGGGTGTAAATACTGAGATTCTTTTATCCAGAAAAACCATCCAGTCGACTGTGGCAGCTCACAGCTCAGAGTAACTGTGTCTCCAGTAAAGACTGTGCTCTGAGACTCCACTCTCAGTCTGGGTTTATATTCTGTTGATATAAAATAATGAAATACAATCTACAGTTTTCTTCAAACATTGGCTCTGATCAGATGACATTGTTAAATATAACATCATTCCTCTTCATGGGTCAAATATTTTAGTGCAAAGTAACTATTTACTTGTTAGATGTAAAATATTGGAAATGTGATTTTTTTACATAAAAATAGGAAAATGCAAAATTAATTTGCGTTTGCAAGTTTTCAACAAAAAAAGCAGATTTTTCTCCTCCAAGTACAATAATTGTAATAGTTATAATTGATTATATAATTTTACCTAGATTTTTTTACAGAAGACACGCCAGTTTAGGGTCATTGTGGGTCCAGAATCTACCAATAATCACTGGGCGAAAGACAGGAACACACCCTGGATGGTGCGCCAGTCCATCAAAGGGCAACACAAACACACACACTCACACTTATGGACACTTTGCACAGGCACTCCACCTACCAAATGTTTGTTATTGAACTGTGGGAGGAAACCTATGTGGACACAAGGAGAACACACCAAACTAATCACAGATACATTCCTAAAGCCTGTAGTAAACATTGATAATTTAGCTGTTGTTTTGTCTGGAATTTAATTAATTTAATAATGAATAAAAGTATTAGCAGAATTATCAGTTTCTAAAGAATTGGTTTCTGGGGATGAGAGTTTTATGGAACATATCAGAGTGAATCTCACTCTGAGGACTCCACACTCTGCCTGGACTTTTACTGCAGCTGCTGGTCTCGCTGTTCAAAGATCACAAGTACCTTTGTAATGTATATAATCACAGTAGGAACAAAACGTTGTGTCTCTGCACAGAAGATGGCACAGCTGCTTTGAACCATGCATTATATTTCTCAGCACATTTTATTAAACCATTACAGGATTTAAACTATATATTGTAGTGGCACTGGGTTGTTGCCTCACAGGAGCACTCCCAGCATGCACTGGTTTATAGCTTTAGGACTAATTTTGGGGTTTATGTTGCAGGTTGCGGTTGTTCATATCAGGGAGGGCTTTCTTTTATGTCTTCATGTGTTATGACTTGGTGTGTAATGAGATGTGTTGTGGTTTGGGGGCTCACCATCAGAGAAAGGGTGTATGCTGGCGTGCCCCTGAATCTGGCAACACAGCCTGTTCACTTGTATGCATTTTTAAGCTTTTTCAAGCACTTAATAAATCTTTGCTTGGTACAGCATGGCTGTGTCTCAATACCCATCTCTGAGTGTACCACAATATAAATAAAATTAATAAATAAATGGAATATATGCACTAGAAGATTTATTTTCATTAGTGGATTGAGCAGAGGGTTTCCAAACTGCTGCATACAACTGTAAACAGTCACAACTGTTATAAGCAATTTATAATAATTTGTAAAATAACTACTAATTACTAATAATATAATTAGTTTCTCTTTCATCCTAAAAGACTGTGCTGACCCTGAATGTTTCTTTTCCTCTGATATGTGATTTTTCTGAACTGTTAAAATTAGGATTAGCTTTAATTACAGCTGCAGGTCACACTCCCCTTAAATTGAAATGTAAAACTTCTGCACTGTGTTTTATAAACCTTTATAATCCTTTACATTTATGGCTTTAGGCAGATGCTCGTATCCAGAGCAATTTACCTTTTAATCATATTATGGGCTTTAGACACAACCCCATTTCCAAACAGGTGGGGTACTTTATGTTATGTAAATACAAACAGAATGCAGTTTAAACCATATATTACAATGACAGGCGGCACGGTGGCGCAGCAGGTAGTGTCGCAGTCACACAGCTCCAGGGGCCTGGAGGTTGTGGGTTTGATTCCCGCTCCGGGTGACTGTCTGTGAGGAGTTGGTGTGTTCTCCCCGTGTCCGCGTGGGTTTCCTCCGGGTGCTCCGGTTTCCTCCCACAGTCCAAAAACACACGTTGCAGGTGGATTGGTGACTCGAAAGTGTCCGTAGGTGTGTGTGTGTCTGTGTTGCCTTGTGAAGGACTGGCGTCCCCTCCAGGGTGTATTCCCGCCTTGCGCCCAATGATTCCAGGTAGGCTCTGGACCCCCGCGACCCTAGAATTGGATAAGCGGTTACAGATAATGAATGAATTACAATGACAACATGTCAAATACTGAAAGTAAAATATCTCATTTGTTTTTTAGTTTGATGCAAGCAACATGCTCCAGAACATGGTGTGACATGGCCATGAAAAATATAAAGCCATGTAAAACAAAGGCAAATTTAAAACATTCCTGTAGTTAAACATATTAAAATTCCTTTTAAAATCATGGAAGGTGTGTTATCCGGGCTGAAGAGCAGAGGGAAAATCTGGCTTGTTATCAGCGCACAGATATAAAACAAAAAATCACAGTTTAAACATTTGTCTTCCTTTTGTCAAATTTCCAATTAAAAATGGGATTTAAATGATTGGCACATCACTGTAATGTTGTTTAAAGTACATTCTGTGTCCAAACTCTTAAGAAAATAAGGTTGTACATTTTAAAGATAAAGTAGGTGAATGCACTGTTAAGACTCCTACACAATTACTCTGATTTACTGAGCCCTAATCTGCTGTGTGGAGGACTGCTGTCACCCGCTATGTGCTGTTGGTGTAATAATCATCATCAGCTGTTCTTTTAATCTTTACAAATATTTTCTGAGTGTATTGTGTTGCATTAATAACCAAGAGAGAGTCTGGGCATTTCTGCTGTTAAACAGTGTTAAAAACCGGGACTGAGGCCGCAGTCCGACCTCAGAACAGTCAAAGCTATTCAGTCACTATTCTTTTATCTCATTTCAGCAGTGGTGTGTCCACTGACACAGAACTAATAACATAGACTTTTGATTTTCTCTGTGTGAATCGTATGATAATTTGAGCGTGATGTTGACAAACACAGGGATCCTAGGAAAAGTCAAGATTTTTGATGTAAAATTCCTGATCTAACAGCTGCCAAACCACCACATCTTTCATACATTTTAAAAATAAATTTAGCCATAACCCAAACAACACAACTAAACACCTAAATTGATGTTTTATTTGCAGGCAGCAGTGAAATATACCCCTCATATTATTTTTTTCCATTTTTGACTGAATCTGGAAATAGGAAATGCCATTTTTGCTGTGACAGAAATTGTTTTAAAAAAATTCCAATACATTATTTGCTATAATCCCAAAGTTCTTCCACAAATCAGATAAAAAATTACTGTTAGGAGCTTTAGCAACTGAAATATTATTAAATTCATTAACTATGTTATAAATGAGTCACGGAATCATGTTCTTACTGAAACAAACGCGCAAAAAGCAAACTCTACTCTCAATGAAACTATAAATTACGCAGTTAATGTAGCTTTTCCACATTAAACCAAGCACAAAAACGGAGCCCAGATTAATTATGGATTACCAACACCTTAATAAAGGAAATCTGAAAAAAGCATAAACTTTACAAAGAATATTTAACAAATCCCTCAGCACTAAAACACAAACTATACACAACCTTTCATTACAAACCACTGACTAAACTCAGAAATGCAATAAAAACCATATTATTTAAACAAATTCCAGACAAACCGCAATGATATGAAAAATACATGAAGAACTATCAATGAACTCATAAATAAAGAAATCATTGTAGTCCATCCACCAAATTAAAAACAGGACAACCACCAAGTCATTATCAGAACCTGTATTATCTATTAATACACAGTTAACTAATGTCAATACCTGCTTTAAAATTAATAAGCTTTCATTTACACTCCTGAAAATGCTCATGCTGTGGGCTATGGGTCTGAAAGGATGTGTAAATGTTAGGAATCAATCCACCCCAGAGTCCAGACCTCAACATCACTAAATGTGTTTGGGATTATGTGAATCTTTGAGAAGCAGAGAATGTAAACAACATGTAAAACTGAATTTTGAAGGTGTGGAAAAATCAAAGCTCAATAATCTCCTGAAAAAACTAATCTCCTGAAGCTATAACAGAGGAGAAGAATAGATTTAAATATTTATAATTCATTCATGAATGAATAACTCCTAGAATAGAAATAATGTAACAGTGGAGTCACACTCACCTGATACAGTCAGTGTTAAAGGGGCGCTGGTGTTTGTGTATATTCTGTCTGAAGATCCTTTTCCTTTACAGGTGTAAACACCTTTATCAGACATAGCAACAGAAGGCATTTCATATTTATTCTCCTGACGAATTTGGAGAGGGTGATTACCCTTATACCACTCATAATTCTGGTAATCTCCACTTTCTATGTCACATGTCAAAGTGACTTTCTGTCTGACGTAAACACTCTGAGCTGGGTGGACCTTCACTGTAGGTGTTAATCTCTCTGTTTAAAGATCACAAACAGTTTTTACATGTTTATCATAATAGAACAAAACAGTGTATCTCCAATTTTGATATTTTTCCAGTTTTGACTGAATCTGGAAAAAAAAAGCACTTTTGCTGTCTTGTCTCAGACTCTGTGTCTGCATCCAGCCTCATGTTGAGGGCTCCGGTCACACAGACATAAATAAAACTCTGTTCAATACAAAACTGAAGGAAGAAAGAGCTTTAAAGGCATTGATGGTGATGTACAGATTGGAGAAAAGTTGTTGGCAAATTGTCCTCAATTCCATTCCTCACAGACAGTGGCGAAGTGGGAACTGAACCCACAACCTCAGGACCCTGGAGGTGTGAGACAGCGTCTGCTCCAAAATTACTTGGAGTAAAATCATTTAACTTAACATCCGCTGAATGTAGAAATGTTTATTTCTCCTGCATTTACTTTTACACCTAGAAGATGGTGGTGGGCTTCAGGAAGAAGGGGACCACAACCAGACCTGTTATCATCATGTGTCAGGAGGTTGAGTGTTTGACACATACAAACACCTGGGTGTCCTCCTCTACAACAGACTGGACTGAAGAGACAACACAGAGGCTGTGTAAAGGAAGGAGAAGAGCAGCCTGTTTATTGAGGATCTCAGATCCTTTAACGTGTGCAGACACATGTTGGCAATGTTCTATCAGACGGTTGTTACAAGTGCAGTCTTCTTTGCTGCTGTCTGCTGGGAGGCAAACTCAACAAGCTGATCAGGAAGGCTGGCTCGGTCTTGGGCTGCTCTGTGGATGGCTTTGAGGTGGTGGTGTGAAGGAGAACTCTGAACAAGCTCATTCTGGATAAACACCTCACACCCCCTCCATGATCTACTGGTCACACAGAGGAACACCTTCAGCAACTCATTCAGCTTCGCTTTAGTAATGAACGGAACAGGAGATTGTTTCTTCCAACAGTGATTACACTCCTCTCCATTGTGTCTGGACTTTATTATTGTGCTCTGTACCTCGCAGAATCACTGAGCATGTTAATAACTTATTGCAATACATTTTACTGTGATATTTCATTTTATTTTTTATCTCCTACTTCATCTGTACACCTGTAACTGTGTTTGTAACTGTGTTCTCATATTTTCTGTTTACTGCACTACAGAAACAATTCATTTACAATTTATCTAACCATCTATCTATCTACCCATCTGTCCATCTATTCATCCATCCATCCATCTATTCAGTTCATTGTCTGAAAATGCTTATCCAGTTCAGGGTCGCAGTGGAGAACACATCAAACTCCTCAAAGACACTCTCCCAGCGCGGGACTTGAACTCACAACCTCCAGGTCCCTGAAGCTGTGTGACTGTGACACTACCTGCTGCACCACCGTGGAAAAGTAAATTTCTTTCCCACACATTCTTTCCATACACAAAACACACTGTGTTTTGAACCAGCGCTACACCAACCATCTCTTTTGTGCTCCACTTTCACTCTTCACCCTTCTGCTTCTACTTCTTCTCTTTGTCTAAACAGAGTTTATCTGATGTAAGTTTCACTAAAGTGGGAAAGTACCTAGTGCAAGTCCTTGAAGTTTTTTTGCAGTTTCCCTACACTATTTTGATGTTTATTGCATTTTTTCCTTTTGTGCTCCAATATTCTAATGCATTGTGATTAATAAATGAAATATAAAATGCCAATAATTACTTAACATATAAATTTTTTTTTCCATTTTCTTAGTTAAGTTTACAACACCTAAACATCAATCTTCATCTGTTTTATGTATCAGTTCAACTACAGAATGTTGTTTATCTTCCACTTTGTGGCTGAGGATAATCTCAGACTAAGCTTTACTTCAGAGGATCAGTGTATTTTTTGCTCATGAAGCAGCTGTTGTGAGACGAGCTACAGTTCTGTGAAAGAGTCAAACACATTTAAATAATAAAAGAAAAATGTCTTAAATGTGCTGGACCTGATAAATCTTCAAAACTGTCTCCATCAGATAAACAACACTTAATGATGTCATCTACACTCCTGAAAACATCCATTCTCCTGCTGTGAGCTATGGGTCTGAAAGGATGTGTAAATGTCAATAATAAATCCACCCCAGATTCCAGACCTCAACATCACTGAACGTGTTTGGATTTATTTGGATCTTTGAGAAGCAGAGAATGTAAACAACATGTAAAACTGAACTTTGGAGGAGTGGAATAATCATCAAAGCTCAATAATCTCCTAAAATCTAATCTCCTGAAGCTCTAACAGAGGAGAAGCATGGATTTATATATTTAAAATGCATTCATGAATGAATAACTCCTAGAACAGACAAAGTAACAAAGGTGTTACTCACCTGATACAGTCAGTGTAAAAGATGCGCTTGTGTGTTTGTCTGAAGATCCTTTTCCTTCACAGGTATAATCACCTTCATCAGACTTAACAACAGAAGGTATTGTATATTCCTTCCCCTGCTCCTGAGAACTGCGGAGAGCACCAACCTTCTTTTTCCACTCATACTTCCAGTCATCTCGACTTCCTATGTCACATGTCAGAGTGACTCTCTCTCCGATGTAAACACTCTGAGCTGGGTGGACATTCACTGTAGGTGTTAATCGCTCTGTTTAAAGATCACAAACACTTTTTAAATGTTTATCATAACAGAGCAAAACAGTGTATCTCCACTTTTTGTATTTTTCAATTTGTGACTGAATCTGGAAAAACAAAATGCACTTTTGACAGAATGCACTGTGACAGAAATTCCTTTTAAAAGAATTGTTATAATCCAAAATAACACCCACAAATCACATGAAACATTATTGTTTATGATTCATAATTAATGAACACATAACTAATGGAAATCACTCAAAGAATTCAAACAGGACAATGGCCAAGTCATTACCAGAACCTGTATTATCTATTAATGAACAATTAACTAATGTCAATGTAGCCGGGTGGAAAATAAAATAATAATTTTTTCCAGAGTGTTTAATTTGGAAACATGAACACCAACAGGTTACCGGAATCATTTCTGTCAGTGCATGTAAATGATGTTTAAACAGACACTGGCCCTTTAAGAGACCCGACTTTGTTGTCAGAGCGCATGGTTGCACAGAGTGCACGGTGGGGAAGAAATAGCTCTGCGAGAGAAATCCAGTGGTAATAATTTCATCCTTAAAACCTGAGGCATTATCTGTGTGCAGAATGGTTATATATTGTTCCTGTTATGTAGAGGTGACCATATTTGCACATTTGTGAATGATTTATTTTCATATGTTGTAACACTTTGTCTGTGCAAACCTCCCCTTTGGGGCGGGGAATTTGAGAAGCTCTAGGCTTAGAGATTACGTGGTGTGTAGTAAGCCGCTAGCAGTTAGCATTCAGGACACATACTCCGGAGTGGGCTACCAAGGCTAGTTTATTGAGCTACTACACGGACCATACAAAGCCAGGTCGCACGGCTACTACCCCAGCCATTCATACATAAAGAAAAGGGCAGCGCGGAGCTTCTTGACAGTGTTACTGGATTCAATAGAGTTTACACAAAAAATGGAGGAGTGCAGCCTAATACTGATACACCAGCTTACCCTCTTCTCCTTGGGGTCACTCTACTGGCACCACCCCTCATTGGAGAGACTCTTATATACCTGCACCCATATATAAACATAGAGGTCCCCTCTCTTAAAGGCACAGCGTAGCTGTAACCGTTACATTTCTCCCCAGACAATAAAGAGGCTGACCCCAGCCGTACACAGCGAGGAACAGACCAACAATATAATTTCCATACATGGACCGGGTGAGAACTGTTAAAGCCCCATGGAGAAGATATACAGATTTGGATATACTTAACTGGCATACATGTCAGTAGATAGGCCAAAACTAAATAACAACAAAAGCTGCAAATGCTCAAGTAAACCCACATCAGTGTAGTGCCCAATCAAATGTCAAAGCAGAGATAAACCACATTAGAACATGTTTTCTTTTTCTTTTTAACACTTAAACTTAATGAACAAACATTAATAAATGGGAACAAATGCAAAGACCCTTATCTCTACCTATAGCATTATGGGACTAAAAGTTCATTTTGTCAGTATGATAAGGGTTGGTCCACCTAGACGATGACCAACCTGACGTGATCCTGGGAATCCGTCTAGGCCTAAAGTTGTATAAACTAAAGGTGTCAGGGACAAAATCACAGTCAGTCAGTGGGTTTTGTGCAAGATGTAGGCTGTTAGGTGTCATGACTGAGTCGGTTAAGGTCAACTCAGTATTGGCAGAGTCATAGTTGGGTATGTCTATTGTTTGGTTGCAGAATGAGTCCAAAATGTCACTTAAGGACTCAGCATGCATGTTTTCCGGACAAGCTGGGTCTGGTTCACTATAGTCAGGATCCAACCAGTCTTCTACTTTCTCAAAATCTGGACACTCAACATGGGGCTGTGTAAGCTTGTTAGTAGCAGCTGTATCCCATGTATGGAAGGGTTGTAAGTTAACAACATGGAAAACACCAGCGTCTTGGCCTGTATCCACACTTTCCAGCCTGTATGTCACGTCAGAAAGATTTTGGGTTATGCAAAATGGTCCACAGTACACTGGGGCCAGCTTGGCTGTGAAATTTGCGACGGCATCTGACCTAGGGTGAGTCTTGACTCTGACAAGGTCATCCAGCTGATACGATACAGGTCTACATTTCAGGTCATAGTAGTGTTTTGCGCCTTTTCTGGCTTGTCTCCAGCACTTCTCTAGCGTGATCATGTGCTTCCCTCAGTGAGGATCTTAGGTGTTCAGGGTATGGGACCTCAGGTACTCCAAACCCCTCAGAGGAAGGCTGTGTGATGAGGTCGAGTGGGGTTTCCAGTTCTAAAACAGATCTGAGGGATGTACTTATCCCATGAAGAGTGTTTGTCACCCACATAGGCACGAATGGCTGTCTTCAGGGTGCGATTAACACGCTCCTTTGCATTTGTCTGTGGATGGTATGCTGTCGTAAGTCTGTGTTCAGACCCAAGTGTGGCCAGCACACATTCAAAAAGATCTGCGACAAAGGGTGTACCTCGGTCGGAGATGAGGTATTTAGGGGTGCCATGCCGAGCGAAAACTTCACTTACAAACCTGCTGGCTGCGACCTGAGATGTTGCCTCCCTCACTGCATTTATCTCCACCCATTTTGAGAAGTAGTCTATGAAGACAATTATGTGCACATTCCCACAAGACGTACGGGGCAGAGGTTCCACAAAATCAACTCCAACATACTCCCAAGGTCTTTCAGGTTTAATGGGTACCATAAGACCTGCAGGCTTCCTCTGACTGGGTTTTGTAAGTTGACAGACAGCACAGGACACCACATACTTTTTCACATCAGAGGCCATCTTAGGCCAAAAGAACCTGAGCCTCAATCGTGCTATAGTCTTGGAGACTCCCAAGTGGCCAGCTGTGGGATGGTCATGGTAACTTAAGCAATGTGCCCTGTTGAAAATAATTTTTCTTACACTCTCTTCCTCACATGAACTCTAAGATAATTCAGGATGCAACCACCTTGGTGACTTTGTATAATGTAATTACCATGGGGTGCCTTTTGTTCCAACCATTTGGGCCAAGCTGAAGACAGACTGGTTGTCCCCAACACAGCAGGGGTTCTCCATTTCTGTTAACCTGATTGCTATGGTAATTGATTAGGTGTGGTTAAGGGTGGGAGGATCACTGTGTTATTCTTAAAAGGGTATTGTACAGAGAGGGTTCCAGACTTGTTTAGGAAGAGACCCATGCGCACCCAATAAACTTCAATTTCATCTCTACTTTATGAGTCTCCTCTCCTATTTTCAAGAAACAACTTGCCAGCAGAAAAACAACAACTTCCAGTGACGAAAGCAGGAACAAAAGAACAAATTTTAAAAGACAACAATTTTGGCGTAGTTGGCAGGATCCTGCTGTCCGACGCTGTGAACTCCTGTTGCTGTCAGATTTGGACCAAGAATCCGGCTCTTCTGACGATCTGTTTGCGGCTGACACTGGTGCTGTAAAGAAGCTGAACTGTCACTTCATACAACAAGGGGAAGCGAAAGAAATCTCAGAACACAGCACACACTGCCAGGGTAGGAGAGTTGTCTTGTCTTAAATGTGGTCCCATATATTTGTGGGAAGGACACAGGTATAGTTTCCTACTGAGAATCAAGTGTTCCTTGTTTTTGGGGAACAGACGGCATTTCTGTTCTGATTAGATTTGCTTCTAGCCTTTATCTTAGGAAGGCGCAGAGAGGTTTAGATATACCTTCTGGTCTTTACAAAAGCAACGGCGTTTGCTTTGGATTTAGGTGTTCCCTATTTCCACCAGTTCCTAGATCAGAGTTCATGGTGGTGTCCTGGCTCGGGGTTGGATTAAGTCTATTCCTAACTTGTTTGTTTGTTTACGGCATTTATTTTTTCAGAGTAGATCTAATTTCTAACCTTTATCTTAGGAAGGCGCAGAGAGGTTTAGATATACCCTCTGGTCTTTACAACAGCAACGGCGTTTGCTTTGGATTTAGGTGTTTCCTACTTCCACCGGTTCCTAGATCAGAGTTCATGGTGGCGTCCTGGCTCGGGGTTAGATTAGATCTACTCACAACTGTTTGTTTTGTTTTGTTTTTGATTGTTTTTTGTCTGTAATTGTGTAGTTTGAAATATTAGCATTTACAATGCAGAAAGTAAGTGGAACTCTGTTTTCCAGATGTGTGACTAGTTCCACAACTAACACAACAGAATCCACACCACCACAGTATACAGACAGGGGTGCATTTGAAGGAGATTTAAAACAGATGCTAGACAGGTTTTGTCTAAAAAGAAAAGCTAAACTGTGTAAAAAGTTTAACATCTCAGAAGATTCAGAATGGAATCAGGAACAGTGTTTCACTGTTCTAGCTAAATGTGTAAAGAAGAAAGATATTGAAGGGTGTGTACAGGTTTTCAGGCAGTGGCATTCTTGCTAATGACAGAACAGCATTCTAAAATTGAATAGTTAAAAGAGGAATGCTCCCATCATAAACGTGCTGCCACCAATGCTCAGAAAACCTGTGAACACAGTCAGCGATCACTTGTTCTTCTTGAAGCAAAAGTTGAATTGCTAGAGAAGGAGAAAGACAGACTGATAAGCAACAACACGAAAGCTACCAACCACCAGTTATATCCATCTTTGGATGCTTTTAAGAGATAAACAGAACAGTCCAGTGGGCCTTCTTCCAGCAACAGTGAAGAAGAGGATTTTAATATCTCTATGTTGGAAGCTGCTCCAGTAGTAATTAAACAGGTGAAAACCAAGGGAGGTGAGGAGAAGATAACAGTCAAACACAAGCCACTTTCTCCTGAGCAAATTGATCGTCTCTCTAAAGAATTTAGCCATCCTAAAGTTATGGGGTTGGGTCCTTTTATGACACAAATGTCACGTAAGATCAAGCTATACTCTCTACATCCATTAGATGTTTTAGCTTTGTGTTCACAGATATTGATGCCTGATGAGATAGACAAATTAGAGACATACTATGAGAAACATGTAGATAAGCTTCGATCTATGAAGGCTGTCAAAGAGTGCAATATGGGCATGTTAGCAGTTTTAAAAGAAGCCATGGGTTCTGCTGTTTGTTGGCAAAAAGTAGTGGAGTGTCATCAGAAACAGGGTGAATCTGTGAACCAGTATACGTCACGTTTTGCTGAAGTTTATATGTTGCATGGTGGACATGAGGACTGTACTTCTATTGAAGAAGTACTTAACTCAAAGTTTCCAGTTGCACAATGGGCTGATGGGTTATCTCAAGACATGAGGAAGATTTTGCCTCTTTTGAAACCAAACTGGCGTACAACAGCAGCAGGGGAGCTGTCTGACAGTTTAGTAGCATATGAAAGGGATTCCAGCGTTACATTACATATATCTGCTGTTTTGCAAAATGCCTCCAACAATCCAGGAGGACACATAATAAAATTGATGGCATATGTCGCTACTGTGGTAACGAGGAACACTGGGAAAGAAAATGGAAACTGAAGCATTTAGATTCCCGGAAAACTGCTAACTCAAACAGGGATCAGGACAGTTCAGGGGATGAAACTTTATCACTGTCACGCCTTCGTCTTGTCACCTGTGTTTTTCCGGCCATGTGCTGAGAGAGAGCACATGGCTATGTTTGTTTATGTTCGAGTCTCCGCCTTTGTTCTGCCTCCTCGTCCGTGTCATGTGTTAACCCGTCCTCCTTGTTATCTGTCCAGGTGTGTCTCGTTTGTGTCTGTATTTAAGCCCTCTTGTTTCACGTCCTGTTTGTCGTTCATTTCACTTCATTTTGTATTGTTGTTTCGCTCTGTTCAAGTCAAGTCAAGTCAAGTCAAGTCGTGTCGTTTCGTTCTGTGTTCCAGTCCTGTTGTTTCCTTCCTTCTTCGTGTCCAGTCGTTTTGTTTATATCCCTACTCTTGTTTCCGCATTTCGTGTTTGACCTTTTGTCCGTTTGTGTTTGTTATGTTTCTTTGTTTTGATATTTCTATATATAAAAGTCATCTGTGTTTTAGCAAGTGCGTCCGCCTCTGTCAGTCCACCCCGTGATCCGTGACAGAATGAACGACCCTTATCTGGACGCAGCTAGCTCAGACCACTTTGTTAGGAGGGGTGCTATTCGCCGGACTCCATTTCGAACAAGCCCTAAAAAACCTGTGGAGGAGGCTTTAAGAGCGACCTCAGAATGGAGTCCACGGCTCCAGCTCGTGTCCGGCGCGGTTCCTTTTCCCCCAACAAAGGACTCGAGTCGAGAATCGATGGTTTATTCCAGCAAGAAGCTAAAAGAAGTCCAGGCTAATATTATCCAGGCACTAATCGAGTCAAGGACTTCTGTTGAGTCGACTCCTGAATCGACGGACTGCTCCTACGGGAGAAATCGAGGAAAGAAGAGTCGGCGAAAGCAACTTGCTGGAGTTACCCCGTCGATGTCGGATTACCCCCTCAGGTCCGGGGAAATTTTTGGGGGGGGGTTAAGGGTAGGGGCTGTTAGCCTCCAACGTCAGGACGATGGAGTTGGGGCTAACAGGGGCGCACCTCTGAGGGATTTAAAGGGTGCGCCTGTGAAACCCCCTAAACCCTTTACAGCTCCAACGCGAGCCCGGCGAGCAGCACAAACTCTTATCTTTGTGAACGCGGTGCCTCCTGCCGTGCCTGTCTTCGTGAGCGCAGCGCCCGCCTCTCATGTCTCCGTGGACGACGTCGCAGATTCCTCTGCCTCCGTGGATGTCGCCGCTGTTTCTCCTGTCTCCGTGGACGACGTCGCAGATTCCTCTGCCTCCGTGGACGTCGTCGCTGTTTCTCCTGTCTCCGTGGACGACGTCGCAGATTCCTCTGCCTCCGTGGACGTCGTCGCTGTTTCTCCTGTCTCCGTGGACGACGTCGCAGATTCCTCTGCCTCCGTGGACGTCGTCGCAGTTTCTCCTGCCTCTGTGGATGACGTCACAGTTTCTCCTGCCTCCGTGGATGACGTCGCAGTTTCTCCTGCCTCCGTGGATGACGTCGCAGTTTCTCCTGCCTCCGTGGACGACGTCGCAGTTCCGCCTGCCTCTGTGGACGTCGTCGCAGTTTCTTCTGTCTCCGTGGAGGACGTCGCAGATTCCTCTGCCTCCGTGGACGTCGTCGCAGTTTCTCCTATCTCCGTGGACGGCGTCGCAGATTCCTCTGCCTCCGTGGACGTCGCCGCTGTTTCCCCTGTCTCCGTGGACGACGTCGCAGGTTCTCCTGTCTCCGTGGACGACGTCGCAGATTCCTCTGCCTCAGTGGACGTCGTCACAGTTTCTCCTGCCTCAGTGGACGTTGTCGCAGGTCTCCCTGCCTCAGTGGACGTCGTCGCAGGTCTCCCTGCCTCAGTGGACGTCGTCGCAGGTCTCCCTGCATCAGTGGACGTCGTCGCAGGTCTCCCTGCCTCAGTGGACGTCACTGCAGGCTCCCCTGTCTCCATGGACGTCACTGCAGGCTCCCCTGTCTCCGTGGACGTCACTGCAGGCTCCCCTGTCTCCGTGGACGTCACTGCAGGCTCTCCTGTCCCCGTGACTGTGGCTACGGCCGCTCCTGTCCCCGTGACTGTGGCTACGGCTGCTCCTGTCCCCGTGACTGTGGCTACGGCCGCTCCTGTCCCCGTGACTGTGGCTAAGGCCGCTCCTGTCCCCGTGACTGTGGCTACGGCCGCTCCTGTCCTTGTGACTGTGGCTACGGCCGTTCCGGCACCCGTGACGGTGGCTCCGGCAGCTCCTGGTCGTGTCCGTGGGACGGCTCCAAGGACTTCGGGGCCGATCCCCAGAACTGTGCCCAGGCTGGTTCCTCAGACTGCTCCACAGATATTAGCCAGTCCTGGGCACCCCCCTGTTATATTGGTTCCCCTGTCTGTCCCTGTCTTGGTTCCTGTCTCTGTCCTTGTTCCAGTGCCTGTGTCTGTCTTTGTCTCTGTCCCTGTCCCGGTCACTGTGTTTGTGTCAGTCCCTGTGAATGTCTTGGTCCCTAGTCCCCGTATCCATCCAGCGTCCAGTCCCCTGTCAGCCCAGTCCAGTCTCTGTTTCAAACCCCTGTCCAGTCTCAAGTCTCATCTCATGTCCAGTCCCCGTATCTGTCCAATGTTCAGTCACCAGTCTTGTCTCCATTTTCTATGTCTGTCCAGTCTCAATCCCCATCCTGTGTTCAGTCACATGTCTTGTCCCCACTCCAGTCCCATGTCCTGTCACCTGTCCATGTCCAGTCTTCTGTCCCCAAACCTGTTCAGTCCCCTGTCCTGTCACCTGCCCGTGTCCAGTCTGCTGTCCCCAAACATGTCCAGTCTCCGTATTCGTCCAGCGTTCAGTCCCCTGTCTTGTTTCCAGTCCAGTCTCCCGTCAAGTCTCATGCGTCCACTCCCGTCCTGTCTAGTCCATTCTCGTCTCTTTTTCAATCTCTTGTTGCCCCCCTTTGTCAGTCTCCTATCATGTCCCATGTCCCATCTCATTTATCCGGTCCTGTCGTGTCCCCAGTTGCTGTGTCTGTTCCTGTCTAGTCTTGAGTCTTGTTTTCCGTGCCCTCTCCTGTGCCAACTCCTGGGAGGTTTAGGAGTACGCGCCCCGGGAGTTGCGCGTTCATGGGGGGGGCATCTGTCACGCCTTCGTCTTGTCACCTGTGTTTTTCCGGCCATGTGCTGAGAGAGAGCACATCGCTATGTTTGTTTATGTTCGAGTCTCCGCCTTTGTTCCGCCTCCTTGTCCGTGTCATGTGTTAACCCGTCCTCCTTGTTATCTGTCCAGGTGTGTCTCGTTTGTGTCTGTATTTAAGCCCTCTTGTTTCACGTTCTGTTTGTCGTTCATTTCACTTCATTTTGTATTGTTGTTTCGCTCTGTTCAAGTCAAGTCAAGTCAAGTCGTGTCGTTTCGTTCTGTGTTCCAGTCCTGTTGTTTCCTTCCTTCTTCGTGTCCAGTCGTTTTGTTTATATCCCTACTCTTGTTTCCGCATTTCGTGTTTGACCTTCTGTCCGTTTGTGTTTGTTATGTTTCTTTGTTTTGATATTTCTATATATAAAAGTCATCTGTGTTTTAGCAAGTGCGTCCGCCTCTGTCAGTCCACCCCGTGATCCGTGACAATCACCTGAGCTGGCAGGGCGGCTCCTCAAGCTTATTCAACAAGCCAGCCAAAAGCCCGCTTCTCATACTCACAATCAGGTGTCTTTAAACTGATTGTGTCCGCTGTGAGAGCTTATTTGCAACCGGTCACACATGAGAAAGACAATAAATCGTATGTGAAAACTACTGTAAATGATCAAGAATTTGATTCCCCTGTAGTGATGTCACAAACTCTCACAGTGCGTTGTCCACATGCGATTACTTCTTTTTCATCTCCTGCTCATGAAATCATAGTTTCTGCCCAGAGAAGGGGTAACTGGCTTGCTGCTCCCCCAGCTCCAAATATTAGCCTCCAAAAGGCACAAATCACAAATCAATCATCCTTAATGATGACTGCATTGTCTGATAATTGTGATGAGAATGATAGTGATGATCATGAGTGTGTATTGTCATCACACACCGACTTCAGGCATTTATGAGTGTCCCTTAGAAAATACTGACATGATTAAGTTTTGTGATGGTTCTCCCCAGGTCCTGAATGGAAGCAAACAGGCTGGGTGGACTATATGTTCACCTGATGCAGTGGTAGAACAGGGCCATCTTCCCGACCATTTCTCAGCTCAAGCTGCTGAATTAGAAGCCCTTGCTAAGGCTTGCATCTTGGCACCTGGTGTTACTGCAGGTTCTCCCATTGAGAATGCTCCTTTGGTATCTGAACTAATGACAGCTCCTGAGCTCCCAGCTAAGCCTACAATGGCTAAAGTTAAAGCTCACAGTTCCCCCAACCTTATAGAAACCAGAGGTAATATTATGGCTGATGCTAAAGCACTGGCAAAATTTGACACAATTTCCACTGCTGCAACAACTTGTAATGAAAATGTCCCGCAAAATTTGGGTTTATCCCTACTGCAAGCAGATGCTCATCCAACTCCTGATACACTGCTGAAATACTGCATGGAGCTCACTGACTCTCTTAGCTCCGTACAACAGCATGAAAAAAAGGGTGTGGGCTATGTCACCAGAGGGGGGGGCACTATTGTACCAGGACAGTTGGTAATGATTTTAAATCATACAGCTGCTCCTTTAGAGGAAAGATGCAAAGGTCTGTTTCAGGTTTTGCTAATCACAGAACTTATTTCAACGTCAGAAAACATGGATACGTGCTTCACATTGTAGAATTATGCCACCTCCTAATTAGGAATAATAGGTGAATTAGTTGGAAGAGCTTTGGAAAGATCTGCTGGTATGTAGACCACAGGGGCCAAACCCAAAGTGAAGACTCCCTTTCCCAAATATAACGACTAGCGTTTCCACACTTCCAGCTAATATCTTACGACCCAGTGGTTAGGTAGGGACAGAATGGTGGTATCATATACAATGTTAAAGCAAAATACACAAACACTTTTTTTTTCTCTCTATCTCTTTCAAACATACATACAATGGTCAAAAAGATACTGCCGATGGTGTTTTTGTGTTTTACAGCTGCCAGAAGTGGGCAATGGAAGGAGAAATATCTTCGAGACATTTCATCACTGGAACCAAACTGGAGTACTCCCAGTTCTGACAACCATCTAAGTGCTCAACAGAAACACTGTCAATAAACATCACCAATATTTTTAGTGTAGTGTTGGCTCTACTATAGACAACTACATTTGACCACACTCCTGTATGGTCAAGAGGGGGGAATGTTGAAAATAATTTTTCTTACACTCTCTTCCTCACATGAACTCTAAGATAATTCAGGATGCAACCTCCTTGGTTACTTTGTATAATGTAATTACCATGGGGTGCCTTTTGTTCCAACCATTTGGGCCAAGCTGAAGACAGACTGGATGTCCCCAACACAGCAGGGGTTCTCC
The DNA here is from genome assembly GCF_029633855.1 of Hoplias malabaricus. Lineage (NCBI taxonomy): Eukaryota > Metazoa > Chordata > Actinopteri > Characiformes > Erythrinidae > Hoplias > Hoplias malabaricus. Next base: position 13,961,753 of record NC_089813.1, on the reverse strand, counting down.
ATTTCTGTTAACCTGATTGCTATGGTAATTGATTAGGTGTGGTTAAGGGTGGGAGGATCACTGTGTTATTCTTAAAAGGATATTGTACAGAGAGAGTTTCAGACTTGTTTAGGAAGAGACCCATGCGCACCCAATAAACTTCATTTTCATCTCTACTTTATGAGTCTCCTCTCCTATTTTCAAGAAACAACTTGCCAGCAGAAAAACAACAACTTCCAGCGACGAAAGCAGGAACAAAAGAACAAATTTTAAAAGACAACAGCCCCTAATGGCAGTAGGTGCATACAGCTTGAACTGTCTCAAAGGATGCAGACCACAGTGGTCGAGGAAGTACAACAGCCCATCTTATTCAACATATGGAGTATTCAATTCATTTGTACTGTCTTCAGAAGCATTCTCTAGGCCACGCAACAGGGTACCAGTCTCGTGGTCATTTAGCTGTAGTTGTCTCAGGTGGGAGCGGTCTTGCAGCAGCACTGGGGGAAGGGCACGAAGGTCCAGCCCAGCTAATGTGGCATAGTCTGGGAGGATATCCAAGGGTGTATCGTTGCCTGGCAGGGAGTTGCGGGAGAGCGCATCAGACATCAGCCATCTCAGGCTACTTTGGTCTGTGAAAACGGTCACATGAAGACCTTCAACATAGGGCCTGAAGTGTTCTAGGGCCCAGATGACTGCCAGACACTCCTTTTCAGGTATTGAATATGGCTTCTCTGCCTTGTGCAGTGTACGGCTCGCAAAAGCTACAGCGATGTCTCAACTGTCTTGATCTCTCTGCATCAGAGCAGCACCCAATCCTGCGTCACAGGCATCAGTGTGTATGAAAAAAGGGGTTGAAAAGTCAGGGAATCTCAGGACAGGGGAGGATGTTAGGTGGTCTTTCAAGGCATTCATGGCAGTTTGGCAGCTGTTGTCCCAAGAGAAAGACACATCGTTTCTTGTGAGATTGAACAGTGGTTCGGCAAACTGGGCATAACCAGAGATAAACCGCCTGTAGTAACTTGTCAGTCCCAGGAACTGTCTAACCTCCTTCACATTCGTTGGGGATTTGAACTGCATTACAGCGCTCACTTTAGAAGGATCAGGTAGAGTGCCATTAGGTGTGACACGGTAGCCTAGGAAAGAAAGTTCACTGAGGCAAAACTGACGTTTGTTTAGTTTAAGCGACAGGCTAGCTGACTGGAGTCGGGTTAGGACTATTTTCAGGTCTTTCAGATGCTGATCAAATGTTGGGGAAGCCACGACCACGTCATCAAGATACACCGCGCAAATCTTATAAGTGAGGCCAGCAAGAACTGTGTTCATCAGCCTTTGGAATGTAGCCGGGGCGTTACTGAGACCAAAAGGAAGCACCTTGAACTGATATAAACCCTGATGCGAAATGAAAGCAGTCTTGGATCTTGAACTCTCCTGAACTGCCACCTGCCAATATCCTCGTGCTAGATCGATAGTAGAAAGAAATTTTCCTCGGGCCAAGAAATCCAGAGATTCATCAATCCTTGGGAGGGGATAAGAGTCTCTTACCATGAGCTGGTTAAGTTCCCTGTAGTCAACACAGAATCTCGGTTCCCCACAAGGCCTCCTCACAATAACCACCGGGGCGGCCCATGGACTGAAGGAAGGCTCAAGCATCTTCCGTATCTGGTCCTCAATAATTTTTTTCTTTGCTGGTGATGTGCGGTAAGGCAGAAGGCTGATGGGCCTAGCATCTCCTGTTTCAATGACATGTTCGGTTAATGATGTGTGACCAAGATGACCATCAAAAAGATCATAAAACCGCTCCAATACTTCCCTTAGCTTCACCTTTTGTTCTGGACTCAGTGCGGCTGTCTCCACCTTGTCACTGAGAGTGGGAGCTGCAGTTTCGAGACCCATTATGCAGTCATTTAGGTCAGCTGAGCCGCATGTGTCATCGGAATCAAAAGTGGGGTCAAGTTCATCACTAAATGTTACAGTCCTGGATGGGATATGAATACTCAGTGAGGCAAGTTGCATAAAGTCCATTCCCAAAATCATTGGTGAGGACAAGTTGGGAATAATAACAAACCTATGGTAGAATCGTTTGCCTTGAAAACCTATTGAGAGCCATATTATTCCTGACGGTTCACAGCCTGCACCGTCAGCTAACTGTAAATGTGGACCAGCCCATGGTTGAGTTTTGGGGTTGCTTTGGCTGTTGGATGGTACCAGGTCGGCTCGCACGGCTGACAGAGAGGCGCCTGTTTCTAAAGTGGCAGGAATTGCTTCCCCTCTAAGGTTGACTCTAGTTTTAAAAGGAGTGTTCCAGAAAGCTCCTGAAGTGATGTCTTGCACGTGTCCTAAATATGGTTGAGCTGAGTGAGGCAGGTCTATTGTTTGGGGGGAGGGGTGCCTCTGTAAAACGACCTCCCCCCTTTGCCGTTTCCCTGCAGCTTGCCTGAAGACCTCCTGCCATCTGAAAATTTGCCGCTATCCACAACAGGAACAGGACTGACTGAACTGGAGGGGCATTGTGCAGCATCAGAGGGTATACTGGGACTACTGCTATGATCCCTAGATAAGGAATTACAGCGTGGACAGGTACGTGATGTAAAGCCAGGCAGAGAACATTTGAAGCAATATGTTTCATCAGGATGTTTAGCCCTTCCCTGAACCCTCTGACAATGATGTCCACTGGGTCCCAGAGCAGAATGAAGTTCATGAGCTCGCAAGAGAAGGTCCATAACTGACACAATGGGTGTACCATAAAGTGCCACTCGGTATCTGTCCAGGGTGTGTTTACAAATAAGGTTGATCTGTTCCCGTTCTGGAGGAGGACTTCGCAGTTTGTTAAACTCACTCAACATGTGGGCTACAAATGTGGGAAGTGGTTCATCAGCTGCTTGAACTCAGTCAAGTATGCCTCTCATGACTAGCTCTTGGAAGTCAGTTGGAAGAAAGACCTTCTTAAATAGGTCACAGAATTGTGTCCAAGTGACTATATGTGTTCTTAGGACAGTGAACCATTTCAGTGGCTCTTTAGCCAGAAAACATGGAAGTTCAAAGAAAACCTGTGCATCAGTCAGGTCAAAAGACATCCGATAGGCATTCATTGAATTAAGCCAGTCGTCCGGTTGGACTTTACCATCAGCTGCAAACACAGTGGGCTCTAGCTTTGACTGGTGTAAAATAGATGCCAGGATCCTAGAAGTGTTATTCATGTCAAGACACTGTGGAGACGTGTAAGAAGCACCACTAGACTGGGGGTCTTGGGTGGCACGTCTACCTGTGGAAGCATGTGCTGGTACAGGCACTGTATAAGGTGTTGAGGATGTAACATGCCCAGTATGATGATCAGTCTCTATTCTATTATGTGGAATGCCCCACTGTTCAGGCATGCTTTTCTGTAAATCCAGTGAGTCTGTCAAACATTGTTGTAAGAGTCTTACCTCAGACCTCAGTGATTGGACTTGCTCAGTTAGACCTCCGCTAGTCTGGGGCCAGTCTCAGGGTCAGGAAAGTCAGTCTGTGGGTCAAGGCGGCTAAACATGTTACATTGACAAGTGCATCAACAATGTAAAAAAAAGATTAAAAAAAAAAAAAGTTTTTTTTTTTTTTAATTAGTGTTAAACTTGGCAAATGTTTTGTATGTTCATGTGAGCACAATGCAACACGAGTCCAGTCACACTCTTGAGAATAAGATGGCAGGGAAGAAAAAAAAAAAAAGTTCTGAGAAAAACAGCTCCACAGCTCGTGCGCAGAGAAAGTGTGTAGAAAAAGTTCAGTTCGCTGCAGCTTGAGAAGGCTGGAGGGAGAATAGAAAAAAAAAAACACAGTTGCTCCACCTCGTTGGAATGAGCTTGCCAGATATTAAATTCTGCTTAAACTCTCTCTATATAGTAACTCGAGATTTGTTTCAGTCCTATATTACGTCAGAAAGTCCCGCGATAAGAGAGAGATGCGGGAGAAAAACTGCTTGTCTCGCGTTCCAGCCAACTCGCGCGCATAACGCGCAGGAAGAAAAAAGAAAAAAAAAAGGCCGTTCACCGGCAGCTTAACTCCGCAAAACAGTCTCGTTTCTCCCACTCCAACAACCAGACAACTCAACCGACAGTCTCATAAAAAAAATCCGTTCACAAGCATTTGGATACCTCCACAATATGCTGACGCGGCCTCCGCTCTGTCCGTCCTCAGCAGCAGTTCACTATCGCCCGCCACTCACTTTGCGCCGACCGCTAGCTTCCTGCTAGCCGCGTGGAGTGGCCTCGGTAGTCTTTAGGCAGCGATGCGAAAGCAGGATATCCACTCACCGAAGGCTCTCGGTTCTTTTAGCAAGATGTTTGGGCGCCACTTGTAACATTTTGTCTGTGCAAACCTCCCCTTTGTGGCGGGGAATTTGAGAAGCTCTAGGCTTAGAGCTCACGTGGTGTGTAGTAAGCCGCTAGCAGTTAGCATTCAGGACACATACTCCGGAGTGGGCTACACCAAGGCTAGTTTATTGAGCGGACCATACAAAGCCAGGTCACACGGCTACTACCCCAGCCGTTCATACATAAAGAAAAGGGCAGCGCGGAGCTTCTTGACAGTGTTACTGGATTCAATAGAGTTTACACTAAAAATGGAGGTGTGCAGCCTAATGCTAATACACCAGCTTACCCTCTTCTCCTTGGGGTCACTCTACTGGCACCACCCCTCATTGGAGAGACTCTTATATACCTGCACTCATATGTAAACATAGAGGTCCCCTCTCTTAAAGGCACAGCGTAGCTGTAACCGTTACAATATGGTTCAAGATATATGAGAGATATATGATAAGTACAAGAGAGATTATTCGGCTAGCGCTCCCATTTCGAGGTCTTAAATGTTATTGAGGACAACTGTAATAACCCTCTGTAACCTTGATAACAACAATGTAAATCTCCTGCTAAATGTAGGGCTATGTGTGAGCAGTTCAACTGGGGAAAAGGCTCTGATATAGCCGAGATGTGAGTGTCTGTTTTGTTTCCTCTGTACATTTATTTGAGGCTCTACTTTTATGGTTTTGTTATTTTCACTGTTTTGTATTTCTTTGTTTTACAGTCGTAAATCATTGCCGTATTTATTTTGCTAGTCATTTTGCACTTTAATTATTCGTACTGTATTTTTTCTAGTTAAAGTGTGCCCTATGAGGTTGTGATCAATACCCAACTGTACTTAAAACTAAATACAGTATTTAGAAAGGAAATAAGCAAGCAAAACAAGTACGTTACTTTTTGTTTAAGTGACAAGCAAATAAAGAGCCCCAAAGTATTGTGTATGGTGTGTTACCTATCTCACCGCACCACATCAATACCTGTTTTAAAATCAATAAACTATCAGTGAACATTGAGAAAAGGTCTTAGAGGCACTTTGCTCCAAGAAACAAAAAAGGAATTAATACCCATTAGTGAACAGTCTAACACCAGTATATCCCCTGTCCACTGGTCTACATTTCTTAGTGAACTCACTGATGATAAATTCAGCTGGAAAGACCATAACATTAGAATAAATAGCTAAAAATATCAGTATCATCAGACGAATTAAACATACATGACCTCAGCATGTACTTCTCACTCTGTATTATTGTCACGCCTTCGTCTCGTCATTTCTGTTGTCCCCGGTCATGTGCTCTTTTTAGCACATGGCTATGTTTTGTTTATGTCCTTGTCTCCGCCCTCGTCCCGCCTCCTCGTCCGTGTCATCTGTTAACCCGTCCTCCTTGTTATCTGTCCAGGTGTGTCTCATTTGTGTCTGCATTTAAGCCCTCTTGTCTCACGTCCTGTTTGTCGTACATTTCTCATTTCACTGTTGTTTTGTCGAGTTCTCTGTCAGGTCCTGTCGTTTTGTATCATTCTCGTTCTCGTTAGATTCCAGTTCCCTGTCTCGTTGTTTTGCTTCCTATATCAAGGTTTATCTCTGTCTGTCTAGTTCCCTCGGTTTATATTTAGTTAGTATCTGTCTCTTTAGTCTAGGTTTCCGTTTGATTATCTCTGCCCAAGTCTGTCTGTCTAGTCAACTTCTGTTTATTAAAATATCCTGTGTTTTAGCGAGTGCGTCCGCCTCTGTCAGTCCGCCCCGTGATCCGTGACAATTATACAGTGATCTATCCACATCTGTCACACTGTAACATTATATGGACTGGCACTTTCTAAAGTAATCTCACAGGTCACACATTCTACAACAGTGATGTGTCAGAATGATCTCCTCCTCTTCATATTACACTTGTTCTCACCCTCTGTTTTTAACTTAAAGGTTCTAAATGTATCTCAAATTAACCTCATTCAAAGCTGTCAGTTTATTTTCTTATTCACATAAAACCTGCTTCCTGTTTCCAAAAACATACTTCAATAGAACTCTGAAATCCATCAGTTCTCTCCCAGAGCCTCTGACCAACTACATCCTGCCTTCTACAGAACCTTATTAAGACAATTCACAGTTTCACACAGAGGAGCTTGTGTCGTATCTGGAACTGTTCACCACCTTAGAACTAGTAACATTCTGAACTCAAAAAAAAAAAACCTCAAAAAAATAGATAAAGTCAATTTCTTTTCACACTCATCCATTTCTTCTCTTTGTCTAAACAGAGTTTATCTGATGTAAGTTACACTAAAGTGGGAAAGTGCCTAGTGCAAGTCCTTTAAGATTTTTTGTACTTTCCCTGCCCCCTCCAGGGTGTGTTCCTGCCTTGCGCGCAATGATTAGGCTCTGGACCCAGCGCGACTGAACTGGATAAGCAGTTACAGATAATTAATGTACTTTCCCTGCACTATTTTGTTGTTTATTGTATATTTTCCTTCTGTGCTCCAATATTCTAATGCATCCTGATTAATAAATAAAAGATAAAAGGTCAGTAATTACTTAAAGTATAAACATTTTCTTATTTAAGTTTACAATTAAACATAAATATTCATGTTTTATAATTAGCTCGTCTACAGAGGACCCTGAATGTTGTCTTATTTATTCACACAGTGTCAGAACAAACATTCATTCATTGTCTGTAAATGTTTATCCAGTTGTTTATGGGAGAGACAGAGCCGTTTAATTTTGTGTTATTTATAAAACTTTCATGTTGGATAAACTTTCTTTATTGAACAACTATCTGTCAAAAAACAAGTTTTACACACAGCTCTCAGAGTCTCAGAATCACTACACTCTCAGATGCGTATGTCACTACCTTTATTATTCTGAGCACTCTCTTTAATACTGTAATTTACAAAGTGTAGAGAAACATGAGCTGTTTTAGACTGTGTTCTATGTATGAAACTATGAGCTCATTTACAACGTTAATCTTCATCTGTTTTATGCATCAGTTCAACTACAGAGGACCCTGAATGTAGTTTATCTTCCACTTTGTGGTGGTGGATAATCTCAGACTAAGCTTTACTTCAGTGGATCAGTGTATATTTTGTTCATGAAGCAGCTGTTCAGAGATGAGCTGCAGTTCTGTGGAAAAGAGTGAAACATTTAAATAATAAAAGAAAAGCTTATATAAACTACTGAACTACTGATAAACCACCAAAACTGTCTCCATCAGATAAACAACACGTATAGCTTTCATCTAAACTCCTGAAAACAATTAGTTTTTCCTGCTGTGAGCTATGGTTCTGAAAGGGTCTGATTCTATAACAGAGGCAAAGAATAGATTTTTATATTTATAACGACCTTCTAGATTAATAAATCATAACAATAATATGTAATACATAATACATGATAATCATAATATAATATGTAATACAGGCATCACACACACACACACTTTATACAGATAGTGTAATAGCCTAACTGTAGTGTTTGTGTGTGTTCACCCTGATGTGTTCCGTTACATGCATAAACACCTGCATGATACAGATTAACTTCAGAGGTTTGTTCTCCTTCCACTGTGGAGATTCACTGAGGGGGATGTCGTCTTTATACCACACACAGTTCTGAACTCAGGTTTATAGTAAAATAGAAGTCAGTCGCAGTCAATACATACCTTTAACTGTAACCTCGACGGTGTCACTGAAGTTTGGAGGACTGAGACCTGGCCGGCCCACTCCACAACAAAACACGTTTTTTCCAGGAGTAGACACTGTTACACTGACTGTGTTGTTGTGTTTATCTTTAGAAATCAGAGAAGGCTGTAAATCCTGAGAGTTTTTCCACCAGTAAAACTCCCATCCAGTGGAATCGGGCGGCTCACAGCTCAGAGAAACTGTGTCTCCAGTAAAGACTGGGTCCTGAGGCTGCACTTTCAGTTTGCCTTTACATTCTGTTGATATGAAATGATGAATTACAATGTACAATTTTCTTCAGACTTTGGTCCCTGATCAAACATAACATCATTTCCTCTTCATGGAATGATTATTTTTTATATTTTAGTGGAAAGTAACTAGTTATTTGTTAGATGTAAAACATTGAACATATGTTTGTTTTAACATAAATATAGCAACATTTCTCTAGTGTTTTTCTCTATTTTCAACAAAACAAAGATTCTTCTCCTCCAGTATACAACTGTAGCGTAGTAACAGTATTTGAGTTGGTTATGTTTAATGGTGATTATCACTTGTAATAATAATAATTATTATTACTGAATTAAATGACAAAAATATTAATAATTTATTAGAGATTGAAATACTATCAACGCTAGGAATGAGTTCTCAGGATTTTCAGACTCTTAAGGAACAAACTCCACACACCGTATTATTTCAAATAATGGAAATACTTTATTAAGAGGAATGATAATAAGTTGATAAACATAGCACAATCATCAAAATCTCACGGAATCAACGCAGGTGAAACCAGTTCGAATTTAATTCTTGGCTAGGCTATATGACTTGTGAATAATGTGTTGCTAAATGATTTAAATAGTGTGTAAATTTATCAAGAGACTTAATTTGGCATCAGCTTCTGAAAATGAGGAATTTACTTGCTTTCTTACTCATTCTTACTTTCTTACTTGCTCGCAACTCAGAACCAAGCCGATGGGTCCAGCAGATTTTCAATCTGTTCTTCCGGTTCTTGACTTGTCACAGCTGGAGGTAGGCTGGTTAGTGAGGAGATTCCCTCCACGATGAGTCAGCCACTTGTTGTCCTTTAGACGGTGTGACGTCAGTCGGGAGATTACCTTCACAGAGAACTGCTGGCCTGGCTGGTTTTTCCCGGAGTGAGGGAGAACGTTGCAAGGAAGCGCGCTGTTTCCTCTGATCTTCAGAAGCGATATACTCCGAATTAATTAGCTAATACTAATTTTACGATTTTCACTCAATTTCAGCGGTGGCTCTTATTCTGGCCAAAATAAGTTTCACCTGTTTTGATCAGTCGTAAAATTAAACTTGGATTGGGCTACAAACAACGAACACAAATAATAAAAAATGATTACTGACAATTAATCGACCGTTTCCTCTTTTAGTTTATGTATTGCAATGCTAACTGACACAAGGCGTCCTCTGCTAGTTCGCAATGAAGGTCTGTCTTCTTTTGAGTCTTTTGGAAGAGTCGGCTTCGTCAGCGTAGAGAGAAAACAAAGAAAATCAAGAGCGTAAGTGAGAGTGTAAGAACGAAGAAGAAAGTAAGAAGTGAAAACGAGAGAGTAAGAAGAGTGCGGTCACGCCCACTTGGGATGTCTCCGTCCTCTGATTGGTTCCTCTGGGTTTGGGGAGTCCACGTGACCGTCTCAAGTTCCAGAGACAGAAAAAGATCACTTTTCTGGGCGAGTATATAACCTCAATGAATAAAAATACCTCATACATACTTGAATATATCATAATGAGTATACTGGAGTATTTTTATCACATATATACATGTGTGTATATATATATATATTTATATATATATATATATCCATCCATCCATTCATTATCTGTAACCGCTTATCCAATTTAGGGTCGCGGGGGGTCCAGAGCCTACCTGGAATCATCGGGCGCAAGGCGTGAATACACCCTGGATATATATATGTATATATCAGTGGCGGATGCTGGTCTTTCAAGGAGGGGAAGCTCAATTTCGGCCTACATCATAAAATGTGTCGATTTATTTATAGGTAAATTCTACCATCCGTTCCTTTTTAAGAAAATGATCTGTGACCCTGTCGTACCAACAACGCGTCTTTTCCAGGGACTTGACTAGTGTCCTCTCAATGGCCACTCAGCATCCACACTGTTTAAAGCATTGAAGCTACGGGAATGATTGGGAGGAAAAAGGGAGGTCTTTACCTGTGATAAGATGCTGATTCTGAACAAAAGTTGAGCGCGTTGTAGTGCATATTTATTCAATGACACGTACACACAACAGAATATATTTGATCACTTTTTTTTTTACATTTTAGGGGAAGCTGAGCTTCCCTTGCAGTCTTAGAGCAATCACCACTGATATATATATAATATATTCTATATATATATATATATATATATATATATATATATATATCGAGTATATTATCAACTATTCTAGATACTAGAGATTAATTCATTTTTCTAAATTGAGACAGGAATTTTTCCTCGTGATTACAGTAATTCACATCACTCGGTTAGTTAATAGACAGTCACCTGAGAATAACAGAGGATAACATTTATAACACATTGCATAATACATGCTTATATGCGTCCGAGATGATTCTGTGTTAGAGGGAGAAAGGGCGAAAAATTATCTCGCAAATGTCCACTTGGGGGCACTGTTGGTCCATGCTGTTTGTCTGGTTTGAACTCGGGCTGAGAGAGGTGACCATTAGGCAGTCGTGGGCCATCTGGCGATCTTGGATAAGATAAGGTTTGACAGTCAACGCTGGAAGTAATAAACGCTGGTTTTTTTTATTCCAGGTCTCCAAGGCTCTGATTGATCTTTTAGGCTTAATGGAGTCATAAAATTGGGGGTACCACTTAGTGTTCAGAAGAAGAAGGGGGTCTTCTGGTCATCATAAAGTTTGAAGAGGACCACTCAGTGTCATCCTGGGGGTCACTGAAAAGTGTTTTGCTTAGCCTTCGCTATCAGATATAGGTGTGTGCGTGAGTTTGTGTGTGTGTGTGGGTGGGTGGGTGGGTGGGTGGGGGTGCGTAGTCTTTCAGCACGCACACTCTGTGGAATGCAGGTCCCATCTTCTCCTTTTATATAAAAAAGAATGGAGAGTCAGAGTCTTAATTTTGCATTTCTTGATCTGGATCCATCCTCCACTACACAACCATTTAATAATTATAATTACATAATTTTATTTATTTAAAAAAGACACATACTGAGTCCACCGCGACCCTGAAATGGAGAAGCGGAGAAGAAAATGATGATGATGATGATGACATACTGAGTCTTGTATTATTAATAAAATAATTGATTGAATCATTTGTTCAATCATTAATTCATTGTTTGTAACTGCAATCCTAAACTGTCCAGGGTGTGTTCTCACCTTGCGTCCAGTCCATCATAAGGAAACATACACTCACACAGTAAATCTACCAACATGGGTTTTTGGACTGTGGGAGGAAAACAGGAGCACCTGGAGGAAGCCCACACAGACACAGGGAGAACACACCAAACTCCTCACAGACAGTGACCTGAGGTGTGGCTCAAAAACACAACCCCAAGCCTGTACTAATCAAGTGATGATTTTACTCTGGTTTTGTCTGAGATACATTTAATTCACATTTAATTCAATTAATAAAACTGAGTTATCAATTTTAAAGTCAGTTTCTCAGGATGACAGTTTCTATGAAACTGTCTCTGAAGACTCCACTCTCAGCTGCCAGGACTTTCACTGCAGCTCTTACTTTCTCTGTTCAAAGATCATCACAAGTACCATTGTAATGTATATTGTCACAGTAGGAAAAAAACTTGTATCTCTGAGCAGAAGTCAGCACAGCTGCTTTTTACCATGCATCATATTTCTTAGCATATTTTATCACACTGGTACCATTTATTTTGTAGCCGCACTGGCTTGGGGTCTCACAGTGCACTGTGGCCTCCACGGGTTCATAGCTTTAGGGATAATTTTGGGGTTTATCAGGGGTGTGCCTAGAGTGCGAGGAGACCCAGGGCTCAGCCCCAAGAAGAAATGTTGCTCTATGAAATCTTACCAAATGTTTGTAAGATCAAACCCAGCAAGAACTCAAACCGTACTATGAGGGGGTTTGCTTTAATAGTACAATTCCACTAAAACTGTATAAATTCATACATTGGTTACACATGTAAATTTACTATGAGATTACTTTAATATGTGAGTACATAACTAATGATGATGTCAAGAAAAACACAGAAGAACACAGGGAATTTTTGCTGCATTAAGAAAAAACTGCAGTACCATGCATTTTTGCTAAATAAGACTGTCTGTGAGGAGTTTGGTGTGTTCTCCCTGTGTTCGCGTGGGTTTCCTCCAGGTGCTCTGATTTCCTCCAGCCGTCCAAAGTCACATGTTGGTAGGTGGATTGGTGACTCAAAAGTGTTCGTATGTGTGAGTGTGTGTTGCCCTGTGAAGGACTGGCGCACCCTCCAGGGTGTATTCCTGCCTTGGGCCCAATGATTCTGGGTAGGCTCTGGACCCACCATGACCCTGAACTGAATAAGCGGTTACAGATAATGAATGAATGAACATACAAAATGGATGAACATGTGCAAATCATTTTAACAAATATGGTTTATCATATTTATCCTCACAAACATATATAACACTGAGTTTTTAAGACACATGGCATTGGGTAATTAATTGTGCTTGTCAAAATGATGATTTGTAAGTTTCTGGTAACAAACAAATTACCAATACCATAAACTAAATTTCTCTCAGACATAACATAGGTTATTAAAGTAAGGTAAGGTTAGAGCTGTCATTAAGTGCAGTTTGGCTCTTTGCACCTCTCTTTCTTCATGTGTTCAATACTTTTCCCTGGGTCATTTCTCATTATTGCACATAATTTATGGACATCTATGGTGTGATTTGCATGTGTGGATTGGACGGGTTGTTACCAACATCTGGTAAGAATTTCATGTGAATAGCACCTTTAGAAATATATTTATTTAAAAAAGTGGTTTAATATTTATTTCACCCGCTGTAAACTCAGACTAAGCTATTCTTCAGTTTGTTAGTGTTCATAGTCTAATAATACTAGCGTTCCTATATTGTGTTTTGTGTTCAACATGTGCAGAGCCATCTATTAATAAGTTAAATGCAACACCAACAAAACTGAAATACAGCAGTCAGTTGATTAGTGCAGGCTTCAGTGAATTTTTGTGAAAAAAAGCTACATACAAATAAATAATTATTTAAAATTATAAAACTACTGTAGGACTGTAAAACTGGAGGAGAAAAAAATCTCTTCTTTTGTTTACACTAAGTAGAAATATTTTAAAAATCAATAATTTACATCTTGGACATAAAAAGTTATTTTTTACTAAAATGTAAAGAAGTGTAATCGATGTTGAGGAAGTTTAACAACACAGAGCTGACCCTGATCAACTTGGTGACAGTTTTTGGCTGCTGTCCCTTGCAGCCTTCATTCATTGACTGTGTTTATAAACTCTTTCTTAAATACTGGCTGATGGCTCTCTTTTAAATCTTGCTACCTGTCTTCAAACACACTCTGTTAATGATTGTAGCAGGATGGAGTTCTGCCATTGGTTTTACCAATTCCCAATTTCGATGAGGTGGTAGGTGAACCATTAGGTTTTGTATTGAATGCACAGTCTGCCCTGTTTAGACCTTGGTGTTAGTTTTTTTTTTTTTCATCTTGTTCATCGTCGGGTCGACGATGCAAAAAGGGGGGGTGGATTGTAGCAGGATGGAGTTCTGCCATTGGTTTTACCTCCTATACTCCCCAGTCTGAGGATTTTGGGGTGGGACTTTCAAATTAATGAGGGGGGCGGGCCTTCCTTGCGCTATATGTATCGGCAGTGGTGGGTTGCTTGCCAAGGCATTTCCTGTTTCTCTTCCGGCGTCTGATCCCTGTATTGGCAGTGTTTAACGTCGCTGAAGTTTGTGGCTTGCTCCGTGACGATCGGAAACCGTTGGCTTGTGCTTGGATTGCCGGTGTCGGCTGGTTGGATTCCGGTGTTTGCATCATAGCGAGGGTATGTTAACGCTAGTTGACCCGTTTTATTAATGATCAGATTGGGAGATACTAATATTTCTTTTAATCTGGTGGGTGATAGTAGCAACCGTGCTGCATGGTTGGGTCGTTACTGCTGCTGTACTCTCTGATTTTGACCGCAGTGGGGAACGCTGTGCTACTGTCTGTTGGTATGTATGCCGATTATCTTACTTTTAAAAATTAGATTTTAGTCGAATGTATTGTTTAGTGTTTGTGTTTTTTTTAGGTTCCTGAGCCTGGGTGGTCCTGGCTTTTGTCCAGTTCCTGCGGTGCTGCTGCTTTGTCTTGGGTTTTTGTTTTGTTTTAAATACTACATTGTTTTGCCTTCGTTTTGTTTCAAGGACTGTTTTGTTTTGTTTCAAATACTACATTGTTTTGCCTTGGTTTTGTTTTAGTTTGTTTTGTTTTAAAGACTATATTGTTTCGTTTTAGTTTGTTTTGTTTCTGTGATTTCTTCTGTATTTTTTTCATTTGAATTTGTTAAAGTTACCATCATTACCCGCAAGCGCTCGGTGTGTGTGTGTGTGTGTGTGTGTGTGTTTGATGTGAAGAGTGGTGTGAGTTTTCTTTTATTTTCTACATTTGTCTTCTCTCTCTCTCTCTCTCTCTCTCTCCTATTAGACAGGAGCTGTGGGTCACGGCAGGAGGTTATAGGGTTGGTTTGTGGAGTCCCGGTCACTCGTCTTGCAGTGTAGAGCACTGGGTGTGTAACCTGTGTGGTATGATTACATACGGTGGTGGTATAGGGGACTCCCTCTGAGCTCAGTCTCTGCCGTGGTAAGCCCAGCCCTGTTCTACTACTTGGTCTTGTCTAGTAATTATTTTACTGCTGATAGTTCTCCCAGTCCTGTTGGTTCCATGAAACTGTTTTAAAACCTATTGTTAATAAATTTGGAAGTGTTGGAAATACGTCTCTGGCCTCTTGGTGTGAACGAACCTGAGTGTCTTTCTCATTTCTTTTCTTTCCTCTGGGCCTTAACGCCCCCTTTTTTTATTTTCCTAGGGGTGAAAGTCCCTTAGGTGGCGTAGTCGTGCTACATCACTTTATTGTAGATTCCTCCTGACCACTACCACCTCGCCACATCTTGGCGTAGTCGGCAGGATCACACTCTGAGAGCAAGAGACGTACTTCCTTCCTGTTAATTTTGGGTTTGATAAGTATTTAATATATAGTTTTATTTAAGGCAAAGCAGCAGCATTTGTTGAGGAACTGAGAGGAAAGTGTATAAATATATTGTTTTTTTTCTTTCTTGACCTGAGACTTGGTGCAGATTTCCCTAGGTGGGGATGGAGGAGGTGCAGCAGCTTAGGGAACTTGTGTTGCAGCTTAAGGCTGATAATGAGCGGTTACATCAAGAAATGGCCGCTGTTTCCACTGGCTCTAATGCATCTACCCCAGTTGTTTCTGTTGCAGTGAGTGATGTTTTGCCTGCTGTTTCTAGTGCTGTTACTGAGCGTCTGGTGGTAGTTCCTCGTGATCGAAAATGCCCATTTTTTAATGGTAAGACTGGGATTGGGATAACGGAATGGGTAGAAGAGATACAGGGTAGTATGCGAGTCCGTCACCTCTCTGGGCAAGATCAGGCGTTCTTTATTTTTGATCATTTAGAAGGAGAGGCTAGAGAGGAGATAAAGTATCGTCCTGGTGTAGAGAGGGGAGACCCTGAAAAAGTTCTAGCCATTTTGAAAGAGCTTTACGGCTGTTCTCAGTCTTATGTTACCTTGCAACAGGCCTTTTTTTCAAGGAAACAGCAGGAAGGAGAAACCTTGCAGGAGTACTCATTGGCTTTAATGGCCTTAATGGAGTCTGTAAAGCAACATGCACCTGAGGGGACTATGAATGTAGGGGTTTTACTTCGAGATCAGTTCGTGGAGCATGTTATGGATGGTGCTCTTCGTAGGGAGTTGAAACAGTTTGTTCGTCGACGGCCTACTGCTACCCTACTGGAGGTACGAGGGGAAGCCATCCGATGGGAGAGGGAAGGGTTGCCTGGCAGTGCAAGGGGACGTAGTTTATCTCTACCATTGGCCTGTGGTTTACAGTATGGCGTACAAGGAAGTGCCTGCCCAGCCCCATTGGGTGTTGTTCAGTCATCAGAATTGGGGGAGTTAAAGGAAATGTTGAAACGTCAGCAAGAGCAGCTTAATCAATTAACTCGAACTGTGCTTTCATTACAGACCTCCTCTGGACCTAGTTATTCTCCTCGTCAGGGGCGTGTTATTTGCCGGAGATGTCAACAGCCAGGTCATTTTGCTCGTGACTGTGAGGGGGAGCGTGTTTCCCCTTCTCCTAGGGTCTTGCCTCAGAATCTAGCTAGACCTTCTCGTTCCTGCCAGCAGCCGGAAAACTGAAGCCCGCTGAGCTGCGGAGCCACGGCTCAGAGGGAGTGTCATCAGGCTCAAGGGCAGGTACGGTGGCTAGGCTAATCTCCTCCTGTCCAGTGATTGATGTTTTAATTGGTGGTGTTACTGTTTCTTGTCTTTTAGACACGGGTTCTATGGTGTCTACGGTAACCGAGAGCTTTTTTTCAAAGCAATTTGAACCCTGGGGTTATGAACGTCTCCAGTCTTGTCAATGGCTACAGCTTCGGGCAGCTAATGGGCTTGATATTCCTTACATAGGGTATTTGGAGCTGGATGTCTTGCTGTGTAATAAGGTGATGTCTCACTGTGGGATCCTGGTTGTGAAGGATCCTCCTGGTGCTTTGCCGGCAGTCCCTGGTGTCTTGGGGATGAATGTTATTAGCCGGTGCTATCGGGAGCTTTTTGGTTTATATGGTCCCTCTTTCTTCGATGTGCCTTCAGTGGCACATGCTCCGGGCCCAGTTATTGAGGCCTTGCAACAGTGTCATCGGTCTGCGGCCCAAGTTCCTAGGGACCCGATGGGTGCTGTAAGGGTTCGAGGCCCGGGTGCGGTGCGTATACCTGGTGGTGTGATGAAGGTGGTTATTAGCACTTGTCCGGAGCTATCTGGTGGCTTGTCTGCACTCTTTGAGCCTTCAGAGTCTGGGCTGCCCGCTGGTTTGTTGACGTCTCCCTGTCTTGTCCAGGTTGCTCGAGGCACTGCCTATATTCCAATAGTTAATGTAGGGACCACAGAAGTCTTGCTTTATCCCCATACCTGTCTTGGCTTTTTAAGAAGCGCTCAGGTTGTTAGCCTACCGGCTGGGGTTACGGAGGTTAGAGCTGCTGCTGCCACGGTGTCGTCCCAAGTAGTGGATAGCGAAGTGCAGAAGGGGATAGAGGCTTTAGATTTATCGGGTTTGACAGATCTAGAACAGAAGGGGGTTAGATCTCTTTTACAGAGCTATAGCTCAGTTTTTTCTGCTCATGAGAGTGATCTGGGTTGTACCAACCTCATTGCCCATGAGATTCCCTTGCTAGATAATGTCCCAGTTCGGCAGAGGTATAGACGTATTCCTCCATCAGAGTATGAGTTGGTAAAGGCTCATATTGATCAGCTCCTTGAGGCTCAGGTCGTGAGAGAGAGTAGTAGTCCTTACGCGTCCCCTATCGTCCTGGTTAAAAAAAAGGACGGGAGTCTGCGTATGTGTGTGGACTATCGATTGCTTAATAGTAAGACACGCAAAGATGCCTTTCCTTTGCCTCGTATCGAGGAGAGCCTGGATGCCCTTTCAGGAGCCCGCTGGTTTTCTACTTTAGATCTGGCCAGTGGGTATAATCAAGTTCCAGTGGCCGAACAAGATAAGTCCAAGACAGCTTTTTGTACCCCCTTTGGCTTATTTGAATGGAATCGAATGCCATTTGGGCTTTGTAATGCTCCAAGCACATTTCAGCGGTTAATGCAACGGATGTTTGGAGATCAGCAGTATCAGTCGTTGCTTCTTTATTTGGATGATATTATTGTGTTTTCCTCATCTGTTTCCCAGCATCTGCAACGACTGGAACAGGTTCTCGGGCGTTTGCAAAAAGAGGGTTTAAAAGCCAAGTTGAGTAAATGTGTCTTTTTCCAACAAGAAGTTAGGTATTTGGGGCATGTTATTTCAAGCAAGGGGGTTTCCACTGACCCTGCTAAGATAGGGGCAGTAGCCCAGTGGCAGCGTCCCCGCAGTGTGTCTGAGCTGCGTTCCTTTCTGGGGTTTGCCAGTTATTATAGGCGCTTTGTAGAGGGTTTTGCTCAGTTGGCAGGTCCTCTGCATAAATTGGTGGCTGCCCTTGTAGGTACGAAGACTAAAAAAGGTTCTGGACAGGCCCTGGGGTCAGTTTGGACCCCACAGTGCGAACAGAGCTTTGAACTCCTAAAGGCAAAGTTGGTATCTGCTCCGGTCTTGGCATACGCCAATTTTTCGCAGCCCTTCATCCTTGAGATTGACGCCAGTCATAGTGGTCTTGGAGCCGTGCTTTCTCAGGAGCATGAGGGTAGTGTTCGGCCAGTGGCTTATGCTAGTCGGGGCCTTTGCCCCTCAGAGCGAAATATGGACAATTATAGTTCTATGAAGTTGGAATTTCTTGCACTTAAGTGGGCAATGACTGAAAAATTTCGCGAATATCTCTTGGGGCATAAATGCGTGGTCTTCACAGACAATAATCCCCTGAGTTACCTTCAGTCGGCAAAATTGGGAGCCACTGAGCATCGATGGTCGGCACAACTTGCGGCTTTTGATTTCGAAATAAAGTATCGGTCTGGGCGCAGTAATAAGAATGCTGATGCATTGTCCTGCCAGTATCTGTCAGGTCCCCATTTGGCTGAGCATGTTGTTCCAGGTACTTCTGTCCCTACGTCAGTTCAACAGGCCTCACGGGTGGGTCCTGTGGCATTTGTAACTCAGTCAGTGGTCTCTATTTTTCCAAGTAACTCCTCATTAGACCTTCGGTCCCTGCAAGATGCAGACCCCCTTCTTGGAGAGATTTTGGGGTTTTGGCGGAGATGAGTTCGGCCCTCGCCGGCGGAGCGACGCCGAGTCTCTAGGCCCGCTATGGCACTATTGCGCCAGTGGGATCGGTTGGTGGAACGTGATGGGGTGTTATATCGTCGGGTGTTTCGTTCCGATGGGGGGGAAGATCATTTCCAACTTATCTTGCCCACAGTTCTTAAACAGGAGACCTTGCAACGCCTGCATCAGGAACATGGCCACCAGGGAATTGAGCGGACCTCAGAATTGGTGAGGCAGCGTTGTTATTGGCCAGGGATGTTTGAGGACATTAAACAGTGGTGTCAAGCGTGCGAGCGGTGTCAAGTTGCAAAAGATTCTGGGCAGGTACCGCATAGTTATGGGACATTTGCTAGCATCAAGGCCAAATGAAATCTTAGCTATTGATTTTACGGTGTTGGAACCTTCTCGAAACGGGTTGGACACTGTGCTTGTGATGACGGATGTGTTCAGCAAATATACCGTAGCAGTTCCCACTCGGGATCAGCGAGCTTCGACGGTAGCACAGGTACTGCTGATGGAGTGGTTCTTTAAGTTCGGTGTTCCTAGCCGTATTCATTCTGATCAGGGTAGGAGCTTTGAAAGTGTCCTGATGCAGCAATTATGTCGCCTCTATGGGGTAGAACGGTCTAGGACGACCCCATATCACCCTGCTGGTAATGGGCAGTGTGAGCGCTTTAACAGAACTCTTCATAATCTTTTGCGTACGTTGCCATCTTCCCAGAAGCGGGACTGGGCATCGAGTTTGCCACAGGTGGTTTTTTGTTATAATACCACCCCCCATCAGGGCACTGGCGAATCTCCCTACTTTTTAATGTTTGGCCAGCAACCTAGGCTTCCCATAGACTTTTTGTTGGGTCGAGTTCTAGAGCCTGTGCCTGGGGAAACCCAGGATTGGGTGGCAGAGCACCAGGCAAGGCTTAAGTTGGCATTTGAGGGAGCTCATGAACGGTTGTTAGCAGCTGCTGGTCGTAGGAAGGAGCGGCATGATCGGCAGGTTCGGGATGCACCCTTACAGGAAGGACAGTCGGTTTACCTCCGGGATCTTAGTACTCGGGGGCGGCATAAGATTCAGGACGTTTGGAGTTCTGTAGTATACCGGGTGGTGAGGGCCCCTTCAGGTGACGGGTCTGTCTATGCTATTGCCCCAGTCAATGACTTAAGTAAGGTCAGGCATGTCCATCGGAGAATGTTAAAAGCTTGTGTTCGGACTGAAGCCTTTCCTTCTCCTCCTAGGAATTCTCAGGTTCCTATTTCAGTAGTTCCTGGGGATAGTTCCAGCGAAGAGGATGACATTTGCCTCTTGGTATCTGAGGGTTTACCACCTCATGAATCTGTTTTAAGTAACTCCAGTCCTACAGTTCCCTTGGGGGGAGTATTGGTAGATCAGCGTCCAGAGGAAATAGCTGCACAGGGAAGTTCTCAGTCTCAGGATTCTTTGTTGCGTTTAGATGGTCAATCATGTTCTGGATTGCCATCTTTGCGACGGACTGCTCGTTCCACAGCTGGTCAGCACTCTAATATTCATCATCTCCCCCGCCCAGCTGGTAATTTCGATGAGGTGGTAGGTGAACCATTAGGTTTTGTATTGAATGCACAGTCTGCCCTGTTTAGACCTTGGTGTTAGTTTTTTTTTTTTCATCTTGTTCATCGTCGGGTCGACGATGCAAAAAGGGGGGGTGGATTGTAGCAGGATGGAGTTCTGCCATTGGTTTTACCTCCTATACTCCCCAGTCTGAGGATTTTGGGGTGGGACTTTCAAATTAATGAGGGGGGCGGGCCTTCCTTGCGCTATATGTATCGGCAGTGGTGGGTTGCTTGCCAAGGCATTTCCTGTTTCTCTTCCGGCGTCTGATCCCTGTATTGGCAGTGTTTAACGTCGCTGAAGTTTGTGGCTTGCTCCGTGACGATCGGAAACCGTTGGCTTGTGCTTGGATTGCCGGTGTCGGCTGGTTGGATTCCGGTATTTGCATCATAGCGAGGGTATGTTAACGCTAGTTGACCCGTTTTATTAATGATCAGATTGGGAGATACTAATATTTCTTTTAATCTGGTGGGTGATAGTAGCAACCGTGCTGCATGGTTGGGTCGTTACTGCTGCTGTACTCTCTGATTTTGACCGCAGTGGGGAACGCTGTGCTACTGTCTGTTGGTATGTATGCCGATTATCTTACTTTTAAAAATTAGATTTTAGTCGAATGTATTGTTTAGTGTTTGTGTTTTTTTTAGGTTCCTGAGCCTGGGTGGTCCTGGCTTTTGTCCAGTTCCTGCGGTGCTGCTGCTTTGTCTTGGGATTTTGTTTTGTTTTAAATACTACATTGTTTTGCCTTCGTTTTGTTTCAAGGACTGTTTTGTTTTGTTTCAAATACTACATTGTTTTGCCTTGGTTTTGTTTTAGTTTGTTTTGTTTTAAAGACTATATTGTTTCGTTTTAGTTTGTTTTGTTTCTGTGATTTCTTCTGTATTTTTTTCATTTGAATTTGTTAAAGTTACCATCATTACCCGCAAGCGCTCGGTGTGTGTGTGTGTGTGTGTGTGTGTGTTTGATGTGAAGAGTGGTGTGAGTTTTCTTTTATTTTCTACATTTGTCTTCTCTCTCTCTCTCTCTCTCTCTCTCCTATTAGACAGGAGCTGTGGGTCACGGCAGGAGGTTATAGGGTTGGTTTGTGGAGTCCCGGTCACTCGTCTTGCAGTGTAGAGCACTGGGTGTGTAACCTGTGTGGTATGATTACATACGGTGGTGGTATAGGGGACTCCCTCTGAGCTCAGTCTCTGCCGTGGTAAGCCCAGCCCTGTTCTACTACTTGGTCTTGTCTAGTAATTATTTTACTGTTGATAGTTCTCCCAGTCCTGTTGGTTCCATGAAACTGTTTTAAAACCTATTGTTAATAAATTTGGAAGTGTTGGAAATACGTCTCTGGCCTCTTGGTGTGAACGAACCTGAGTGTCTTTCTCATTTCTTTTCTTTCCTCTGGGCCTTAACGCCCCCTTTTTTTATTTTCCTAGGGGTGAAAGTCCCTTAGGTGGCGTAGTCGTGCTACATCACTTTATTGTAGATTCCTCCTGACCACTACCACCTCGCCACATAATCAAAACTACAGTTCCCAGAATAAAGCAGTGATGCTGAAACCTTCAGCCAATCAGAACAGAGATCTGCGCCTTCAAATTAGGTCTGGGGAACGGGCAGGCCAGTCCATAGCATTAATGCCTTCATCATGCATGAACTGCTGACACACTTTAGCCACGAGGCCTAGCATCATCATGCATCAGAAGGAACCCAGGGCCCACTGCACCAGCATATGGTCTCACAATGGGTCTGAGGATCTCAACCCGGTACAAAATGGCAGTGAGGGTACCTCTGGCTCAGTGGCGATTGCTCTAAGACTGCAAGGGAATCTCAGCTTCCCCTAAAATGTCAAAAAATAAGTGATCAAATATATACTGTTGTGTGTACATGTCATTGAATAAATATGCACTACAACGCGATTAACTTTTGTTCAGAATCAGCTTCTTATCACTGGTAAAGACATTTCAATCATTCGCGCAGATTCACAGTGATTTAAACAGTGAGGACGCTGAGCGTCCACAGAGTTCAATTGCAAAGCAGCGAAGTGCAGGGAAACGAGACGAGTGATTGGATAAATGATGGGCTTTGTCCCGCCCATCGGACGCTCAGTGTCTCTGGGGGTCTAAGGGGCAGTGGGCTGGCCTCGGCTGGCCCGGACGCTCAGCTTCTGCATGATGATTGGATGATCTGTCTGAGGCTGAATCCCTTTTTGATTGACAGCGAAACGAGCGAATCAGTGATCCTTTGGTGTAAAGATCCGAGGGAGCATTACATTTTCATTCTGTTCTGAGTTGAACCAGACTTTCTTAAACCACTTAGCGGCATTTTCTTTGTTAAAAACGACTAGCGACAAATCGAGCTTCTATTTCTGGTGGGTTTTTTGTAGCTGCTTGTGTTTGGAGACTGACTTCTATCACTCTTTCTGACTTCTATCGCAGTTTCTGTCCAGCGGTTGCTGCTGAGCCCCTCCACCGTCACAAAGCACTCACAGGCGGACACACTTCACATGGGCCAAGGCCGTTTAAGCAGCCTAGCTCTGCTGGCCATTAAGAGGACACTAGTCAAGTCCCTGGAAAAGATGCCTTGTTGGTACAACAGGGTCACAGATCATTTTCTTGAAAAGGAATGGAGGGTAGAATTTACGTATAAATAAACCGACACATTTTATGATGTACTGACCCACTGCCAAACCGATCATGCTAGAGGATGTTGCAGGCAGCAGAACATTCTCCATGGCATATCCAAACTCCAAATATGTCACATGTGCTCAATGTGAACCTGCTCTCATCCGTGAAGAGCACAGGGCGCCAATGGCGAATCTACCAATCGCCCTGCACGGTGTTGGGCTGTAAGCACAAACCCCACTTATGGATGTCGGGCCCTCATATCACTTCATGGAGTCTGTTTCTGACAGTTTGTGCAGAAACATGGATATTAGTGGCCTGCTGGAGGTCATTTTCCAGGGCTCTTGCACTGCTCCTTCTGTTCCTCCTTGCACAAAGGAGGAGGTAGGGGTCCTGCTGATGGGTTGTTGCCCTCCTGTAGCCCCCTCCACCTCTCCTGGTTTACCGGCCTGTCTCCTGGTATCTCTTCAATGCTCTTGAAACTGTACTGACAGACACAGCAAACCTTCTTGCCACAGCTCGCATTGATATGCCATCCTGGATGAGCTGCACTACCTGAGCAACTTCAGTGGGTTGTAGACACCTCTTCATGCTTCCTCTAGGCGTGAGAGCACTGATCTCTAGGTGCAAAAGTGACCAAAACATCAGCCAGAAAGGAAGAGAACAGAGAAATGGTCTGTGGTCACCACCTGCAGAACCACTCCTTTATAGGGGTTGTCTTGCTTATAGTCTCTCATTTCTATCTGTTGTGTGTTCCATTTGCACAACAGCAGGTGAAATTGATTCACCATCAGTGCTGCTTCCTAACTGGACAGGTTGATTTCACAGAAGTGTGATTGACTTGGAGTTACATTGTGTTGAAGTTACATTGTGTGTTCCCATTATTTTTTGGAGCAGTGTATCTATCTTTCCATGTTTGTCTGGCATTATTAGGTCCAGTAAAAAATATTTAATAGCTTTATAATAGTTATAATAGCTTTATTTGGGTATTAAAATCATTATAATATAATATAATTCACCGTTCTCCAAAATAGGCCTTTTAATATTCATGGTATTTCTATTTTTTTTACTTTGTTTTCTTACATGGTTAAGTTACAGAAGGTGGTTTAGACTTTCCGAGGACACCAAGGATTTTTTTTTTTCCAGCCTCAACTGAGAACTGTTGTGAAAAATAATTTTATTACTTTGTGTTAGTGGACAAATATCCTTAAATGATTAGTTAAAATTAGAAAGTATAATTACATATTCATTGTATGAAACCTTGTATTCATATGAATGATTAACCAGTATTTTGACCATGCATTTAAACAGTTTAGAATCTGCACACTAACTGACATGCTGACTCAGTGTTTACACCTTTCTAATTTCTTAAGATCTTTAACAGATCTGCACTTAGGCTTGTAGTATAAATTCCAAGTGTTAGTTAGGACAGTTGAACTTTAGGGCATCTCAGTGACCTTAAGTCCATT
The DNA here is from genome assembly GCF_029633855.1 of Hoplias malabaricus. NCBI lineage: Eukaryota > Metazoa > Chordata > Actinopteri > Characiformes > Erythrinidae > Hoplias > Hoplias malabaricus. The sequence continues at coordinate 13,937,183 of NC_089813.1, read as the reverse complement.
AGTGACTCCTCTGAATCTTGGTGACAGAAAAGGAATGTGGGTAATAAAACCTACAGAGTCAGAAGGGCATGATGAGTGTTTTGGGGTCATAGGTGCATGTGAAACATGCACGCGAGGAACCTGAGTACTAACATGTCTAATTATGCATATTAATATATGTTAATCAGCCAGAAACGTCTTGCCAGCAGGGTATTCGTCATTTGGGGTATAAAAACTTTGGAGTCAGATGGGAAGGTCAGAACTTTGCGTGGAAGGGCACTAGGTTGCGTTTCTTATGTATTAGTTCTCCTGGTTCCAGTATTAAAATAAATACTTTGATTTGCTTCGAACTTCACTCGACTGGTCTTTGTGAAACTTCCGGAACGAGCACGCCTCCCTCAGGAGAGGGGGTTTATTTTGGATCTTTTGGAGATCTTCTAAATTTTAATTACTTTGGGAACGGTCCAAAAATAACATTATTAATCTTCAATTGGTGACCCCGGACGTGCGGAAGTGTGAGAACAAGACCGACTTCGGACTCCTTTCCACTCGCGGCCGCAATTTATTGAGGTGGGTGAGCAGACCCTGTTTTATTCAAATTCTGCATATTGGAATTTCTAAATCAGAGTGGTGCGGAGGTCTGAAGGCGGTCTGGAGTGAGGTAATGAGCAAATCAATTTATTTTAAATATGTTTTTATAATTTTTTATTGGTTTATATATTTGGGGTTGCTTGGTTATGGTTTAGATGGATGTTGTGCCCATCATGGAATTTAAAATGGTATTTAAAAATGGAATAGATGGATGATTGGTTCCCATCTTGAAACTGAGTAGTGGCGTCCTCCACTGGAACCTGACGAGGTGTCCAGTTAATTGCCCGGCCGGGAAGGCCGTCCGAGAGGGGTGGTTCCCTCTGAAGTATATTAATAACAGCGGAAGTCGTCCCCGCGAATTAATTGAATAATAAGAGCGGAAGTTGTTCCCGCCACAGTTTGTAGTGTATTTTAATGCAACCTGATTGTGTATTTGTGTGTTCTATGTTCTAAGAGGCTGTGTTATTTTTTGGGGCTGTTTGCATGACTGTTGTGTATGTCTGTGATCGCTAGAGGGCGATAGAGGAGTGTCTTGCTGTGTATGTGTATGTGTGTGTGTCAGCTGAAAGAATTTTTTTTTTTGGGAGAAAATGGAGAAAGTGGGGGACTGATCAACCCCCTTTTCTTCTCCGGTTGCTTTTGAGTGTGGGTGTGAAGAACCCTCCATGTGCTGTACAGAGCCATAAATTTTATGTGAGTGTGTTTAGAGAAAAGGGGGGAAAGGACATCTCTGTTTTTAGAGTGTCAGAGAGAGAGTGTGTTTAATGAGAACGGAAAATGTCATAAAGAGAGATTTAGAAATTAATAGGGAAAGAAATTTGTAATGGTATAAATTATGAGCTTCGTTCAAGGACAGTTATTTAAAGAATATGAACCTCAATAAAAAGAGGGGTTTGTTTATCTATGACAATGAGCCTGAACGGAAGACGTTTTAAAGTAAAATATATAAAGTAAATTAAATGAGCTTTCTTGGAGACTATACATTAAGAAAATATAGAATATGAGCTCCAGAAAGACGTTTTTAGAGGTTGAGAATAGGAGAAAGGTGAGCAGGGTGTAAAGCTGAGTAATTAATACGATATATTGGGGAAACTGTAAGGTTTAAATATGGGGATAAAAGGGAAAATTGTTAATTGAACACTTGCTCTAATTTTGAATCTGGTTTCTTTGATATTGTTAATTTAGATTTGTGGTAGATAAAATATATTTGGTATTTTGTTTACTGCTTATTGTCCTAAGAATCTTATTTTTCCGGTTTAGTTTGTATTTTTTAACTATGGTAATTAGTCTAAAAAAATTTATTTTCTGCCACGGTTTCAATTTTTCGTTCATCATAACATATTTTGTAACTTGCTTGCTAAATTCAGTAGTTTATAAATTTTGTTTTGCTTGATAGAATATATCTTGTGATTTCACTGTGGCTTGTTCACTGTTGAGTGTGTCTGGAAATTTGTTTTCGTACCTTAAAAATAGTCTTTTGTTTAATTATGTGTTGTGAGCTCACTGTCCTGTCTTCCTAGCTTTTTTGTTGAGTACAAATTTTATTTTATATATTGGCGTGTTATTTGCTTTTGACTAATAAGCTTTTTCGGTCCGTGGGTCGGTTTCATACTTAATGTAAATTAGGCTGGACTTTCTTTTAAATTCAATGCTGTGTTTGAAGACGAACTTATGTTTTCTATCCACCTGTGAAATTCTTCACAGGGTTGAGGAGGTTCTGCTTTTATTGGCTGAGTTTGTAAACTTGACTGTAAAACTTTGGACTTTTTCTTTTATATAAACTAAGGCGGACTGTGCTGAGAGCAGCGGCGGCTGCATGGGCGATTTGCGTGGGTGTTGGGAAACTGTTTTAATTCACTCTGAATTGCAATGAAACCTAGCGGTGATAATTGATTTGCAATTAAAGGGTGAACTAGAACGAAGACCAATTCAGGTAAGGTCAAATTTTTTAATCAGCTTCTTACAGACATTATGGCTACTACTAGAGACTTACATAATGAATTAAACGCCATTTACGGCGTGGGGAATTGGGAATGGAAAACGTTTGTAGAACAAATTGAAATAATAAATGAGGGATTAAAACAGGGAGAAATATATTTGGAAAAGCGGGATATTGTGCACAAAAGTGTGCTACAGAGATTTGAAACATGGGCTAAATTACATACAGGGGAGAAAACTTGTTTAAATACCGGTATTAATCAGTTGAAAAGAGAGCTGGAGGAAAGATTATGTCAGGCTGAAGTAGAGGTTAGTAAGGCTAGCCTTTTCCAAAGACCTAAGGCAAACAAAAGTTTAAAAATAGCCAAAACGGACATTGCGGAGCTTCAAAATTTTAAAATGGCGTTCCTCAGTCTCATTCCGCCATAACTGACTGTTATGGCTCGTGGTATTGAAAACACCAGGTCCGTCACCTTTGAGCGCTCTATCGCTCACTGCCGTGAAGCCGGAAGTGGAAATTGCCTATACGAACCACAAGGGGGAGGAGCCTACAGCTCCTACAGCTCCGCCTCCCCCATATAACATAGGTCACGTCACATCAGTTTATAATGTCCCAACAGTTGATAATATCCTCCCTGTTTTCAGTGTTGATTCTGGCAAAGTGAGCGTACAGACAGACACAAGAGGCCGGGATTTTGCTTGTGAGCAGCCAGTTCAAAGTGACAAACACACAAACGCACACACTGACGACCCATTCCAATCGCGAAAGCCACATGAGTCAATTTTAAATACACACACGCATATTAACACTGACTGTTATGACATTATAGATGACATGGGAAAGCACACTCTAAAAAGAACCAACTTAATTGAATTGCTTCAATTGGTAACAAGTAATTCAATTAAGTTTATCCAACTTAATTTTTTAAGTTTTTGAAGGTTGAACTTAAAAAATTAAGTTGGATAAACTTAATTGAATTACTTGTTACCAATTGAAGCAATTCAATTAAGTTGGATCAACTCTTTTCTTTTTAGAGTGCATGTAGAACAGGATAATCCGCGTCTTGTCGATAAACAAACACTAACAACACCATTTAAGAACCCGATGCCACGTAAAAATAAACAAAAAATCAGGATAAAAGCTGATTTAGAGGGCCATGTCACAACGGATGACTCTGACCAAGATGAGGGACTTATAGCAGATGATGAGGACAGTGCGAATGAACGTCGTGGTGGTAGACGGATTTCTGATTTGAACAAAACATTACGTGCCATGGAAAAACTCATATTAGAAGAACAGAGACAGTTGGACTTAAAAAAACAGACTTTAGAATGCGAAATGCAAACTTCAGACAGAACGGACATTTTGAGACGAAGCACCAGACCCCGACACCCGCCTGACAGGTATATGTCTGACACTAACGTTGATACTATGCTTCCATTAGTGGCCACTAGTACAGGAACATATAAATATGTACCATTATCACTAACTGATGCACAGACTTTGGTCGATCAGCTTCCGCCTTTATCTGGTGGAGCGGCTGCTTGGATTAGAAAGCTGGACAGTCTGACAGGTGGCATGACTCTAGCACTAGGGGATTTTAGAAACATTATTAAAAGGTCGACTACTTCCATGGAAGCAGCTGAAATAGAGAGACAGGCTCAGACATCTACTCAACATAATTATGATCTTTTCCACATTCACTCACAGTGCCTTACTGACGTTATGAGAGAGATGTGGCCTACCAGAGCAGCGTCCACAATCCCATCATATGCGTGGGATGAAAAGCTTAGCCCAGGGGAATATATGGGTAAAGCAGTTGAGGATTGGACTAACACTACAGGGGTTCACCCTGCTAGGGGGCAGCAGGTGGTTTGGTTTAGGACTGCAGTTGTGAAAGGCTTGCCAGCCCTCATAAAGGATAAAATTGAGGACGATCCTAATTTGGGCCCTGACACACCACATGACTTGTGGGTTAGACACGTCTTGTTCCATATGAACAAATATAAGGAAAAATTAGATAACAAGGACAAGGAGACACTTAAGTTACAAAGAGACCTATTAACTGTTCAACTAACAGAAGCCAGGAAATCTATAAATGATAATAAAAAGCAAACAAAGTCTGATACCATGATGCCTATGACTGTACCACCACCTAATATGCAATCACCACGAACATTTATGAACACAAACACATACATGCCTACTCAATCAGGGCCACCACAAAACCCACCGTATAATTATGGACCAACTCCATATTTCTTATATCAGCCCTACTCATGGGGCAGGGGGCGCGGTAATGGTGGGTGGAGGGGCAGGGCCCGCCGTCAGACCGGGGCGTGCCTAAGATGTGGAGCTTTGGACCACTGGGTAGCACAATGTGAGGCACCACACCCACAGGCGGCACCAAAACCGGAGCCATCACATCTTCCTGCTGGCCAATACAGCATGGAGCCGTGGGGTGGATATTGACGGGGCCATGAGGAGCACCAGGACAGCAGGGCCAGGGCAGAACCCATGCTGTCATTAACTGTGGGGGCCTATGAAATCATTTTTCTGGTGGACACGGGAGCCACATGGTCAGCCATCAATAAAGTATTACCTGCACGTCTGATGAGCGAACACACTGTGCAAGAAAGGGGCTTTTCGGGGAAATCTACATCACTGCCAAAAAACAAGACATTTGCCAGTCAGTACTGGTACACAGACTGTGTCACATTCATTTTTAATTGCACCACAAGCACCCTTGAACATTTGTGGTAGAGACTTGTTGATGAAAATGGGAGTTACTATTTTATGCCAACCAGATGGGATCACATTTACGTGGTTGGACGGACTCAAAACTGTGGCAGTGGTGGGGTACACTGACGGTATGTACCTGATGAGACCTCAGCAGGATGAGTCGGTAGACATATACTGGGCTTTAGTGACGTTCCTCCGTCCAACCCATTCCATGTCACCCTGTTCTATGATGTAGGGGGAGATTTAACTTATTATGAATCTTTTCAAACAGAATTAGAGGGCATACAGTGGTCGGTTAATACCACAGGGATTTATGTGGGTCTTGAAGGGGTGGCATGTCCTGTTTCACTAACACCACAACAACATTATTGGTATAAACTGTCTGACACAGCGGCAACACACATTTCACTAGTTCTCGATCAGAGACACGAGGCCAAGCAGTTGGGCCCTATGGTAAAAAGAGCAAATGAGGCCACGGATTGGGTCTGGACCTAGCTGCCTGGTGTCATGTTTTCAAAGTCAACATAGACATATCACATCACTGATAACTCACCCATCTTAGTCACATTGCACCATCAATTGCTGCCTAGACACCATGGTTGTGAGGACTGTGATTATCTACAGATGGAGGTATTATTAGCATCACTACCTGACACATTGTGGTCCACAGGACCAGATGATGTATGATAGACTAATCAGACACTTGTCTATTTTTGTATGAATATTACACAACCAATTTGGATTGCCCAATATAAACTAAAAACTAGAGACTGTGTAAGACATGTTAGCATTTTTAGAACTGACTGGTTACAGCAAACAATACATTGCTGACTTTGTCGGACGAACATAACCTTTTAGGGACATGGTGAAATCTATAGGGATGAGAAATTTGTCTGGTAAGCTGAATTGGACGGTGGTGTCGGTACAGGCCTTTATAGACGTTAAACAAGCCTTATCCGTTGCAGTTGACTTAGCCAGACCTGATTATTAATTACCTTTTTACATGGATGTTTCTGAAACAGACACTGTGATTAATGGTGTACTGTTTCAGAAAAAGGGGGATGGTAGAGCAGTACTAATGTATTTAAGTGTCCCATTGGACCTTATAGAGGGGAGACAACCACAGTGCACAAGACATGTAGCAGGACTGACTAATTTAGTTTAGAAAACAGCACATTTGGTAGCAGGATATCCATTGCGCATTCTAACCACACATGGAGTAGTAGCGTACATAAACTCACAGATGTTCACACTCACTACATTGAGACAGAGACGCATTCACAAAGCATTGACTGCACCCAACATCACCTACACACACGAAGGAGTTAATATGGCAGATGGGATGTTGGAAGGTCCACCACATGAGTGCGAGGAACAGGTGGAAAGGCAAGGAAAAGTAAGACCAGACTTACAAGCCACACCCATTCCAGGGTCATGGAATTTATGGACGGATGGGTGTGGGTACAGGGCAGATACAGGTGAAGTCAGAGCAGGATATGCAGTAGTTCAGGAAGCGAAGGGGGAAACACATGAGTTTCAGACAGTTATTGCAGACGAAGTGAAACAAAACCCATCGGCGCAGAAGGTAGAACTGCACATATAGGAAAACAACAAAACACTGGAAAATTAAAAATAATGGTGGCACCCATACATGTCAGCATTAGTGGTTGATTACATCACTAAATGTCAGATTTGTAACACTCAGAATGTAGCAAAAGCATTTAAACTAGCTCCAGGAAGGTTTCCATTGCCAGATTCTCATGGACATGAGATTCAAATGGATTACACAGATAAGATTGACCCCATTAGGAGATATAGATATCTCCTGGTCGTTGTAGATAGATTCTCGGGGTGGGTGGAGGCAGTCCCCACTCTGAAGGAAGATGCAAAATCAGTCTGTAAGTTTCTGATTAATTGTTGGATTCCGAACCATGGGTTTCCTAGAAAATTTTTTTCAGATAACGGGAGTCATTTCACGAGCAAAACACTGCAGTGGGTGGAGCAGTCGTTGGGGCTGCGCCATAGCTATGGTTGTGTGTATCATCCTGCCTCACAAGGTCAGGTGGAGAGGATGAATCAAAATTTGAAATCTAAATTAGCAAAGATCAAACTGGCCACGGGCATGAATTGGCTTGATGCCCTTCCAATTGTTTTAATTAGTGTCCGTAGTTAAGTGAACAGAAATACAGGGTTCACTCCTTTCGAATTAGGGAGGGGCATACCTTTTCAAGGCCCCTCCAGCGCGCTTGCGTCCCCCCAGAAACTACCTCAAGCAGAGTACCGACAGCTATATGAAGAACTAAAAGCTGTTTGTAAAGATTTCTCTATACAGGTGCAGGAAAGGAGAGAAGGAGAAGAAACGGAGGAGAAGGATCCAGAAGTGACAGTCTCACCCTGGGTCCTCCTGAAGGTCATCAAGCGGAAGTGGTATGAACCTCGCTGGACAGGACCCTACCAGGTGACAGAGAGAACCAGTTGGGCAGTCCGGCTGAAGGGTAAAGGCTTATAGTGGTACCACCTCACACAGTGCAGAGCCGCACCGACACCTAACATCAAACATTCACTGAAGGAAAACAACACCTCAGAAGAGGCTGATCAAGCAGCCTCAACCACCATAGGGGCAGAATAATCCCCTGAGGCAGGGGCACGACAAGGAATGTCTATCCTTGCCCCCAGCGCAGATCCCTACCAGCGGATGAAGAATACACTTTAACACATACACATATAGGGCTCATTGTAATCTCTTAGTCCAGAGAGTGAGTGGTAGGACAGAGGTGTCCACTCCTAACAGGAGCGGTGTAATTGCCCGCTACCACCACAATCTGCCATCACGCTCTACCTAAGTCACTCGCCAAGCCGGGGGTGACCTAGGCAGACCAATTTAACATTAATTGCTTACCATTTATTTAAATGTATTGACCTGTCAGTTGGACAGGTCAAAAGGGGGAATTGTTGTGAAAAATAATTTTATTACTTTGTGTTAGTGGACAAATATCCTTAAATGATTAGTTAAAATTAGAAAGTATAATTACATATTCATTGTATGAAACCTTGTATTCATATGAATGATTAACCAGTATTTTGACCATGCATTTAAACAGTTTAGAATCTGCACACTAACTGACATGCTGACTCAGTGTTTACACCTTTCTAATTTCTTAAGATCTTTAACAGATCTGCACTTAGGCTTGTAGTATAAATTCCAAGTGTTAGTTAGGACAGTTGAACTTTAGGGCATCTCAGTGACCTTAAGTCCATTAGTGACTCCTCTGAATCTTGGTGACAGAAAAGGAATGTGGGTAATAAAACCTACAGAGTCAGAAGGGCATGATGAGTGTTTTGGGGTCATAGGTGCATGTGAAACATGCACGCGAGGAACCTGAGTACTAACATGTCTAATTATGCATATTAATATATGTTAATCAGCCAGAAACGCCTTGCCAGCAGGGTATTCGTCATTTGGGGTATAAAAACTTTGGAGTCAGATGGGAAGGTCAGAACTTTGCGTGGAAGGGCACTAGGTTGCGTTTCTTATGTATTAGTTCTCCTGGTTCCAGTATTAAAATAAATACTTTGATTTGCTTCGAACTTCACTCGACTGGTCTTTGTGAAACTTCCGGAACGAGCACGCCTCCCTCAGGAGAGGGGGTTTATTTTGGATCTTTTGGAGATCTTCTAAATTTTAATTACTTTGGGAACGGTCCAAAAATAACATTATTAATCTTCAATTGGTGACCCCGGACGTGCGGAAGTGTGAGAACAAGACCGACTTCGGACTCCTTTCCACTCGCGGCCGCAATTTATTGAGGTGGGTGAGCAGACCCTGTTTTATTCAAATTCTGCATATTGGAATTTCTAAATCAGAGTGGTGCGGAGGTCTGAAGGCGGTCTGGAGTGAGGTAATGAGCAAATCAATTTATTTTAAATATGTTTTTATAATTTTTTATTGGTTTATATATTTGGGGTTGCTTGGTTATGGTTTAGATGGATGTTGTGCCCATCATGGAATTTAAAATGGTATTTAAAAATGGAATAGATGGATGATTGGTTCCCATCTTGAAACTGAGTAGTGGCGTCCTCCACTGGAACCTGACGAGGTGTCCAGTTAATTGCCCGGCCGGGAAGGCCGTCCGAGAGGGGTGGTTCCCTCTGAAGTATATTAATAACAGCGGAAGTCGTCCCCGCGAATTAATTGAATAATAAGAGCGGAAGTTGTTCCCGCCACAGTTTGTAGTGTATTTTAATGCAACCTGATTGTGTATTTGTGTGTTCTATGTTCTAAGAGGCTGTGTTATTTTTTGGGGCTGTTTGCATGACTGTTGTGTATGTCTGTGATCGCTAGAGGGCGATAGAGGAGTGTCTTGCTGTGTATGTGTATGTGTGTGTGTCAGCTGAAAGAATTTTTTTTTTTGGGAGAAAATGGAGAAAGTGGGGGACTGATCAACCCCCTTTTCTTCTCCGGTTGCTTTTGAGTGTGGGTGTGAAGAACCCTCCATGTGCTGTACAGAGCCATAAATTTTATGTGAGTGTGTTTAGAGAAAAGGGGGGAAAGGACATCTCTGTTTTTAGAGTGTCAGAGAGAGAGTGTGTTTAATGAGAACGGAAAATGTCATAAAGAGAGATTTAGAAATTAATAGGGAAAGAAATTTGTAATGGTATAAATTATGAGCTTCGTTCAAGGACAGTTATTTAAAGAATATGAACCTCAATAAAAAGAGGGGTTTGTTTATCTATGACAATGAGCCTGAACGGAAGACGTTTTAAAGTAAAATATATAAAGTAAATTAAATGAGCTTTCTTGGAGACTATACATTAAGAAAATATAGAATATGAGCTCCAGAAAGACGTTTTTAGAGGTTGAGAATAGGAGAAAGGTGAGCAGGGTGTAAAGCTGAGTAATTAATACGATATATTGGGGAAACTGTAAGGTTTAAATATGGGGATAAAAGGGAAAATTGTTAATTGAACACTTGCTCTAATTTTGAATCTGGTTTCTTTGATATTGTTAATTTAGATTTGTGGTAGATAAAATATATTTGGTATTTTGTTTACTGCTTATTGTCCTAAGAATCTTATTTTTCCGGTTTAGTTTGTATTTTTTAACTATGGTAATTAGTCTAAAAAAATTTATTTTCTGCCACGGTTTCAATTTTTCGTTCATCATAACATATTTTGTAACTTGCTTGCTAAATTCAGTAGTTTATAAATTTTGTTTTGCTTGATAGAATATATCTTGTGATTTCACTGTGGCTTGTTCACTGTTGAGTGTGTCTGGAAATTTGTTTTCGTACCTTAAAAATAGTCTTTTGTTTAATTATGTGTTGTGAGCTCACTGTCCTGTCTTCCTAGCTTTTTTGTTGAGTACAAATTTTATTTTATATATTGGCGTGTTATTTGCTTTTGACTAATAAGCTTTTTCGGTCCGTGGGTCGGTTTCATACTTAATGTAAATTAGGCTGGACTTTCTTTTAAATTCAATGCTGTGTTTGAAGACGAACTTATGTTTTCTATCCACCTGTGAAATTCTTCACAGGGTTGAGGAGGTTCTGCTTTTATTGGCTGAGTTTGTAAACTTGACTGTAAAACTTTGGACTTTTTCTTTTATATAAACTAAGGCGGACTGTGCTGAGAGCAGCGGCGGCTGCATGGGCGATTTGCGTGGGTGTTGGGAAACTGTTTTAATTCACTCTGAATTGCAATGAAACCTAGCGGTGATAATTGATTTGCAATTAAAGGGTGAACTAGAACGAAGACCAATTCAGGTAAGGTCAAATTTTTTAATCAGCTTCTTACAGACATTATGGCTACTACTAGAGACTTACATAATGAATTAAACGCCATTTACGGCGTGGGGAATTGGGAATGGAAAACGTTTGTAGAACAAATTGAAATAATAAATGAGGGATTAAAACAGGGAGAAATATATTTGGAAAAGCGGGATATTGTGCACAAAGGTGTGCTACAGAGATTTGAAACATGGGCTAAATTACATACAGGGGAGAAAACTTGTTTAAATACCGGTATTAATCAGTTGAAAAGAGAGCTGGAGGAAAGATTATGTCAGGCTGAAGTAGAGGTTAGTAAGGCTAGCCTTTTCCAAAGACCTAAGGCAAACAAAAGTTTAAAAATAGCCAAAACGGACATTGCGGAGCTTCAAAATTTTAAAATGGCGTTCCTCAGTCTCATTCCGCAGCTCGTGGTATTGAAAACACCAGGTCCGTCACCTTTGAGCGCTCTATCGCTCACTGCCGTGAAGCCGGAAGTGGAAATTGCCTATACGAACCACAAGGGGGAGGAGCCTACAGCTCCTACAGCTCCGCCTCCCCCATATAACATAGGTCACGTCACATCAGTTTATAATGTCCCAACAGTTGATAATATCCTCCCTGTTTTCAGTGTTGATTCTGGCAAAGTGAGCGTACAGACAGACACAAGAGGCCGGGATTTTGCTTGTGAGCAGCCAGTTCAAAGTGACAAACACACAAACGCACACACTGACGACCCATTCCAATCGCGAAAGCCACATGAGTCAATTTTAAATACACACACGCATATTAACACTGACTGTTATGACATTATAGATGACATGGGAAAGCACACTCTAAAAAGAACCAACTTAATTGAATTGCTTCAATTGGTAACAAGTAATTCAATTAAGTTTATCCAACTTAATTTTTTAAGTTTTTGAAGGTTGAACTTAAAAAATTAAGTTGGATAAACTTAATTGAATTACTTGTTACCAATTGAAGCAATTCAATTAAGTTGGATCAACTCTTCTCTCTTTAGAGTGCATGTAGAACAGGATAATCCGCGTCTTGTCGATAAACAAACACTAACAACACCATTTAAGAACCCGATGCCACGTAAAAATAAACAAAAAATCAGGATAAAAGCTGATTTAGAGGGCCATGTCACAACGGATGACTCTGACCAAGATGAGGGACTTATAGCAGATGATGAGGACAGTGCGAATGAACGTCGTGGTGGTAGACGGATTTCTGATTTGAACAAAACATTACGTGCCATGGAAAAAACTCATATTAGAAGAACAGAGACAGTTGGACTTAAAAAAACAGACTTTAGAATGCGAAATGCAAACTTCAGACAGAACGGACATTTTGAGACGAAGCACCAGACCCCGACACCCGCCTGACAGGTATATGTCTGACACTAACGTTGATACTATGCTTCCATTAGTGGCCACTAGTACAGGAACATATAAATATGTACCATTATCACTAACTGATGCACAGACTTTGGTCGATCAGCTTCCGCCTTTATCTGGTGGAGCGGCTGCTTGGATTAGAAAGCTGGACAGTCTGACAGGTGGCATGACTCTAGCACTAGGGGATTTTAGAAACATTATTAAAAGGTCGACTACTTCCATGGAAGCAGCTGAAATAGAGAGACAGGCTCAGACATCTACTCAACATAATTATGATCTTTTCCACATTCACTCACAGTGCCTTACTGACGTTATGAGAGAGATGTGGCCTACCAGAGCAGCGTCCACAATCCCATCATATGCGTGGGATGAAAAGCTTAGCCCAGGGGAATATATGGGTAAAGCAGTTGAGGATTGGACTAACACTACAGGGGTTCACCCTGCTAGGGGGCAGCAGGTGGTTTGGTTTAGGACTGCAGTTGTGAAAGGCTTGCCAGCCCTCATAAAGGATAAAATTGAGGACGATCCTAATTTGGGCCCTGACACACCACATGACTTGTGGGTTAGACACGTCTTGTTCCATATGAACAAATATAAGGAAAAATTAGATAACAAGGACAAGGAGACACTTAAGTTACAAAGAGACCTATTAACTGTTCAACTAACAGAAGCCAGGAAATCTATAAATGATAATAAAAAGCAAACAAAGTCTGATACCATGATGCCTATGACTGTACCACCACCTAATATGCAATCACCACGAACATTTATGAACACAAACACATACATGCCTACTCAATCAGGGCCACCACAAAACCCACCGTATAATTATGGACCAACTCCATATTTCTTATATCAGCCCTACTCATGGGGCAGGGGGCGCGGTAATGGTGGGTGGAGGGGCAGGGCCCGCCGTCAGACCGGGGCGTGCCTAAGATGTGGAGCTTTGGACCACTGGGTAGCACAATGTGAGGCACCACACCCACAGGCGGCACCAAAACCGGAGCCATCACATCTTCCTGCTGGCCAATACAGCATGGAGCCGTAGGGTGGATATTGACGGGGCCATGAGGAGCACCAGGACAGCAGGGCCAGGGCAGAACCCATGCTGTCATTAACTGTGGGGGCCTATGAAATCATTTTTCTGGTGGACACGGGAGCCACATGGTCAGCCATCAATAAAGTATTACCTGCACGTCTGATGAGCGAACACACTGTGCAAGAAAGGGGCTTTTCGGGGAAATCTACATCACTGCCAAAAAACAAGACATTTGCCAGTCAGTACTGGTACACAGACTGTGTCACATTCATTTTTAATTGCACCACAAGCACCCTTGAACATTTGTGGTAGAGACTTGTTGATGAAAATGGGAGTTACTATTTTATGCCAACCAGATGGGATCACATTTACGTGGTTGGACGGACTCAAAACTGTGGCAGTGGTGGGGTACACTGACGGTATGTACCTGATGAGACCTCAGCAGGATGAGTCGGTAGACATATACTGGGCTTTAGTGACGTTCCTCCGTCCAACCCATTCCATGTCACCCTGTTCTATGATGTAGGGGGAGATTTAACTTATTATGAATCTTTTCAAACAGAATTAGAGGGCATACAGTGGTCGGTTAATACCACAGGGATTTATGTGGGTCTTGAAGGGGTGGCATGTCCTGTTTCACTAACACCACAACAACATTATTGGTATAAACTGTCTGACACAGCGGCAACACACATTTCACTAGTTCTCGATCAGAGACACGAGGCCAAGCAGTTGGGCCCTATGGTAAAAAGAGCAAATGAGGCCACGGATTGGGTCTGGACCTAGCTGCCTGGTGTCATGTTTTCAAAGTCAACATAGACATATCACATCACTGATAACTCACCCATCTTAGTCACATTGCACCATCAATTGCTGCCTAGACACCATGGTTGTGAGGACTGTGATTATCTACAGATGGAGGTATTATTAGCATCACTACCTGACACATTGTGGTCCACAGGACCAGATGATGTATGATAGACTAATCAGACACTTGTCTATTTTTGTATGAATATTACACAACCAATTTGGATTGCCCAATATAAACTAAAAACTAGAGACTGTGTAAGACATGTTAGCATTTTTAGAACTGACTGGTTACAGCAAACAATACATTGCTGACTTTGTCGGACGAACATAACCTTTTAGGGACATGGTGAAATCTATAGGGATGAGAAATTTGTCTGGTAAGCTGAATTGGACGGTGGTGTCGGTACAGGCCTTTATAGACGTTAAACAAGCCTTATCCGTTGCAGTTGACTTAGCCAGACCTGATTATTAATTACCTTTTTACATGGATGTTTCTGAAACAGACACTGTGATTAATGGTGTACTGTTTCAGAAAAAGGGGGATGGTAGAGCAGTACTAATGTATTTAAGTGTCCCATTGGACCTTATAGAGGGGAGACAACCACAGTGCACAAGACATGTAGCAGGACTGACTAAATTAGTTTAGAAAACAGCACATTTGGTAGCAGGATATCCATTGCGCATTCTAACCACACATGGAGTAGTAGCGTACATAAACTCACAGATGTTCACACTCACTACATTGAGACAGAGACGCATTCACAAAGCATTGACTGCACCCAACATCACCTACACACACGAAGGAGTTAATATGGCAGATGGGATGTTGGAAGGTCCACCACATGAGTGCGAGGAACAGGTGGAAAGGCAAGGAAAAGTAAGACCAGACTTACAAGCCACACCCATTCCAGGGTCATGGAATTTATGGACGGATGGGTGTGGGTACAGGGCAGATACAGGTGAAGTCAGAGCAGGATACGCAGTAGTTCAGGAAGCGAAGGGGGAAACACATGAGTTTCAGACAGTTATTGCAGACGAAGTGAAACAAAACCCATCGGCGCAGAAGGTAGAACTGCACATATAGGAAAACAACAAAACACTGGAAAATTAAAAATAATGGTGGCACCCATACATGTCAGCATTAGTGGTTGATTACATCACTAAATGTCAGATTTGTAACACTCAGAATGTAGCAAAAGCATTTAAACTAGCTCCAGGAAGGTTTCCATTGCCAGATTCTCATGGACATGAGATTCAAATGGATTACACAGATAAGATTGACCCCATTAGGAGATATAGATATCTCCTGGTCGTTGTAGATAGATTCTCGGGGTGGGTGGAGGCAGTCCCCACTCTGAAGGAAGATGCAAAATCAGTCTGTAAGTTTCTGATTAATTGTTGGATTCCGAACCATGGGTTTCCTAGAAAATTTTTTTCAGATAACGGGAGTCATTTCACGAGCAAAACACTGCAGTGGGTGGAGCAGTCATTGGGGCTGCGCCATAGCTATGGTTGTGTGTATCATCCTGCCTCACAAGGTCAGGTGGAGAGGATGAATCAAAATTTGAAATCTAAATTAGCAAAGATCAAACTGGCCACGGGCATGAATTGGCTTGATGCCCTTCCAATTGTTTTAATTAGTGTCCGTAGTTAAGTGAACAGAAATACAGGGTTCACTCCTTTCGAATTAGGGAGGGGCATACCTTTTCAAGGCCCCTCCAGCGCGCTTGCGTCCCCCCAGAAACTACCTCAAGCAGAGTACCGACAGCTATATGAAGAACTAAAAGCTGTTTGTAAAGATTTCTCTATACAGGTGCAGGAAAGGAGAGAAGGAGAAGAAACGGAGGAGAAGGATCCAGAAGTGACAGTCTCACCCTGGGTCCTCCTGAAGGTCATCAAGCGGAAGTGGTATGAACCTCGCTGGACAGGACCCTACCAGGTGACAGAGAGAACCAGTTGGGCAGTCCGGCTGAAGGGTAAAGGCTTATAGTGGTACCACCTCACACAGTGCAGAGCCGCACCGACACCTAACATCAAACATTCACTGAAGGAAAACAACACCTCAGAAGAGGCTGATCAAGCAGCCTCAACCACCATAGGGGCAGAATAATCCCCTGAGGCAGGGGCACGACAAGGAATGTCTATCCTTGCCCCCAGCGCAGATCCCTACCAGCGGATGAAGAATACACTTTAACACATACACATATAGGGCTCATTGTAATCTCTTAGTCCAGAGAGTGAGTGGTAGGACAGAGGTGTCCACTCCTAACAGGAGCGGTGTAATTGCCCGCTACCACCACAATCTGCCATCACGCTCTACCTAAGTCACTCGCCAAGCCGGGGGTGACCTAGGCAGACCAATTTAACATTAATTGCTTACCATTTATTTAAATGTATTGACCTGTCAGTTGGACAGGTCAAAAGGGGGAATTGTTGTGAAAAATAATTTTATTACTTTGTGTTAGTGGACAAATATCCTTAAATGATTAGTTAAAATTAGAAAGTATAATTACATATTCATTGTATGAAACCTTGTATTCATATGAATGATTAACCAGTATTTTGACCATGCATTTAAACAGTTTAGAATCTGCACACTAACTGACATGCTGACTCAGTGTTTACACCTTTCTAATTTCTTAAGATCTTTAACAGATCTGCACTTAGGCTTGTAGTATAAATTCCAAGTGTTAGTTAGGACAGTTGAACTTTAGGGCATCTAAGTGACCTTAAGTCCATTAGTGACCCCTCTGAATCTTGGTGACAGAAAAGGAATGTGGGTAATAAAACCTACAGAGTCAGAAGGGCATGATGAGTGTTTTGGGGTCATAGGTGCATGTGAAACATGCACGCGAGGAACCTGAGTACTAACATGTCTAATTATGCATATTAATATATGTTAATCAGCCAGAAACGCCTTGCCAGCAGGGTATTCGTCATTTGGGGTATAAAAACTTTGGAGTCAGATGGGAAGGTCAGAACTTTGCGTGGAAGGGCACTAGGTTGCGTTTCTTATGTATTAGTTCTCCTGGTTCCAGTATTAAAATAAATACTTTGATTTGCTTCGAACTTCACTCGACTGGTCTTTGTGAAACTTCTGGAACGAGCACGCCTCCCTCAGGAGAGAGGGTGTATTTTGGATCTTTTAGAGATCTTCTAAATTTTAATTACTTTGGGAATGGTCCAAAAAGAACATTTAATTCTTCAGAACTGAGCTCTAATCACCTGTGTGGAGGGCAGTAGTGTCACACAATTTGCTACACCAACAGTACAATTATCATCTGCTGTTGAAAACAAAGTGAAAAGAAATCTAAATCTTTTGAAATCTTATTTATACACTGTGTTGCGTTCATGACCAAGAGGAAATTTGGAAGTTTCTGATTCTCTAGTGCAGGGGTCGGCAACCTTTACCACTCAAAGAGCCATTTGGACCCATTTCACACAGTAAAGAAAACACTGGGAGCCACAAAACCCTTTTGAAATTCTAAATGAAATAACACTGCGCATAACAGGTTTTTTTTTTGCCTTTGTGCTATGTATAAACAAACTATACTGTGTTACATTTATGAAATCAATGAACGACTGCAGAGAAAATGAAATAACATTTCTGCATGCAACTGTAGTGGAGTACGGACCAAATATGAATATTGGACAATGAAGGAATAATGAAATGAAAGGTTTTGAATTAAACCTTTCTCACTCTGACCAGGACTTTCGTCTGGTCCCGAAATCAACATTCCACAGGACTGTTTGAACAACGGGATGCAAAGCCCCCACACACGCACACTCATAAGCTAAGAGCATCAAAGAACCCTTTAACGTAACATATGGCATCTGGATCCCCTAACCTCTTCAGGAACTCGAGATAACTTTTATGATGCTTTTAGAGAGACAGGAACTTCAAACAAAGAAGAGAGCTTTTACGGCCGCCTATGACAAAGTGGCGCCTCAATATCCCTTATCTTTCACGGGGATCAACAGATGTTCAAACCAAAGTGACCTCGAGTGAACTCCCGTGAATCACCAACCGAAACACGGATTAACAACGACACCAAATGGACACTGGCGGAACTACACCTCGCTCTGAGTCGCCGCAAGACAATAGCGAAAATCGTCGATCTCTGAGTTATTTGTGTATAAACGAACGTATGAATGTCACTTTCTGTACCCTCAGATGAATGCCTACCTTCTAATGAAATGATGTATAATGCCGATTGTTTCTATTACAAAGATCAGTTTTGTCTCTGAATGAGAGAAAATGGATTAATGTTTTATTTTTCAGCGTATCATCACGAATTGGACGTGAACAATGTACTCAAGATGGGACCTTATGTAAATGTCTGATATTAATAGTCCAATGTACTCATTGTTATAGGTTGATAACAGGTATAAGAATTTTGATACGAGAAACTCATATTCCTTATGTAGGCATCACAGATTCAAACCCCCTCCTCCTACTCTCTCTCTCTCTCTCTCTCCCTCACGAGAGTCACGTGAGTCTGGACTCGCGTCCAATCAGAAAGAGGACGCCTCCCATTAGGGCGTGACCGCGCCAGCCTTGAAAAGGCCAAACAGCAAGACAGACAAGGAGTTCGAAGTTTGAAGAGTCGCGAGGACTCTACAAAGTAACGGACCACTAAAAAAGGAGAGGACCACGAGGAGATCCGAGAAACCTTAAACAACAAAGAAACGCTGTCTCTTCCACGCCGACAACGAAACAAAGGAACCCTCTCAGAGACTTCAGAAAAGCTTACGAGAGACGTCTCGAAATTAGCTAAGAGTATGAAGTTTAACTAATAAGTCGAATAATTTGAATATCTTTCTTTTCTTTTAATCTTGTTTATGTTTATTACCTACCTAAGTTTAATCTCACGACTAATCGAAGCAGGGGAACTTATTCGTGGCCAGAATAAGGAAACACTGCCGAGGTACCATAGAGTCTTAGAATAAGTGAGTTTATTGAAGCGGTTTTTCAGTTCTGGAGCTGCAGCAACCAGCGAACTTTCGTCTAAACGTCCATATTTTGGACTCTCCCACTCCGGACCGAAGGCCGAAGAGAGGATCCTGCCGCCTGCGTCATCACCCTCCGGGTACGCCCGAGACAACTCAATCAACAAGAAAGACCTCCACGCTAAACCAGCCTGGACGCTTCTGCGGTAAGAACCGCGAGACTAAGTGAGACGCCTCCATTCCCAGGATTCCAAAGAGCCTCTGCATCCAAACGAGTGGTAAAAACCCGACGAAAAGTAAGCTAAACTTATGCACTTCCAGAGCTGAACACCGAATTAAGTTCTTGATAAATTCTGTATTAATTAAACCTTAGTTAGTAACCTTAGTCACAAGTTAGAAGTGCCTAGCTCACCTTAAGGTCAAAATCAGTTCCCCCTGCCGGACACCGTGAGATTACAAGGTTGTGCTATGTTAACTAAATATCTTCTTTTTATTAATAAAACTCTCATTATTTGAAGTCACAGTGTTTGCAATTTATTCATTAGAATTTCTGAAAATCCTGAAGAACTCATTTAGCATGATTATTATTCATTCTCAAACTAATTATTAATGTTTTAATTGCTTAAACCAATTATAAATCTTAATTAATATCATTAAGTCAAATATCAGAGGTTGGAGGAGTTTGAATAAGGTCAAGGCTATAAAACAAATTATAAAATTATATATATATGTATCGGGGTGTATGACCAACATCCACTACATATAAAATATATATATTTTATTGGCGCCCAACGTGGGGCAGGAAAAAGGCTTTTTAATGAGCAAACTGCAAAACACTGAATATCAGCTTGGGTTTATGAAATACTTTCCACTGTGTGTGTTGATGAATAACGATTGAGATTCAAAGCTTGATGTGGGTAATTTCGTGTTGTGTTTGTTACTGCTGAAAAACTGTTCTGTGATATATACCGGTTAGAAAATAAGCTTGGTTGTTTTTGAAAGAGCGCGGCTCTGCGCCATTTTGCATGCATTAAATTGAGGCCTTAGGCACGTCTAAATAGCGCGAAACTCCGCTTTTAAGACTTTGCCTTCGGTTCGACCCCTTGGCCGCGAATCCCGGCGAGAGACCACCGAACCGAATACCCCCGTTCGTTTTAAACTGGGTCGCTACCAGCGTTAATAACGAGATCGCGCGCTAGGCGATTGGGAGGTTATTAGACAGCCGAAAATACGGCTTGTGTGAAGAGCTATCTGCTCTTGTCAGCTGTTCCAGTTAAACTGAACGCGTATTCAGAAAGGAACGAACCCCTTTTAAGGGGCGGAGCTGAAACTAAGGAGGGAAATTCAAAACGCCCCCAAAACAGAGGAAGACAAATTCCCTCTTGTGGTATAAGTGCGTAATTGCAGGGAAAAATACTTCAAAACTAGCGTCTATTGAAGCGTGTCCTCCCTTGCTCCTCCTTGTGGTCAAGTGGTGCTACCCTTGACGTTTGATTCCCGTACACCCTCTAGTGGTTGGGAGGTTGTCCGCCGAGACAACATAAGTGTTTAGCAGCCCTCTGGTGTTTAAAAGTTGTCATTACAGATGAAATTCTTTTAAAATACCTTAGTGTAAAATCTCTGTTCCCCTTTTAAAATTTTAATTTTAATTTTTTTGATAGAGTATCTGAGCGTTTAAAATCCTTATTCCATTTTAGATTTTAATCTGATAACACCCTCTAGTGTTGAAACTTCCCGCTACAGTGGAAATTCCCATTTGTGTTAGTGTATCTGCTGGTACCGTGTCTATTGGGACTCTCACCAGCGCCGACTGGTGTCCATTGCTGCTATTGCATTGTAACTTGCTTGTCGCCCTCTGGTGTCCTAGTCTGGTATTACAATTTAAGTTCAACTTAAATACTGAAGCTCGCTGTTGCCATTCAGACTTACCTTCAGTACCCTCTGGTGGAGAAAACTTGCTATCGCAATTGAAATTGTCGACCAGTTCACACTGATAAGACCTGGTATCACAGCTCTAGTGGCTGTCTCTAAACTCTGCACATCTGAATAATTACAAGTAAAGGCTTGGAAGCATAATAAGTTGATACAACTACAGCAGACAGTGTGCAGTAATTAGAGATTGACACTTTAACTCGATACCAGATCACAAACGCAGTTAAAAGAGAGAGTCTTTTAATCTCGCTATTCTTAATAATTCTTTAATTCGGGAAATTCTTTTACTTTCATAATTCCTTAATTGGAAATTATATCTAATAATAAAACTCACTTAATATTAAAATTCCTTCATCCAAATTTTTCGACAATTCTTTAATTCAAAATTTTTAATAATTTTAATTATTGAAAAAATTTTTTTTCTCTTTCTCTCTTCTTTTATTCACTCGCGCATAGCAACTTTCACTCCACCCTCTCCTACTAACAGACTTCCCTTAGAGATTCACAAGTGAACTCTAACACCATACATACTAGCAGTTACTCTTAGAGCACTCGATACAGGTGAATTTAGTTCAGATTTAGTTAAGAAAAGGGATTAGCGGAATTAATCCTAACTAAATAGAAGTAAGTTACACCTCGCGGTTAAAACACAGCTAACATGGCAGAAGGGACTTTTTCCTCGGAAGTATATATAGAAGGTTTGTGGGATGAGGCATTCTCTGTTCTGACCAGCATCACCAGTGATGTGATGCCGGGACTCGCAGAAACTGTGCAGAAAACCTCACAGGCGCATCGTGACCACATGGTGGCTAAGTGGGTAGAGAACCACTTAACCGACATCCTCAAGGGCAAGCCCCTAACTGAGGCATTAGGTCAGATAGCCCTCCTCGCTGTAGTACAGCTCAGAGCCAGCGAACGTGAGCTTGAGGTATCAAGGCGACAGCAGGCAAAGGTAGAGGCAGAGCTAAGTCGACTTCAAAGCGAAATAGCTGAAGGGAACACGCTGCCCCAGGTCACACCCGATGTGCCACCTAGTGCCGCTACAGAAAGACAAGGCCAGCAGGAAGATAGTGAGGATCAGGAACCAGACTCAGGGACCGTAACCTTTAGAGCTGCTGCAGCACCTCCTCTGGTATCAACGGGTATTTCCCCCTCCCCTGTGTCTCCTGTCAGTCGTCCCTTACAACGCCCTGCTAGACCCAGAGCACTGCAACCCAGTGTCTGGTCCCCTCAACCTTTACCCTCTCATGGTCCCTCATACAAGGACCTAGATAAAATCGCGCGTAATATAACCCGCTTTGATCCCAAACCTGACGGTTCTAATGATATCTTTTCCTACCTAAAAGATATTGACTTCTACCTCCAAAGGTTCCCCGGGATCACCATAGATGACAGACTATATGTGATTAAACTGACCTCCAACCGAGACGTCAGTAACTTCATTGAACGTCAGCCAGACTATGTAAAAGCGCGATATGATGTGCTGTGCCAAGCATTGGAGGAAGAATTCTCCAATCACCTGTCACAGACCGGACTGGCCGCTGCTTTGAACATAAAACAGCAACGCCAGGAATCCCCTCAGCAATATTATAACCGACTCAGACAGGCGTACTTCGGACCTAGAAATGACTCCGGAATGGAGGAAGAGTTAAATTTCAAATCACTATTTATCCAAAACCTCCATCCCCACACCAGTCATCAGTTGGGAGTCTCAGCTTGCCCTCGCACCCTGTCTAGCAGGCAGCTGCGTGATTTAGCACTCAGAGGTTTCCTAAAATCCCAACAAATTCCCAACAGGCGGTCCGAAACACCCCAAGTCTTTAATGTCGACTCCCACTCCTCACATTTAGAGTTAGAAGGTGCCACCCAGGCCGATCCACAAAAATCCACCCTGGACCCTTCCTCCACTCCGTGGACCGGTGAGGGCCCGAAACCTCATCCGCCCTCACACCAATACAAGCGCTACCCTCCTCGCAGGCCAGACAGAAATCACGACAAAGATTTCTGGAACCCTCGGGACAGGGCTGGGTATGGTCGTGACTATTACCCTGTAGAAAACCGCGGTGCGGGCCGTGGAAAACCATCACATCCCCATAAGGGATATGAGCGAACAGCTCCGAACCAGCTTTCTAATTCCTATAGAGAAAAGAAAGAAAAATACTGGTATCAAAATAAAGAAAATCACGCTAAAGACAAGCTTAAAGACAAGGAACTCAGCTCTAAGGAGTTAGAGGACATCCGCCGAATGCTTGTAATGATTTGCAAAGAGAAAAAGAAAAAACCTGACGTTCTTTCTATCACCTCTTCGCGGTCTAACCCAAAGCCATCCTCTAACACCCCAGAAATGTTAGAAAGTTATGTAGGAGAAGTGACAAGCGAAGCTCCGTCTTCTAGCGCACCGTGCAATCTCCTCGTGACCCAAACAAACACTGAAAACCCGATGATACAGGGGGGTGACTCGCAACCACCCTCCAGTGCTGTTTTAGTTGTTCAGTTAGACGGTAAAGAAGGTTTAACGCCAAATGACCCTTCAGTCATTGAAGGCGACACACCCGTCCGACAATTCATGGGACACCTAACGGAAAAAGGGGTTGCACGCAAATTCTACTTGTCCACCATTGTGGAGAGAAGGCTAGTACATGAGGCCCTGTTGGACACTGCATCAGATGTCACGCTCATGTCTTCCGCCTTGTTCCACCAGGTTCGAGCCATTGCGCGGCGTGAAAATCGCGAGATACAGCTCCAAAACTGTTCTCTTAAAATTCAGCCGTATTCACATGCAGGCCTCACTATCCAATCTATGGCACTAATACACTTAGCCATTGGACCAATGACTTTAGTGCATCCAGTCCATGTGTCTCCTCTCGAAACAATTCCCTTCCTCATCGGCAAAGATCTCCTTAATCGCTTCGAACCACTGATTGACTTCAAAAGGTCAAAGATCTGGGCACAAGTGCGTGAGCCTTTACCCATCTGCACCCCACACCACCGGGAAGCTCAGTGTTGCCGCCTCGAAATCCGGCCTGAATCAATAGGAGATCCACCAAGTCAGATCCCTCACTTCGAGGAAGAGGAAACTGAGCCCATGGCGGCCACACCAGAGACAGCAGTCTCTCCCTGGCCCCCTAGTGCCATGTTAGAACAACGGAACACATTCCTATGCACTTTCACACAGCCGTCCACAACAGACGCTCCAGGCCTTCCCATCGTGAATGGTCTCACAATGCAGGACTATCGTGTAGACAATGCAGTTCTGGCTCTATGGACCGACCAGTCCGCCATAAGCCAAACCCTCTTTAACACTCTGCGCCTCACTCAACCAAATATTCCTTTGGTGAGCAGTCCTTGTCGCTTTCCTCTTAACCTGACATCAAAAGCAATGTCACCCACTGATGGAATTTGCGCTTTAACCGTCCAGTGGAACAAAAGGGTAATCACCCATTATTTCTTAGTCGTCCCTAACTTGCCGCACGACGTTTACATTGGTAGTGACTTCTTGGTGCGCCTCGACGTCCACGTAGACACCCTCAATAGTGTACTGTGGTCTTTGACTGATGTTTCAACGGAAACCTGGTCCTCCGATCTCAGCAACCTAGGCTCAGGACAAACTATTCCCGAGGTATGTCAGGTCACTAACCAAGGTTCACTTGTGGTACCTGCGAACGCAGCAAATGTACCCATCCGCTTAGTCATGCGACCTGGCCAACACTTAAGCCACGCGCATGCACTTTTCCAACCGTCACCTCAGTTCTTCGAACTAGGCCTCACCCTCGAAGCCACACCTTTGGTGGAGACGCGAGCAAGATCCACCTATCTATTCGTACGGAACGAAACCACTCAACCCTTGACGATCCCTCACTCATCTCCTCTGGGTTGGTTAGTCAGTACGAAATTCCATGACTTCGAGTTGCGAATTCCGATCATAGGACCAATGCCTGAATCCCTGCTTCTTGATCATGCAGAATCAAAGGTGTTCTACACTCATCCGACACGAGCTGTTGCTCTCTTCTCAGCTCTGGACATGAGTAACGATGCCATTTGCAGGATAGATCTCGCTGACGACAATCAAATGACGATCACGGTTCTTTCCATAGATTCATCCCCGGAATCCTCCCGGGAACCATCTCTTCTTCCCGAAGCGGGAGAAAACACTTCAAATCCACGTACTTCAAAAGAACTATCTGACTCCGAATTTCGTATCCAAGTCGAACAAGTTCTAAAGGAGGCCGACGCCCTCCAAAGCAAAGAAGAACGTGAGAAACTCTGTGAAGTGCTCCTTAAATATCAAAAATCTTTTTCCAAAGATTCAACGGACTGTGGTCTCACTGACATTCATTCAGTACGTATTCCCACTCGTCCAGGAGCACCACCCACGTTTGTCCGCCAATACAAAATTCCGTTGGCATCCTATGAACCGGTACAAGAAATCATTGATGACTTGCTGGAAAAGGGCATAATTCGACCCTGTAACAGCACGTACTCGGCACCATTATGGCCCGTCATAAAACCAAATGGTAAATGGCGCTTAACCATCGACTATCGGAAACTAAATCAACACGTTCCCTTGTCTCGATGGCCGATGACACAATTGGAGCAAGAGCTTCCCTCGGTCCGAAACGCTAAATACTTTTCCACCATCGATGTAGCCTCTGGCTTCTGGACCATCCCGGTGCAAGCAGAAGACCAACACAAGCTCGCTTTCACTTTCGCAAACCGACAGTACACATTCACTAGGTGCCCTTTTGGATATGCCAACTCACCCGCGGAGTTTAATATTTTCATAAACAAAGCATGCCCTGATGCCCGCGAGCGAGGCACCCTCATATATGTGGACGACATACTCATGCGTAACCACTCCCTACAGGCACACATTGACGAGATTGATCATGTTCTTGACCAGCTTACAACAGCAGGTGCGAAAATATCACTCTCCAAATGTCAGTGGTGCAGAACAAAAGTGAATTACGTCGGTCTGCTCGTAAGCACTGATGGTGTTGAACCACAAGTGAGTCGAGTGCAAGGGGTAACAAACCTCGCAGCACCCACCAACCTTAAGGAACTCCGCAGTTTCTTAGGAGTATGCAACTACTCACGACAATTCATAGAGAACTATGCGGACCTAGCTCGTCCACTTTATGACCTCCTGAAAAAGGACACTCCGTTCACCTGGGGCGAAGCCCAGGAACACGCCATGCAGGCACTAAAATCGAAACTGTGCACGGCTCCATGCCTTGCCTATCCTGACAGTAGCAAAGAATTCTACCTAGAAGTAGGGTTCTCGAACCACTGTCTCAGCTCCGGTCTGTATCAATTACACGATAGAGACAAACGTGTCATAGCCTATGCTAGTAAAACTATGCTGGCTGCCGAAAACAAATACAGTGACTGCGAAAAAGCACTACTAGCAACAGTGTGGGCAGTCAAACATTTCTCCAACTACCTAGGTGGTCAGAAAGTGATTGTTGAAACTCATCATCAACCAGTCACTTTCCTAAACAGCCAACGAATTCGAGAGGGTGTAGTAACTAACGCTCGAGTAGCATCATGGCTAATGGCTCTCCAAAGCTTTGACTTAGAGGTACGTTACGCGCAAAACTACAAGAGCCCCCTAGGCACAGGCCTTGCTTCCTGCAGGCGATGCGAAGGAAACATTCCTTCCCAAGTGCCACAAACTCCAGAAACCCTCTTACCCACCGTGGCTAACCACCACTATTTCGATCCTAACACATGCAAAGACCTTGTCACTGCGTATGTAGATGGTTGTTCGTTCCGCCGAGAACACACCCTGATGGCAGGGGTGGGTATTATCGGAATAAACGGATGGCCTCACGAACCCCTAAGTTTCAAATTGGGTGCTCAGTCCTCCCAATATGCTGAAATAGCAGGAATTCTCATCACAATCCAGTCTGCGGTCCAGAAAAGCGTAAAAACGTTGGTGATCTGCACAGACTCCAACTACGCACGCCTAAGCTTCACATGCCACTTGAGACTGTGGAAAACCAACAACTACACCACGTCAAACAAAAAGCCAGTTAAACACAAAGAGCTTTTCGCGGCATGCGAACACTTGGTAGACACGCATGACCTGCAGATCTACTGGAAGAAAGTGAAAGGTCACTCCCGAGTCCCGGGAAATGACAAAGAATTCAATGATCAAGCAGATAGCTTAGCCAAGCAAGGGGCCCGTGAAGGCACATTGTGGACATTCGATCCCTCCCTTTTTCCAAACCCACCCGACATCAAAGTCCTAGCTGTCACATGGACAGTCACATGGACAGTCACAGCTGAACCATGTCTTCTCACGGTTTGGCCTACCCAGCCGTGTCGACTCTGACAGAGGGACACATTTCACAGCTGAGGTCATGCAGCAGCTCTGGCAACTCTTAGGAGTAAAAGCCAGCCTTCACATTAGCTACCATCCTCAAAGCTCAGGTCAGGTAGAGCGAGCCAACTGAACTGTTGTTAGCATACTGAAAAAGTACGTAGCAGCAAACCAACGAGACTGGGATGTCAAACTCCCCCTCGTACTGATGGCCATACGGGCGACCCCACACGACGCGGTCGGGGTCTCACCCTTTGAGTTGATGACAGGGAGACAAATGACTCTGCCTCTACATCTGTTATATCAGCCAGGTGAAGCTAGCATAGCCGTAGCCTACACCACTCATCAGTATATGGAGGACCTGCAGAAACACCTCAAAGCTACTTTCGCCTTTGCCCAGCAGAAACTGGAAAGAAGTGCAGAAGGTCGCAAAGCGTACTACGATCACAAAGCATCCCACGATGAACTCCAAATAGGGGACAAAGTATGGTACTACATCTTTGTCCAACCTGTTGGAAGGTCGCGAAAAACAGGGGGGAATTTGGCCCGCAAATTCCTACCCCGATGGTCCGGTCCCTATAAGATAACAGACAAACTGTCCCCCGTCGTTTACAGGATCAAAATAAACAAAGCTCGGGGCAGTACCGAATTCAAATGGGTCCACCGCAACCAAATCCGACCACACACAACCCCCATGGGACTTGTAGGGGATACTAACGCTTGTGTTAGATCATAAACGACAGAACCAAAGGCAGGAAGGGTGTTAGTTAACAAACAACTATAACCTTCTACTCACACCTTAGTTCTCCTATCCCTTTTCCCTTTTTCTCTCACTCTTTAGCAGGCAACGAGTTTCTAACCAGACTGAGGACACTCAGGGTGCAAGACCCTAGTCCCTCATCGTCAATTATTGTAGAGTGCTTACCCTAGGAAATTTTTATCAAAAAGGGGGTATCGTGAAAATTTCTTATAATTTATCTAAACGACTCGCCGTAAATACCCTAAATCTAACCATGAGCATCTCTTCCGGTAGGATGGCCCCGCTGCTCATTCTCCTGATCGTCGGCTCCCTAGGAACCGCTGTGCTCCCTGAAGTGATTGAACCAGGTCCTGACTCAGGAATAATACTGAAAGACCAGCCGGGACTGCTAATCACTAATTGCCGCCTCCATACCCAGAGAGTATTTGTACGGTTGAATCCCGCCGAAGCGTGTAGCAAAAACCTACCGATAACCACGCTGCAGACTGGCCGGAATGGAGTTAGATGGACTGAGGAAGCTATCAGCCATGCTGAAGCCGACGTAACTCACATGCTCCGCCAGTTACAAAAGTTTACCGAAACGCAATCAGAACTAAATGGTTTTAATAAACGACCTAAACGCTTCATAGGCGGATTGTTAATGGCAGCTGCAACTGTGGGATCACTACTGAGTCTCGGAACGTCCGCCGTCAATGCCGTCAATGTAGCCACTGTTAAACGTCAAGTAGGGGAATTGCAAGCGGAAATTCCGAACATTAAAACCCAATTAGACAAACAGCAGCAGCACCTGCAAACCATTGGCCAAACCCTACGTGGCACCGTCGTAGTGCTCAACGCTCACAGTGTCGCTTTGAACAAAACGCTCCAGACGGTTAACTCCATGCTTTCAGTAGTACAACTTGACCTTGCCCACATCCAGCTTGTGAATATGTTATTGTCTGATATGCTACAAGAAATCAGCTCCTCTGTAGATAGCCTAGCCATGGGGAGAATCCCTCCCTACTTGGTGCCCCTATCCTTAGTACAGGAGATTTTATCCACAGCAACTCGAGAAGTAGTTACTGATCTCCAGGCCCACCTAGCCTATACCTTAGGTAGCGCCATCCCAATTTATGTTAATCCTCAAGACCGAGAATTAGCATTCATTATTAACCTTCCCATAATGGCGCCTGAAAACATATACCGTTTGAAAGATGTTGTCAACGTTGGTTTCTGGCAAGATTCTGCCTACGTTCGTGTGAAAACAACATCTCTTGTAGCATACCAAGACGATAACCCTGACCTATATCTGGTACCCAATTTGCTTATGTGCACACTCACTAAAGACATTCACTACTTGTGCCCTAGCAAACCTTTCATTCGTGACAGCGCAAATGGGATCTGTGGCCTTAAGCCTATGATGAGTAATACTCAATGCCCGGTAGTCGTCACGCCCCGACGTTTGGTAACCAGTACTCAAGCTGAAATTGTTGGAAATCGTTGGTTGGTTAACACCCCCTTTAGAGAGGCCCTACTAACCTATGATCAACATGACACCTCAGAAAGGGTACTCCTTCCTAGCCAAACCTTCTGGGTAGACGTCCCCGTAAACGCAATCTTACATGTAGGAGACCTGGCCCTGTATCACCTAAACCCTGACCAATATGAGAGCGACGTAGAAATCTCAGAGTTCTTCTCCAAACACACCATCGAGCTAGATACTAAAACACTAACTCGCCTAGAATATGAGGGAACCCAAGTCATTGACCTAACCCCCATAGATAACACTCTTAGAGAACTATCGTCTCAACCCCTATGGCCAGTTCAGCCTGTCACCTATGCATGGTCCACCCCGGACACCTTACTAGTTACCCTGGTAGGATTAGGATATCTTTTGACCTTTGGTATAGCTTGGTTCTATTTCAAACGCACTCGAGCCCTCCAGAGCAGGTTAGAAACTTGGTCTAATAAAATGGTCAAATTCGTTAGACATAAGAGAGCCCAGAGAGGTGAACCCCCAAGTTTTAGATATGAAGCCGAAGGCCATGTCGAAGAATCAGCTCTCGAGGTTGCGTTTGAACAAGACCTGCCCCTAAATAATTAGGATCCCTTCAGCCTGCAAACATACACATTCCATATGCACCCATACACTAATAGGAATACATCAGCTCTGGAAATGTGTTTGAATATGCTTGCTGATCTCACCTTCCTCCACAGCAAAGTTTCTTCTCAGCTCCATGCTCCCTGCAGAACCATAAAGCTGAAAAGAAAGGGGGGAATGTAGTGGAGTATGGACCAAATATGAATATTGGACAATGAAGGAATAATGAAATGAAAGGTTTTGAATTAAACCTTTCTCACTCTGACCAGGACTTTCGTCTGGTCCCGAAATCAACATTCCACAGGACTGTTTGAACAACGGGATGCAAAGCCCCCACACACGCACACTCATAAGCTAAGAGCATCAAAGAACCCTTTAACGTAACATATGGCATCTGGATCCCCTAACCTCTTCAGGAACTCGAGATAACTTTTATGATGCTTTTAGAGAGACAGGAACTTCAAACAAAGAAGAGAGCTTTTACGGCCGCCTATGACAAAGTGGCGCCTCAATATCCCTTATCTTTCACGGGGATCAACAGATGTTCAAACCAAAGTGACCTCGAGTGAACTCCCGTGAATCACCAACCGAAACACGGATTAACAACGACACCAAATGGACACTGGCGGAACTACACCTCGCTCGGAGTCGCCGCAAGACAATAGCGAAAATAGTCGATCTCTGAGTTATTTGTGTATAAACGAACGTATGAATGTCACTTTCTGTACCCTCAGATGAATGCCTACCTTCTAATGAAATGATGTATAATGCCGATTGTTTCTATTACAAAGATCAGTTTTGTCTCTGAATGAGAGAAAATGGATTAATGTTTTATTTTTCAGCGTATCATCACGAATTGGACGTGAACAATGTACTCAAGATGGGACCTTATGTAAATGTCTGATATTAATAGTCCAATGTACTCATTGTTATAGGTTGATAACAGGTATAAGAATTTTGATACGAGAAACTCATATTCCTTATGTAGGCATCACAGATTCAAACCCCCTCCTCCTACTCTCTCTCTCTCTCTCTCTCCCTCACGAGAGTCACGTGAGTCTGGACTCGCGTCCAATCAGAAAGAGGACGCCTCCCATTAGGGCGTGACCGCGCCAGCCTTGAAAAGGCCAAACAGCAAGACAGACAAGGAGTTCGAAGTTTGAAGAGTCGCGAGGACTCTACAAAGTAACGGACCACTAAAAAAGGAGAGGACCACGAGGAGATCCGAGAAACCTTAAACAACAAAGAAACGCTGTCTCTTCCACGCCGACAACGAAACAAAGGAACCCTCTCAGAGACTTCAGAAAAGCTTACGAGAGACGTCTCGAAATTAGCTAAGAGTATGAAGTTTAACTAATAAGTCGAATAATTTGAATATCTTTCTTTTCTTTTAATCTTGTTTATGTTTATTACCTACCTAAGTTTAATCTCACGACTAATCGAAGCAGGGGAACTTATTCGTGGCCAGAATAAGGAAACACTGCCGAGGTACCATAGAGTCTTAGAATAAGTGAGTTTATTGAAGCGGTTTTTCAGTTCTGGAGCTGCAGCAACCAGCGAACTTTCGTCTAAACGTCCATATTTTGGACTCTCCCACTCCGGACCGAAGGCCGAAGAGAGGATCCTGCCGCCTGCGTCATCACCCTCCGGGTACGCCCGAGACAACTCAATCAACAAGAAAGACCTCCACGCTAAACCAGCCTGGACGCTTCTGCGGTAAGAACCGCGAGACTAAGTGAGACGCCTCCATTCCCAGGATTCCAAAGAGCCTCTGCATCCAAACGAGTGGTAAAAACCCGACGAAAAGTAAGCTAAACTTATGCACTTCCAGAGCTGAACACCGAATTAAGTTCTTGATAAATTCTGTATTAATTAAACCTTAGTTAGTAACCTTAGTCACAAGTTAGAAGTGCCTAGCTCACCTTAAGGTCAAAATCAGTTCCCCCTGCCGGACACCGTGAGATTACAAGGTTGTGCTATGTTAACTAAATATCTTCTTTTTATTAATAAAATTCTCATTATTTGAAGTCACAGTGTTTGCAATTTATTCATTAGAATTTCTGAAAATCCTGAAGAACTCATTTAGCATGATTATTATTCATTCTCAAACTAATTATTAATGTTTTAATTGCTTAAACCAATTATAAATCTTAATTAATATCATTAAGTCAAATATCAGAGGTTGGAGGAGTTTGAATAAGGTCAAGGCTATAAAACAAATTATAAAATTATATATATATGTATCGGGGTGTATGACCAACATCCACTACACAACGAAACATTTTTAACTCCGAAAAAAATACGTTGGGTTGAAGGTTAAGTAAAATATTCAATGTCAATTTGAGTCTTTGTAGTAATGGGAAAAACAAACGCCGAACTGAAAATATCCACTGGCAGCAAACAAAAATGCTGTCCTTTCTCTGCGTGCCGTCATCCTTTTACTGGCGCCGTGCAGTCAGCTTTCAAAAAGTTCAAGAAACCGCACACCGGCGGGTGTCGCACGTTGGAAGTTGTGACGTGTATTAAGAGCGACAAAATATTTTAAATATTAAATATTACAATATTTTAGATGTTACAAAATCGCCATAATCTTCATAGAATTAAACTAAAATAAAATACATTTTAATTAAATACTCATTAATTATTTTCAAAAGCTGAGCCGCATCAGAGGGATCAAAGAGCCGCAGGTTGCTGAACCCTGCTCTAGTGGGAAAAATCCATGAAAAATCTGATCTTGTTGAAATGAGGTCACAGACGTTAACTCTGAGAAACTGAAGCTCTTTATTTATTTTGTGATCACATTTCCTCATGGTGTGTCCGCTGACACTGAATTAATAACACAGCTTTCTATGTGTGAATCCAAACTTGTTTAAGTTCTCGACAAACACAAAGATCATAGAAAAAGTCAAAGTTAAGATGTTTGATGCAACATTTCTGATCCAATGGCTGCCAAACTGCCACAGCCTTCCCCCACTTTAAAAATAAATTTAGCCACAGCCCAAAAAGCTCAAAAACTATGTTCAAATTTATTTTCCAGATAACTCAGTGATAACACAGTGTCTGTTCATTTTCCCACATTCACACAGCTGAAGATGAATCCTTTTAGATTGGAAATTTGAAAACAATGAGCTCTCAGATTTCACAAACTCAAAATAAGCGTTATAATTCCTGTCTTTTTTATATTACATTTTTGGTGATATTCCTAGCAGTTTTGCACTAGAGATATTTCAATAGCAGGGGTTATTACTGTAATATTTCTGATCATTGTGCAAGAATAAAGCTGCTTTGAGGTTCTGTTTCTGACCACAGTGTCTGCTGCTGCTGTACATCCAACATGATAATAAGACAGTTCAGTAGCTACATGTAATGATTCACCTTGAGTTTGTCCGCGGTGGAAGAGCACAACCAGCGCTGCAGCAGAGATAGAAACAGAGGACATGACGTATTAGTGTGAAACATCAGCAGGTAACACACACAGAATGAAGAAATCTGAAAGAGCTGGTGCTATTATCATTATTATCATTAAAAATACAGTAAAAATACACTATTTATTAGCACATGAATCAAGTGGAAAATAAACTCCTTGTAGATGGTCTATAAATGTCTAAATGGGGTAGGACCAGCGTATTTATCAGATCTGCTACAGAGATATGAGCCGAGCAGAGCTCTCAGATCTTTAGGAACTAGTCAGTTAGTCCTGCCTCAGGTCAAAACTAAACATGGAGAGGCAGCGTTTAGCTCCTATGCCGCTTTTAAATGGAACCAGCTGACTGAGAATATTAGAAGAGCCCCAACTTTAGACACTTTTAAATCAAGACTTAAAACACTCCTGTTTGAGCAGCTTACAGCTCAGTCTAAAATACTCTGCACTTTTCTGTAACGGCATTTTATTTCTTTTATTTATTTTCATTTATTGTCATTTTAAATTGTTTTAATCATTTTAATGTAATTGTCTTATTGGAAATTTATGATTTTATTCTGGCTTTTAATTTAATTGTTTCTTTTTCTGTAAAGCACTTTGAATTGCTTCTGTATGAAAGGTGCTCTATAAATAAACTTGCCTTGCCTACTTGCCTAGATGTAGCAAAAAACATAAAAATATCAATAAATAGAGTTTAAAGGCCCTAGGAACACATCTTGATATATTATTTTTTTTGAATAATAAATTTGGGTGTTATGTGAAGGACTCAGCATACACACTCCTCCAAAATCTCCAGAGCACTCTCATGAGACCTGTCTGAGAAGTGTGGATGTGGTCTTTATTTTCTATCCGTGGGTTACAGCTGATGTAGCGGTCATATTGGGGACCTACTCATTACTCAAACACACAACTTAAATAAAATCTGTGATATCTCAATTGTTTTATTGTTTCTGTGTACACTTCTAGTGTCATTCAGAGCACAGGGAGAACAGGATCAGATTATTTACCTTGTAAACAGGGCAAAAAGGAATGAAACAGAGACAAAGGAATATGTGGCTTGTGTCTGTAGTCTCACATCAAAACAAACACGAAAGAAATAAGATGATTACTGAAGCTTGTGTATGATCTGTGTATGAATAACTCAGTCAGATTCAGACATAAGAGCAGAGAAACACATTAGAGACTGATGTGCTAACGATATTCCAATAGATCCTATGGTGAAAATGCTAATGTGGCTAACAGATTTTAATCATTTTCTATTCATTATGCTACACTGGCATTTTTATGCCCTTTATGCAAAGAGGCAGTGTGAATCTATGCTTCTGACGGTTGTGAGACTCTCCCCAGTGCAGGGGAAGAAGCTGTGTAACAATGAGGCCCAAGAAACTTGAGAGGGAGCCATATGCAACTTAACCCTTTACACCCTGGGCTGATTTTTCAGTAACTGTTATTCTGGATTCAGTTTGAGGAGGCTGACCTTTTCTTAAAGTGCGGTGCACCTCAAAAATACCCCTGCTGCCCTTTTTTTCTGTGATATTGTGTTAAAACACCATCTAAAAATGCACTCTGTTGGCAGATAAAACATTAATCTTGGTGTATTACATTTCTTTATAAACTTGGTGGTTAAATTTGTTATATATGTGCTGTTAAATATGTGCTGGAGCTGACAGGGTTAATGTCGAATGATGCAGAAGACAACGTAAGGTAAGTGTCCAGAGCTCTGAGATTTAACCGTGGAGATGGATGTGGGTTCACTATTTGGCAAACAGCAGGTCATTGTTGCCCTTCCTATGTCTTATAACTGATTATTAATGACTTTTAATGTATTTGCCACATAATTTATAACATTGATAAACAGATTTTAAACCATACAAACCTTGAAAAGTGTTGTCTTACTCTAAAGTGGTACTCAATATACATACAATAAAAAAGTCTGAGGGGTGGCACGGTGGTGCAGCAGGTAGTGTCGCAGTCACACAG
Source organism: Hoplias malabaricus (assembly GCF_029633855.1). Taxonomy (NCBI): domain Eukaryota; kingdom Metazoa; phylum Chordata; class Actinopteri; order Characiformes; family Erythrinidae; genus Hoplias; species Hoplias malabaricus. The sequence goes on along the minus strand of NC_089813.1, from coordinate 13,901,473 downwards.
CTCCAGGGACCTGGAGGTTGTGGGTTCGATTCCCGCTCCGGGTGACTGTCTGTGAGGAGTTGGTGTGTTCTCCCCGTGTCTGTGTGGGTTTCCTCCGGGTGCTCCGGTTTCCTCCCACAGTCCAAAAACACACGTTGGTAGGTGGATTGGCGACTCAAAAGTGTGTGAATGTGTGTGTGTTGCCCTGTGAAGAACTGGCGCCCCCTCCAGGGTGTATTCCCGTCCTGTGCCCAATGATTCCAGGTAGACTCTGGACCCACTGCGTCCCTGAATTGGATAAGCGGTTACAGATAATGAATGAAAAAAGTCTGAAGGAGGACATTGGTATAACAGTGTTCCATGGTTCGAGAGTCTGGGTGAGGCTCTATTCACTGCACAGGCCCTTACTGCCTCCAGACAGAGCTTTTATATCTCTCCATACAAGAGGAGCTTGCACAACCCCTCAATCTTGAACAGATATTGTTTTCCTTTTTACTGACGTCCAGAAAGATTAAGCTAAATGTGTGTCCTGTTACTATTGCAATATGATTTAAATTCACCCTGTGGTGAATAAAAATATTGTGACTTTATTTTCTGTCTTTGTTAAATGAGGTCATTCAGGAAGTGGTTCTAATACATGGAGAGTGTAGGCAGATTGTACTAGTGATTGTTTTGTTTTGGCTCGGCTCTTCATAAAGAGCCGGCTCTTTCGGCTCCTAAATGGCTCTTTGTTTTACCACTTATTTCCACTGGTACAGAACAATATTACCTACATTTTACATGACTATATGGACAAAATATTATTGTTCAATATTAAAAATAATAAATAGTGTTGCAATGGCCAATTGTTTTATGGCTGTCTTGTAATAACTCACTGATTGCACTCACACATTCAATTGTATAAATAACTGGACTTTTATTTAAACACCTTAATAAAAAAATCACTTGTAAACTCTGAAATATAGCCAATGGAACCCAAAAGGTAGGTGTTACAAAATAGCTTATTAAATTAAATAATCATCCATTTCTGATTAATAAAATAAACAAATACTCTGCAAAGTGCAAAACAGCAGCATTCAACGGTAGTGATTAAAACAACCACAACTGTCAACAAATATTTAACTGATTTAACATATTCTTCAACTATTTGTTGGAAGGCAGATTGGCATTCAGGAAAACCAAGTGTCTCAGCTTGGAGGGGTGGAGGGTTGGAGCTTGCTTGTTGTTCTCTGATTGGTTGAATGACAAGCCTTAGGAAAAAATGGCTCGGTCTTAGATGGGAACCGGCTCTCATCGTTCACTTACCGGCTCTTTGAACCGGTTCGTTCGCGACCGACACATCACTAGATTGTACCAGTTGTTCATCTGTTCGAATCTGTTTTCATCCTGTGCTCCGATAGCATCCTCTGTATGTATATAGATTATTTTGTGCTCTTTATTGACTCTGCATTTATATTGTACAGTATTTTTATGTTTTGGGATGTTATTAATAATTTTATTTAAAAAGGGGTTTACCTGGTAAAATTGCAATTCCATTTAATGTCAGCTACTCTCTGTGTGTAGAGAGAACTTTTGTCATATGGAACTCTTGTTTAGACTAATATTCTCATATCTGTTGTCAAAAGAAGTAATATTAGACTGTATTGCTTTGCAGTTTCACCCTTTCAAGAATCATCAAACCTGTGAATAAACAAGCAAAGGTCTTCAGAGTCATGGTTGAAGAAAGGTGTTTATCTGACTGTCTAGTCACATCATCTCTGTGAATCGAGGACAGTACAATGTGGGTCCACCTCTGTAACAGCGTCCCTGTCTCTGTTCGTCTGGACACAGACTAGAGTTTGAGGGACACGTTGCTTTTGCTATAAACTTGAGCGATTTTGTATTTATTGGTTACAGCAGCTTTTTATTTAATGTAGGTTTTATTGGGTTCATGTTGAAGGAGGGATCATTAATATTGTTGTGATGAAACTGCACTGACGTATGGTTTAGATTTTGTATCTCTTGATCACTCTGTTCTGAGGCTATAGAGAGGTGTTGATTTATATGAAATACACATCTGCTTCTCACGGTGTGTAACTGTTAGATTCCTGTGTTTGTCTACATTGTGTCTGAAGCTGACCGATGGACAGCAACCAAGAAAATGCCCTCAGAGCCCAGAGGGTTCAGTTCTTCTCTGTGCTGAGCCTTTGTGTTTATGGCTTCAGCACTCAGCCCAGTGGTCCACAAAGTATCCGGACAGGTTTAGTCTAAATAATGACACACAGTTCATGTTTCCAAACACACTGTGAGGATGGACAAGGGCCAGAATTAGCCAGAAACCCCTTCTGGTGACTGGGTACCTCACTCAGATCTGGCCAATGTAATATTGCTGTTTAGAATGAGAAATGTGTATAATTGGTTGACTCTGTATAACAATGAGTTTGAAACTCATTAAATAGTTTATTAAAACAGGGAAAAATCAATGGGTCGAAAAACCAAAAGGCAGTCAGAAAACCAAGGCAAAACTATCCAAAAGGGCAACTGCAAAATACAGAAAAGACATTTTTCCTACATTTACACTGTGGGCCCCGAGGAGCCAGATTAACTTCATTAGAAAGAAAACTCAGATTTAGTTTCCCAGAGGCTTTAAGGGTCTGAAAATCATCAGCTAAAGCCACTGGCCTGCTTTTAGTTTAACTGCAAGTTCACTAAAATATCATTTCTGATGTTGAACCAGTTTAGTGGAGAACAGTGTCTGACGAAACATGGGTCACAGTGGAACACAGGTTTTCTGTAAAATGTGCTGTTTAATCATCATCATATTCCCACAGCAACGTCGTTTTCTGAACCTACTGCAGTCTGACACACATTCCTCAAAAGTGAAGCTTTTGAAGTGTCAGAAGTCAATCAAATGTGGTAAATAATTACTGAAAAGTTACTTCTCACTAAGCATTTTTCACTGGTTGTGGGTTATTGTTGTGGCTGTGATCATAATTTAAAATAGATTGAATTTAAATTTTATAAATTTAAATCACAACAACATTCTATGATCATGATTAATCCTGAGGATTTCCTTGTTTTTTGGAAGGGTGATATAAGAAATAAATTAACAAATGAATGTGTAGAATTGTATGCCTGAAAAACTGGATATTTTTAAATAACATTTCAGAATAGTTTTTATGAAACTTGAATTTGAATCTCTCAATTTGGTGAGTAATAGTTTCAGGGAGAAAAGCTTTACACAAGACACAAATTTTAATTGAGAATATTGTGGTACTCAGCTCACAGCTCAGACAATAAAAACCACATATTCCAGCTTCAACAACTTTATAAAAGATAAATGTGTGGATTAAGCCAGGCATGAGGGGGAAAAAATGTGCGTGTGTGTCAGTGAGTGAATGAGTGGGAGAGAGAGAGAGAGAGAGAGTAATAGAGGGTTATCAGAGTGCTGAAATGTGTATAAAAGAGTGGAAATTAAGCGGCTTCAGTGTTTAAAAACTCCAGTAGCACTGCTGTGACTGATCCACTTATACAGGTGCAACACACTATCCCACCACCACAACATCTATCTGACTTAAGTGCTGACAATGACCTATGACCCATATATTAGCCCCTGCTCTGTGGTGGTCCTGATCACTGAAGAACAGTGGGGAAAGATTCTAGCAAAATATACAGATGAACTTCAGACTAATTGTAGAACTACTGTAAGATTCTAGTGTGTATCAGCTGCAACCAGCAGAGGTCTCTAGGTGGAGAGCAGACACTGTGAGCTCTAGAAGCTCCCTTACAGCAGCCTTTGGGCTAATCAACGTCCTATTGGGCTCTGTATTTAAAAAGAAAATTTGAAAAATATTATAAAATGTATATAAAATAAATAACAATAGAAATGCCCTCTTGAAATAAAAGGGGACATAATTGTTATGTTGTTTATTCCTTTTGAAAATGCCAGGCAGTTCTTAGAGCTTACTGTATACGAACTCTCCTTCAGTTTTCCTGCATTTTTGCTCTTTGACGTGTAAAGAATAAGACCCCATATTCATGGCGACATAAGCCCCTTTCACACAAACACAGTAACCCAGGAATATTTCAGATTTCACCCGGAAGAGCAGTATGTATGAACACAAATGTCAGTAAAATGTGTACTGGACTTTGTCCTCACTCTTAAAAATGATGGTTCTACAAGCGTTATTTATTTATTTATTATTTTATCATTTATATAGTGCCTTTCTAGGCGCCCAAGGACGCTTTACAGTCAACACTGCAGAGATCAGTATTACATTTAACATTCAGTCCACACACACACACAGGTGACAAGCAGCAGTCAAATGTGCACAGCACCCTCACAGGAATGACCTGGAGGACTGCATCTGACACTAGGGATTCACCCAGGACAGAGCACCTGTCTGTATCTGAGCATACACACACACACTCACACACATACAGACATTTATTCACATACACTCATTCACTCACACACCAGGACAGTTATTAGAGAAGCTAGTTCAATTCAGCCAAGACACAGGGAGAACATGGAAACACCACCTAGAAAGAGCTCGAACCCAAGACCCCAGCGCTGAGAGGAGGACACACTAACCACAAAGACACCGTGCTGCCTCTAGATAGAATCCTCAACATTTGAAGAACATTTTGCACGATTAAAGCGTTCTTTGCATCATGAAGGAGTTCTTCAGGTTGATGGAGAATGTGCTGTAACTGGTAAAGAGCACCTTTTAGAGAAGGGTTCTATATGGCACCAATAATGGTTCTGACAAGCTTGACATCATAACAAGCTTGACATCATAACAAGAGAAGGATCCTTTTGGTGCCACAGAGAACCCTTCGCTAAAATGTACTATATAGAACCATATACACATTCTGCATGAATCTGAAGAACCCCTTCACAATGTAAAAACCCTTAAATCATTCAAAAGGTCCTTCAAGTGTTTAGGGTTCTATATAGAACCATTTCCTTTAATAAAGAACCTTGTAGAACCATAATCAGAGTGAGCTCATTGTGAACAGAGCTGTTAATGTGCAGTAAGCAGCTGAACCTGGGCTTTGTTTACATGGATTTCACAAAAAACTGGGGGGTCTCATTCACTCCCTGAAAAAAAGCAATGATCGCTGCCCCCCACTTTCCCTCAGAGTCATTATTAACTACGGTGTAAGCATGGCCCATGTTGCTGTTATTTAACACAAATGAATTTCATTAAAGCTTAATTATGAACATTGTGAAACATTACTGAATGAGAATATGAAAACATTAGATTTTCAGTAATTAATAAACTCCTTAATTAAGTAGTAAATTATTGGAGGTCAGATGGTGCACCACCTCTTACTGCTCCACGTACCACCAGTGATACTCCTCCCACAGTTAGAGAACCACTGTCATGAAACAATAGCATTCTTTGGGGTTATGGCTCTCTCACCTCTTTAAACCACTCCTTACACCATGTCGGATCAAGACCTGAACTCTTGGTTTGGTTTTACACAGATTTACCCAATAAAACAAGTCAGAAACTCCCTCTACAGTGTCCAACACAACGTTTACTTTTACTCACATTCTACGTGTCTGTGTTACAGTGTGGTCTTATATGATACTGAACAAACATACACTGACATTATATCATTCTGGTTTGTTACTGTATCGATTGGAGTAAAGTCTCTGTGTTGTGTGTTTGTAAAGTCTTTATGGAGGTACAGTGTGTGGACATTAAACACTGCTGTTTATTCAGAGACATGTCCTTGTCTTAGAGAAATTATACCGGCTTTATTACAGAAAGGGTTTTCTAATTAGTTTGATCTTAATGTTGTCTAAAGTCTAAGTAAATGTAACAATTTAATTCTAGTTTATTCCCTAAAAAAGACCAAGCAATCATTTTACAACATTGTTGTTCTGTGGAATGAGCCTCAGTAGCTGGAGAATGGTGTTATTATAAACAATAAATTTGAGAGTTTTTTCTACTAAATGATACTAAAGCCCCTGTTATTCTTTGTTCTTCTTTAAACTCTAACCATAGCCCTAACGTTTAAGTGGAATAGTTCACAAAGAGTTAATGCTTAAAATATAGAGTGATTTATATTCTGTCTTCACTTGAGCTAAATTCTCTCCTCTGCTGTAAAGGATCCAGAAACCCTGCATCTGAAACTCTCTGACTCTAAATTCACAGAAACGATGTTTTTAATGAACAGCTTCATACAGCAGCACTCACTCTAATGAAAACATTAACTTTTACTACTCACAGAGCATCACACAGAGACGACTGACCTCCATACTGCTCCAGATGAGTCTGAGAAATGGACTGTGTTCAACACCACTTCCTCTGCTCTTAAACAGAGAGAGAGAGAGAGAGAGAGAGATACAGGAAAAGAAATCTAAAGAGCACTTTTACATCGATATATGAATTACCATTTTACACATTAGACTCACGCTCAAGTTCAATTGGATAAAGCCTCTTGTGGGAATAAATAAACGTAGGCCCTAACTGAAAGCAATCCTCTATTTTTTAATTAAAAAACGGGAAATCTTCATGTGATGAGGTCTGGTCTGGAATCAACCTCATAATTCCCATATTCCCATAATTATTTAGACACTGTGTCCCATAAAATATTTTATCCAGTGTGTAACCTGTGAGGTCACACCACGTTGTTCAGAGCTGGTGAAGAGTGGTTGCTGAATATTAGCCACAGGGCTAAGGCTATGTTCACATTTCTAGACTGAAGTGACTCAAATCTGACTTTTTCCAGGACTGTGTGGACATGTCAGATCCTATCTTTTTAAATCAGATTTTATTGTGTTAGATCGGATACATATCAGATGCATGACTGTAAACAGATCGGATTTCATGTGTTTAATGCAGCTGTGCAGGACTTTGTTGTAGACGCGGTTATATAAGCACTTACATCCTGCACTACACAGGGCCTAGGGACCTATTTTGGACGGAGCACACACACGCACCAATTTAAGCCATTTAAGGGTCAGACTTGTTCTCATTGGTTCACATTGCAGACAGATACATGTCACTCACATTTATAATTGTGAACCATCAACAACAAGAGAACAATTAACCCTTCATTTTAAGTTTAAACTGGATTGATAAATACTTCATTTTGATACATAAATATTGCAACAAATGTAAGTATTCAAAGAACATGCAGAAAGTACAAAGGGAACTCGTCAACTGAGCGCTGCATCCCCTTCCAAACGGCCCCTCCTTACCTTTCTGTCTATCTCTAATATGTATGTGTAAAAGTGTAAATATGTGGTGCAATAAGAAAAGAAAGATTTGTACCAAAGTAGGGCAGAGAAATTAACCAATGAACCTAGATCCAAAATGTAAAAAAATATATAAACTAACAATTTGTGAAAAAAGAGGATATAGCTGTATATCTCTCTTTCTCTCTCTGAGAACCCGTGTCCTTTGGAGAGTGCTTCTCTGCTGTGCCTCATTTACAGAATGTGTAGCTAATAGTCCACTAATGGGCTGCAAGAAGGAGGGGTAGTCCTCAGGATCCCAAAACGTCAGCCTTTCTGGTGTTAAATGTCAGATTTGTTCACATTGCACACAGATACATGTCACTCACATTTATGATTGTGAACCATCAAGATAGACAAATCCAATCTAAGCAAATTAGTTAGAATTTATTAATGACACTTTTAACCCTTCAGTGTGAGTTGAACTGGATTGGTAAATGCTTCATTTTGTTGCATGAAAAAGAAATATATTTAAGTATAGAACATGCAGAAAGTACACTGAGGTCTTATCTGATTAGTGCCGCATCCCCTCCCAAACTGACCCCTCCTTAGTGGCCTCAAGGTGTCCATGACATCACACTTCAGCTGAATGTCTTTCACGTCTCTGGTTCGTCTGAGAAGTCTTGCGGTTGTTGTTTGTTGAGTTTAGTCTCATAATGTGTTTAGGTTTTCATCATTTAGTTTTTCATTTTTCTATTTTTTGTGGAAGGACAGTGGTTATTTGTCCGTCTAAAGTTCTGAATTGCCTTTATCACTGAAGAGCATAAGAAGAGTACACAGAGAGTGGTAATGCCTCCTACTCACTTTCACCCCAAGTCTGCTGTAATAAGATTATAACAGTCTTTTTTACATATTTAACTTCTCATTCAACTTCAGGAGGGTTCTCATCACATCAGCCCCAGTCACAGACACTGCTTCATCACCTGGAGAGGTGTGAGCCCACTGCCTCTGTGACAGGTGTCTCATAACAAGAGAATAGAAGTTGATCATTCCAGTAAATCATTTGGAAAGGTAGAGTCATCGACCACAGAAAACTTTTTGTTTTCTGTGACAGTTTGGATCAGTGTTTCTGAATTTTCATGTCATTTTAATGCCTAGACAGCCTCCATTTTCATCATTTCAACAGTGAGTTTGTTCTTTGTTTCCAAGTGCCATGTCCTCACCAGATCTAAAAGAGGCATTATGCACTTTGAGCAAGAAATATACTTTAGAACTCATCCAGCACCTGTGACTGTGTGGTAAGTTTTAGTGGCCACTACATCATCTACCCACTTGTTGATGAATGACAGATAACGCACCTTTCTCTAAGTGTGTGTAATACTCACATACAGCAGCACCTTAAACATGTTCCAGTCAGTGCAGCTAAAACAGACCTGCAGGGCTGAAACTGCTCTTTCCGGCCACAATTTGATGGTTGTTGTGGCTGTTTGTTCACTTGTGCTCACTTCAGCCGTGGTTGGTATGTGAAGAACGGCGCTGCAGGATGTGACCTGACAGTTGAAGTGGATTTATAATCAAGTGTGTTCTATTGTTCTTGCTTGTGTGGAAACATGGTGTAAATCTAGGAGAATTTTCCTCAGATGTTTGAGTCTGAAATCAAGAACAACAGTTACGCTCTCAGGGGGATTGTTCTGTAGTGAACTGACTGCAATCTCACACAATGTTGTAAAAGCCAGTTATGAAAATGGCAGAGTTGTCGATATGGGGTAAATAATGAGGATAGCACTTTATATGTTGATTATTTTACTGCTGTAGACCAATGAAAACATTTATGAACCAACATTAATGAACCATATTTTACATAGATGTGCAGTCCCCCATGAAAAAACATTCTCACATTCCAGTGTTTTATTGGGTTTTAATGCACTACACATAGATTACTTTTTACTAATGTGTGTCTGATCCACTCATAGCAGTTACAAATACTAACACACCACTAGCACATCAGTGACACTGCAGTGCTGAGAATGATCCAACACCCAAATTATACCTGCTCTGAGCTGAGGACCATCACTACACCTCAACTTAATTCTGATTGTGTACAAAGCATTATTAGAATGCACACACGCTGCATGTGTTTTACATCTCTCTCATTGGTTTTCAGTTCCTCATTTTTTGAGGTTGTCATTGCCATTATACCAGTAGAACAGAAGTCACAAACACATATCTAACCCTTCCCTGTTCTCAGAACTGAGAAGCTGTACTGTGGGTGTGAGATTGGTTGATGTATGCAACAGTTCTTATATGTTTCCATGCACTCACATACTGGATATGGCTAATTTACTTTCATCTGTATTATAATAGACCATTAATGTGTTCAGTGCAAATAAATCATTACAAACACATAAATATCTGTGCAAGAAATATATACTTTTAAGTTGCATTAATAATTATTCCTGTGAAATATAAATTAATGGGTGATTGTTCACCACTGTCTGAGCTCTGAGTGAGATAACTGCTTCAGACAAAGTAAAGGAGTTTATAAAGAGTATCATTTATTCTTGTAACTCATTTCCATCAGCATATTATTGACTAGTATTGACTAGTACCGGTGTATGTGCCAGTTATTTGGGCTCCAAGAGTTTCAGCTCCTGAATGAAGCCGTGAAATGTTCAGTGCACCATTTGCTTTTATCAGTTTGGGGACAACTTGGTCAGTTAAAGACATTCTGCCACTTGTCGATACCTTTAGTTGAGATATGGACACAGCTGTTTTTTACTGACCTCAGATCTGCTGAGGTCTTTGTGTAACCTGCACCATATTTCAGACTAAGCCATGAGATTTTAGGCCACATATCCACACATAATCACACATACTCTGTCTTCTTTTTCAAATGTATTTCTACTTTCTGGTTGTGTAAATAAATAATGTAATCATTTTTAATACAAGTATCGTAACCTGGCCACAAAACATATTTTAATTATGTGTTAGTTTAATAAAACAATAAAAAGCAAATATCTGATCTCTGATTCTTCTTTCTTACTGAAAGTCTCAGATATGATTTGATACTTTCAAATATTGCTATGAAACTGTCAATTTCAGTATTGTAACAATGATAAATACCAGGACCATCACTAGAGATTAATGATTAGGGGGATTAAGCTTTAACCAGTGGGTCTATGGGTAATTGCCCCATAGCAGCAAATTTATTTGACGAGGCCCAGATTAAGCAAAGCCTCAAGGAGCTGCTGCTTTACAAAAAAATAAATAAATCAGAATATCCATCTCCACGTAAAAATTCAAAATTTATTTGTGAACAACTATTAACTCAGGTAATTGTAAAATATACAGTCGTAATGTCAGGAAAGATCATACCCATCAATTCAGTCTGCCCTAAATACTGCAGGGTTTAATGCATGAACATTTGAACTGTTTTTTTTTCAGCAGGCTCCTTTACCTTCATCAATAGCCAGGTTCCCTCTGCTAGCATAATGCTACTTTCTGAAATCAAGATAAGGAACGCAGGGGCCGGGGGACTTTTGTGGATCCTTTGTGACTGTAGTCAATCAGATAAAACCTTTTTGTGTCAGACATTTATTACGCCAACTGCCATCAGGACGATCAGTGCCTGTCAGTAGCCATTTTGAACAATGACTAAGCAGAATCTGTCCATGTATTTTGTAAATACTGTATTACCAGTTTAAAATAACTGTATTGATTTACATTGTTCATTAATTACAAAATGATCTGAAGTGAAAGACTCTTATGGGTCTAAAAAGAGTCTCGTCCTCATTACATTATCATATGTCCAGTCAAAATGTCATTATTGCTTGGTTAGGACTCATATTTGTCTAATAATTTGCCATTGTTATTGTTAATCTATACTAAATTATCTAATTACATTTGTATGTAATTCATCTGTGATGTGTTGAGGGAGAACGAAAGGTACACAGTGCTAATATTAGTTATATCTGAAAGCAGAGCTGTAGTTCCCAGTATTTCAGCTAGAGGTGGATCGATCCAAATATCGATAATATCGATACCAACACTGGTATTGGTATTGATCAATACTCGGCGATCGAGATCAATACACAATCTTTTTTCTCTCCCGGTAAAGTCTGTGTGCGCAGAGCAATGTGCACTTCATCTCTTTGCAAAGAGTAGCATGCGCACCCCCCACCCTTCGTCTTTTGCTTCTGCACCGGCACGCGGTGAAGACTAGTGGTATCGGTATCGATACTGGCCCTGTATTTACTTCGTATTGGCTCGATACCAAAATGTACTGAAAGCAGAGCTGTAGTTCCCAGTGTTTCAGCACTGACCTGAACCACCGCTGCAAAAGAACCCTCTGTAGGAGGGACTGTGACTCCACTGGCTGTAGCACTGAACGCTAGACAGATAACTCTGACTTCTGATTGGCTATATATGAGGGTGACGACCAATGAAAAGCCATTCTCTGTTTAGGAGCCGTGGAGAATCTGCCCCTCGCTCTGGGTGAGAGAGAGAGAGCTGCGTGCTTCTGTCTCAAAGCATCGCAATAATATTGTGACCTCAATAGTACGGATTATAACGCCCCCGTATCGGTTCCAAATACAATGCAACTGTTAGCGCCCAAATAATGAACGGTTGGCAACACTACGTGTGCGTACTGTGTGGGAAGTAATATCTCTATTTGAAGGACCGACACTGCACCTTGAGGATTCAGAGGCAGAAGTTGGCACAGCGACTAAAGCCAAGGGACACTCGGGCTGGTGAAACAAAGTGGCGTCAGAAGGCCAAACAGTGCTTGTGGATGACGGCTTCCGCACACCCGGAAGGAGCCCTTACAGTCAAGAGCACAGCAGCACACAAATAATTCATTCATTCATCGTCTGTAACCGCTTATCCACTTCAGGTTTGAGGAGGGTCCGGATCCTACCTGGAATCACTGGACGCAAGGCGGGAACACATCATCATGTAAAATATACACCGTTTTATAGCTAAGTGCTAAGATAAAAACCTCACCTACAAAGACGTAGAATTATATAAACAGGTGAAATATTGTGTGAGAAATTCTGGTCTGATACATATCCTAGTCTACTGAGGTCACATATATTCCATTCTTAATTTAAATAGAGGAAGTGCTGTGTTTACACGACCAACATCAGCTACTTGGTGCAAGAGTCTAAAACCCAATGTATAGTGTATCACCAGATACCAGATAAGATCAAGGTTAAACTTGTGCTATTTTTATAGTTAACAGAAGTGTTGAGAAAGATATTTTGAAGCAGTAGCTTAAGCTACTCTTGATTAAAAATAGTCAAGCTGCAGCCGAGCTAATTATCTACCCTACAAGCTAAAGTAAATGCAGCCTTCTTTGGTCAACACCGGAGAACACAACAAATAAAAAAAAAAAAAAAAAACAAATACATCTCTGTCTAATAATACATTTTGTAACTGGACTAATTAGGCATTGTGAAGTTGAAAGATATGTATATTAATAATTGTTTTGCCTCATTTCAACAATTACAAACACATTGTCTTTTTAGATACTAAGATACTAAGATAATAAGAAGCTATATTTGTCAGAATACACATCTCTATCAGTTTCTTCCGAAGATCCAGTTCTACAAATTTAGGCCGGTCCCCCAGAGGCAAGAAAATGAATCTCAGACTTTGCTAATGTTTTATCAATACAACTATATATCACTAGAAACTAACTGAGGGCTTCACAAGAGAAAGAATTGTTTAATTAATTTGGCTTATCAAAGCCAAATTTCTGTTCTTTTCTTTAATGTTCTTTATAGCTAAGTTTTTATTCTACACACATTTCTATAAACATTTTCGTGTGTCATGGTTTTGAGCTTCAGCCACAAAATTTGGAACAATCGTAGACTGCATATATTTATACTTCTTGTATTTTCAAGCTATGACCACAAGATTTACATGGTGAGACCTGGGCACACAGGGACCCGTCACATCAAGTTTCAGGCCAATTGCAATCATCCGTCTCGTTTTATCTTTCTTTCATTATCTCTCTGTTCATTTGAATGGTGAAGACTAGAGTGGGTAATGATGTCATAATCCACTTTAACTCAAGGGGCTTTCTGAATAGGCCTTTTTTGACTAAACGTTTTCTAAAACCCTTATACTTTCACCTACAAAATTCATTTAAATTTTAAATGTTAGAGAAACGGGTGGCACGGTGGAGCAGCAGGTAGTGTCGCAGTCACACAGTTCCAGGGACCTGGAGGTTGTGGGTTCGATTCCCGCTCTGGGTGACTGTCTGTGAGGAGCTGGGTGCTCCGGTTTCCTCCCACAGTCCAAAAACACACAGTGGTAGGTGGATTGGCGACTCAAAAGTGCCCGTGTGTGTGTGTCTGTGTTGCCCTGTGAAGGACTGGCACCCCCTCCAGGGTATATTCCTGCCTTGCGCCCAATGATTCCAGGTAGGCTCTGGACCCACCGTGACCCTGAACTGGATAAGCGGTTACAGATAATGAATGAATGTTAGAGAAACTTTCTAACAGCTATGAACATGAAATTATTTCACTGTGGTGTTTTTGAGTTAACACTTGTTTTCAGAACTAGGGAGGGTGTTCACACTGCCATAACACAATTCTAGCTCAATCTGCAATGTTCTTGCACCAAATCGATTACAAAAGGTTTTTCTTTCTTACACATAGTGATTAGTTTTGTGATCTGGTGTATGGTTTTTATACAGTGTTTGTTCAAATAGGACATGCTCTCTCATAGGAAATGTGTGGTGGAACTTACCGGAACACAGGCATTTAACTGCCACTCTCTCACAGAAACACAGACTCATACATAGAGCCTAAAGCATAGGAATAACAGCATAAGGCACTGACTTGAGGAAGCCCTGGGAAAATGAGGCTGAATTTTTAAGGTGGGACATAAAATTCCAGCAGCAGTTTATTGAACGTGGTCTAAATATAATGGGAGACTTTTTAAAATGGCAGGGTTCTTTAAGGTGTCTGTTTATTTGACGTGGTCAAGAATTCATCATCTCCACAGCTTTTGGTAAAAATGATTTCCTAAAGATATTTATAGTAACTCTTGGGACCGTTTGCCTGAAGGCAGCTGTTCAGATTGAGTTCATTATGATCTTAGAGGTGTTTTTTTGAGTTTGATTCTTCATAGATCTCTGACTTCTTCCTACCAGTTTACTACCTATTTTCACTGTTCTCATAAGCTTTCCTTTTCCTCTAAAGCTCGGGCTCCCAAACCAGACTGTCACATTATAACACATTACACTTTCATTTTAATCAGATAAAGACACCGCAGAGCTTTCTTATAAATGAACTCACAATTTTCCTCTAAATCCAATCAGCGGTCCAAAACTGTGCCAAGATATTTATTAGGAGCATGCTGGTGCAGACAGGGGAGTGGCAGGTGAAGCAGTGACAGAGAAAGGATTCGTCCAAAATGGATTAGTGATGAAAAAGTTTGTCCAGTGTTGCTTTGTCTGAAATATATATTTTATCAGAAGAACCCTGATGCAGAATTAGAAGAGACAGGAGAAGAAACTGCAGGGTGCGAGGTGAGGTTGACTCACACATATGGGACGGGTTGTAAATTATAATACATTCACTAAGATACTGTGGGGCCATGGGGAGAGATTTAAAGGTCAGGAGGAACATTTTATAGTCAGTGTGAAATTGTACTGGCAGCCAATGTAGGGATGAGAGAACCGGGGTATAATCAAATGTTGTACCTTTGGTGAATAGCTGCTGCATTCTGGACTAAACTGAAGCTTAATGCTTAGCAAACACTCTCAATGGACTATGATAAGGACAGGAATGGCTGTTACTTATACTGTGTTTGAAATGTCATATATGTGGTGTTCTAAGGGAAGAAGGCACACAGTTGTGTCTGAATGAATGACTGTATAAAATTATACCTGCTGATGTATCTCCATTTAGCAGATATTTCAGGGGAGCACATATGTATCTGTTACTGCCTTAAATTTTCCATAATTGTTTACATCAGCATTACATTAATTTTCTGGGTGTAGTACTGCATTTTCTGAAAGATGTGCAGAGAATCTTTCACACCCATGTCACACCCACCTTAAACATTTAAAATCTTAGTGATGCAATCAACCATGTTTTGGCTGAAAGTATATATGTGCAAAAGAAAAAGTAAAACATTTCAACATGAGAAATGTTTCCATTCCACCATAAATAGGTCAATTTACGAAATGAATAACTACTTTTTCTAATGTTTCTCTTCCTCATTAAGGGTGACATACACATTTGTAATAAAAATCCTTTTTTTTTTTTTATAAAATTCAGATGTTGTATATCATCATTTGCTAGCTCTCCAGTCTGTTTGTGCACTGGAAAACAATCTAATATATTTACAAAGCCCTAGTGTTGGCATATTATTAAAAAACAAATGATCTCGCCCCGGTATGCTAGGCTTTATCTCTCTGTATGATGACAGCATCTGGAGGATATTTGACAACGAATAGACCTCTAAACAATGAAAACATCAACCAAGATTAGGATATTCCTCTATTCCTGCGCCAGGTGGAAAATATTGACTAGTTTTTGCTGTTCTGGGTCATTTATAATGGAAATGTCTCCAAATTTGGGAGGGTGACTGTATTATCCCCATCGAGACTTGGACACCACAAAACCTCTGTAGGTGTCACTGTAGGCCAAAAGGAATGGCAAATTTTCATAATGTAGTGAAGTAAAAAGTAAGATATTTGACTTTGAACAGTAGTGGAGTTAAAGTAAAAAGTCGCCCAAAATGGAAATACTCCAGTAAAGTACAGATACATGAATAAAGTAAAGTAAAATACAGTCATTGTCCACCACTGCCTTTAGGTTCTGTAAGTTGCGAGGTGGATTCCCCATGGATTAGACTTATGTTTCTCAATTCACATTGAAATGAGGGGAATGTGAAGTGTTCAGTCAACACACTGAACTACTGAACTGTTCCTGGACTACTTTTGCAGTGTGTCATTGTACTTGGTCTGTGACAATGCTTAGGTAGGTGACCCAAGGTTGCTGAGCATCACCCAAAGCATCACACTGCTTCCCCTGACTTGTCTTTTTCTTATGTTGTATCCACATAAGCAAAGCGCAGGCACAGTGCCATCCATATTATGTAAAAATGTGATGAATCAGACCAGGTCACACTCTTGCTTTGCTCCATTTTCCAGTTCTGAAGCCCAAGTGCCCAACTGACTGACCATTGAGTTATTTACAGGGGACACGCCCAGTTTAACTCCTGTACACATCATTTATATGAAACAGAAACTAATTTATGCAGATGTGTCCATAGTGAGCCAATAACAGAAGCAGTTCAGGAGCCAATTATTGTCCTCGTGGGCGGGGTTTGGAGTCTAGTAGTGAGTGGACAGCACCCTCTACTGGTCAGAGCTTAAACAGATTTATACTGTGGACTGAATTAATGCAGTATGTGAGATATGTTTCTACTGTACAAGGTAAGCAGTGTGATTTGTATTTGTAGGAGACACTGTATCAGTAGAAAACAAGTCTTTATTAACAGATGCAACACTTCATATGTGTGCACATTAAAATAAATACATCTACGTTAGGACAATTACTGCTGTGGCATTTATTAATATTTAATAATTTTACTGTTATTGCAAAAATGTTTTTTAATATATTAGCTATTAAATGGCTGTTAAAATAAATATCACTCTTAAATTCAAAGATGGGCGGCATGATGGCGCAGCAGGTAGTGTCGCAGTCACACAGCTCCAGGGGCCTGGAGGTTGTGGGTTTGATTCCCGCTCTGGGTGACTGTCTGTGAGGAGTTGGTGTGTTCTCCCCGTGTCTGCGTGGGTTTCCTCCGGGTGCTCCGGTTTCCTCCCACAGTCCAAAAACACACGTTGGTAGGTGGATTGGCGACTCAAAAGTGTGTGTGTGTGTGTGTGTGTGTGTGTGTTGCCATGTGAAGGACCGGCGCCCCCTCCAGGGTGTATTCCCGCCTTGCGCCCAATGATTTCAGGTAGGATCTGGACCCACCGCGACCATGAACTGGATAAGCGGTATCAGATAATGAATGAAATTTAAAGATGTAAGTCTGATACAGATGTAATAAAAATATGTTGATAATCAATATATTTAATTTGCATGGTCTCATATATATATATATATATTAGAACTATATTTAGGATGATAATCGCAGTGTCCCAACCTGATAGTACCTTTAATAAAGACTCTCTGTTTAATAATTTATATCTATTTAACATTCCTGCTATTTTCTGTTTTATTTTTACTGGTCAATTTAAAACAAATAAATAAAAAGGTATCCATTTTAAATCTTTATATACCATACAATATATTATTTTATAATGTATAAAGTATTTTAAACTGCAGAGACCTGTAGAATAAAAAATCTAAACAGCGATTGAGTAAAAGAAGAAAGAAAATGCTTCGTACAAGTTTTTGGCTTGTTTTGTGTGTTGTGAGGTTAAACAGTTCGTTAGTTTCTGTATTTAGTGCTATTCATTTGTCCATGAAGTGTTAAAACAATGTGCGCAGCATTATGTGCACATCGAACAGTCCCTTTCATTCACCGCGGCTCACTGAATCTGGATCTGCGAATAAGGAGCTAACTTCAGCATCGAGATGCTCTCCCTCAACCGGAAGGAGGGCAGATACCCACGGCTCATAAAGAGAAAATACGCTTCTCGTTGGTCATCGTTTTTGTTTAGCCAATCCGCAGCCAGAGTTAGCTGTCCATCATATACTGCGGCAGGCAATGGAGTCCCAGTCCCGCCTATAGTTGGTTGTTTTACTGCGGCCCTGAGAGTAACAGGTCAGTCCTGAAACACTGGGGAAAGAACAGTGCCACCTAGCGGTGCCTTTTACCACTGGATGCTACACGAGTTTACGAGATGTGACGTATATGTCGACCTTTTACCTCATTTCCAGGAGAAAACAACAAATATGCATTTGAATAGTTTTATTATGCATGTTTTCTGTAATTAAAAGACATTTTGATCAGATTTGTTATTACTCAAAAATCGTTTGAGGTTGTTATTTGCAATTGTTATTTAATGATGAATCACTTTTTGGGAACATGTTGTGTACAGTGGGTGGATATTCAGTCAAGCTCAAGTCAACTCAGTGAAGTCGTATTTACTACTTACCCACTGAATAAAAGAGTTTATGGTTCACTGAGTGGGTCTAGGCAGAGTGGGGTGCCTTTTGTCACTTAACGTGGCCAAGAACTGCCTACTACTGCAGGACAAGAAATTTGACCCATCACTAATTTGCTATATTGTCATGACTTGTAGAAGGAGGTAGAGCCAGTCAGAATGCAGCTGGCAGAATCCAGACAGTGAGGCCAACTTAAGGCACTGAAATTATCAGACTCTCTCTCCTTTAAATTTAATACAGCAACTCCAACACATCCAGGCCCCTAGGTGTCAGTATAATGGGTGGTATATGAATTGAATTAAAATTATTATTAGAGGTAAATTCTCATTGTGGAGCAGCTGCTGCATTAATACAACTGCATTCACTGACAGAGCAGAAATGAAGCTGCTGGACACTGAACAGCTATTTAAAGCCTCTATTTTATGACCTTTCTGTTTGAGAGTCTCTAAATGAGGCATTAAAGACACATTATTAAACACTCAGTCAGATGCTCCAGCTTTTATCACTTACTATGGTCTGTTCACTTCATCAGGTTTAACTGAAGTACACAGTGATAAACACAGCACACTAGTCTTTGATCAGATGTTCTGATTCAGTTAAAGATTGATAAAGAAATATCTGATATACATTGAAACTGTGGGACGACTGAAAAATTCTTACCTCAAGCTCTGTAGCATTTCACCCCCAGCACAATAGAGGTTATCACTGCCATGAGACTACTGAGCACTCTGAGAATTGAGGATTGAGGTGTTATTTAAGCACTGTGTCCTTGTGTAATTAACGCCATTATTTTAACTAGTGAAGCCAAGCTGATAAACTTTATGATTTCATCTTACCTCAGTCTGTGGTGTGCTTCACGTCTGAGTAAATGGTGTCATCGTCTGCAGTGGTTTTCCCTGCAGCACACAGTCACTGAATTAATGTCACCCAAGTAAGTATTCTAGATATGGCTTTTGTTTTTCAAAAAAATGTAAAGACATTAGTTCAATTCACACAAATGTCCCGCCATACAGCACACTTCTACTCTTAACATATTTGGATACTTTCTTTCAAACTCACTCTTTAACTCCTTCTTTGGCTTCAGTTCAATATCAGCGTAAGTCACATCACTGGGTTCAGCTCTGGTTTCTGAAAGAGAACAGAAGCTTTGTGTCCCCACTGTCTTTCTTCTGTCAACATCCATTAACACATCACAAAATGTCGTCCTCAACCAGTTATTGATAATTATTTTCAATTCATTTGAATATTTCCCAAAAACGTACACCCACTCTGAACTAAACTCTCCTTGAGGTTTTGGAAAAATATTACTATTTGAGTGAATGTTGTACAGTAGAGCAGCCAGTGTTTCATGTTACAGTTCTCTGTGCTCTTTAGAAAATAATATGCAGTGTGTAATTCATACCTTTACCATGGGGTTTTGGTGATTCCTCCTTAATTTCAGAATATGTGACATCACTTGTTATCACTGCATCTTCTGATATAGAAAATGTTTTAAAGAGAAAATGTAAAATACACAGAATTGCACAGAATAACATAAGAATTTAATTTAAATCTTACCATTTTGTTTGGGTTTTTTCTTTTTACTTGTCACAATATTGGCATATACAATTTCACTGGACAAAGCTGCAGAATCATCTAGAACAGAAGTTGTTTATAAATGACTCCACTGCATTCTCACATCATAAATACACTCCTTTATAAAGTACAGCTAAAGAGGAAAATAACTGTTAAAAACAAATTACGAAATAAGTTTGGGGAAGGACCTTGTCCTAAACTCCTCCTCCTACACATGCTACACCCTACAAATCCTTCCTTCTCCCTTCAGTTTCTGGTGACGAAAAGGTTCAAATCCCACCCAGTCCTTCAACTCTTGCTTGATTGCTGAGTGACAGGGGCCCAGATTCCCAGCTCACAGCAAACCTCCCAGAACACTTCCCCAACTTTCTCAGTGTTCACCTCCCCTTTCAGACTGGCTCATATCATTCATCAAATATATTAACTACATATTACTGGGATCATTTCTTATTAAAAGAAATAAGATCTTCTAGAGTGACATAGTCAATATTGTGAAATGTATATGTTAGTGAGTATGTTGACAGTGAAAACTGACCAGTCTGCAGTGGTGAGGATCCCGAGAGACAGTGTGCAGCTCCCCACAGATTCCGACTTTGATTGGTGTTCCACTGATTTCCAAAAAAGGTAAAAGGAGACCCTGCCCCACAATAAAAGCCAAATAATCTTTTTCACTTGTGTGTATTTATTAAAACAAGAATATGTGTTTGACAAAGAGAACACACACCATAGCGTGAAGAAATCATCTGCGTTTGAGCAGCCTGCACATTGTCTCTGTCAGAACTAAACCTGGTTTTACTTTTTTTACATAATTTGACAGAAACAGCAACTCTTCAGGGTTTATCAACTTTTCACTATGAAAAAGCCAATATAAAACATCCAAAATAAAGTCTAGTTAAATTAATTACTTAAAATTAGTTCTTTGAAGGTGCAAGGTTTGGTTCCATCAGCCAAAAAAATACTGACCAGTCGTCTATTCACAAGATACTGACCACGGGGTCCAAGCAAAATCAGTTTTCAAACCTTTGTTTTTCTTGTAATAGCAGAACAGGCCCAGTATGATAATGAGGAACAGGGAAACACTCAGCCCCACAGCCATTCCTGTTATTACACCATCAAGTCCTGACCCTGAGAGTGGACAAATAAGAGACTTTCATATATTCATTTATATTGTGGTGACGCCAAGTTTCTCAGAATACTTACTGTTGGTTAGTTCAGGGTTGTTTTGGAGGCGGAGGTTATTTAAGGGGGTTTTGTGCTGTGTTTGTGATTTCAGGGGGGGATTTTGTATTTGTGTTGGACTTCATGTGTTGTAAGATGTGGTCTTTGGGCGTGTGGTGCCTCTGAATCTTGCTACACATCAAGCCCAAATTGCTGCTAATTCCCTTATTTCCTTTCCTAGTGCCCTTTAAAGAGTTCAATAAAGGTCACCTAAAAAGCATGACTTGGTCTCATCACCCGCCTCAATGACGTCACATTATTTAAGGGTTTTACTGTAGAGTTAGAGTTAAATAACATGTAAATAACAAGAACAGTTGGACACCTTCTCACTGTGTGTGTATCGTCTCACTCTCCATCCAGCAGAGTCTCTGTGTCCCTCACAGCTCAGTGAGAGAGAGTCAGTGCTGAAGTGTTGAGTTCTGCTGGGACTGATGATCAGAGACACTGGAGGAGAGTTACCTGAAAATACACAGAAGTATTAAAGTCTGTTTCCTGTGGAGGATATGAACTCATTTTCACTGTAAAAATCAACAGAAGTGTAGTGAGACTGTTCTGACTGTATATTCTTCACTGGCTTTAGTTCCTCACCAGTGATCCATAGCGGCTGTGGACTGCTGTACTGTGTGTGAAAGGCTGGTTCTCCTCTCTCTGCTCCACACACATAAACTCCTGTGTGACACAGAGCAGCAGGACTGAGAGTGTAGGAGCCTCCAGCTCCTCTTCTGCTGTCTGACTGGAGCTCTACAGAATACACCACTTTATCACGAACATCTGTAATCTGGGTTAAACCTTGTCTGTAGGGAACAGCTCTGTACCAGCTGAACGTCCAGCTTTTAGAGGAGATATTAACCTCACAGCTTAGAGTCACTGAGTCTCCTTCAGTCAGCCAGCTCTGTGGAGACACACTCAATACTGCCTGGGCTTCACCTGACACAGACGACATGGAGAATAGAACAGACACAAACACGTTTATACAGAGGGAGAAGATTATTACATACAGTATAATTAACAAGAAAATACACCTCAAACCCACAGACTCACCAGACACAGTCAGTGTAACAGCAGCACTGATCTCTGACTTCTGAGAGTCACTTTTCCTCTCCCCTCTGCAGGTGTATTTACCGCTGTTAGACTCTGTAACAGAGCGGACTGTAATCTCCTGTGATCTACTGAACTGCTTTAGTTCATTATTATCTTTAAACCAGATGTAATTCCACTCAGTGTCTTCTCCTGCCTCTATGTCACATCTCAGAGTGACATTCTCTCCTTTAAACACATGAACATCAGGCTTTATACTGGACACCACAGCTGTAGGATTGTCTGTAAAAAAGTGAGAATATATTATGAATTTACCTTATTATTATTAGTTCTATGAATTGATATATTAAATGATCAGAACTGAAATGTTCACTAATAAATGTTAAGAGTTAAAATATTTAAATAGAAAGTATGAACATTAAAAGCTTCATAACATCAGTTTAAGATTTTCCTGAATTAATTCACCCCAAATGGTTTTAGTTAAATGATCAAATCTAGAAAATAGCCTTAAACTGGTGCATTACCTTTAATTTAAATGTTGTTTAAACTTCCAGTGAGTGGTTTGTAGTGAATCAAAACTGGCTTCATACAAAGAACCCTATTTTCCACCTTTATATTGAACACTGAAACTGTCGGGTTATTTATTTAATTATTATTAGTAATCTTTCTTTTCAGTTTGTAAGAAAAACAAATGTTTTCTTTATGACGGAAAGCAGAGCTGTTTGGGTTTATGTTATTTATAAAACTGGACCCTTATGCTGATTAATGTTTAAGAAAACACAACTACGTTTATTGAAATTATTTACACATTACAGTTAAATGAATAAAATTAGAGCTGGTTCATTCATTTTTAAAGTCAGTATGAAGCTATATTTATTCTCTCATGTGCAAAATTCAGAATTGTTCTGGAGGCAGTGCTGCCTTTGAGGCCAAAGTGTTACCAGCCAAAAGGAGGGGGATGAACCTGATTTGATGGCACACATTGGGTGGAGATTTCCAAACACATGCAGTAAACCGGTAAAGCTCTGCCTAGACCCAGTGTGTGCTCTGTCAGAAATGACATTAGAAGAAAGAAATGTGCAATATACTTTTCGCTTCTGTTACTTTACATAGTTCTGTTTTGTAATTTGTTGGAAGTGCTGCAGAAATCTCTATTATGTTTTGCTTGAATGGAGGATAATGTAACTGCCTCTGAGGAAGCTGAGCAATGTTATAATGCTCTGCTGCCTCTGAGGCAGATTCTGTAGAAGTAGTTTCCTGCACATTGGAGTTATGACTCTGCTGTCTGTGAAGGAGCTACAGAATGTTATACAATAATGCTCTGCTTCCTCTGAGGTAGAGGCTAAGACAAAGTGGAAATCCACGACTGCTGCCTCTGAGGAAGCAGAGCATTATAACATTCTGCAAAAAATCTACAGGGGGGAAAAAGATAATCATTTTGCACATTTATTTCTTCCAAAGTCATTTGCCTCAAAGTCAGTGCTGCCTCCAGAACCATTCTGAGTAGTGATTATGCACATGACACTTTTAATCTTACTTCCTTGTTAGTTTTATTAAAAGCAAAATTCATCAAATCATATCAATTAGAAGATGATATTATTTCCTGTAAAACATTGTCTCTGTTCGTTTCTAAAATATCTTCTAATATTGCATTTCACAAACATACACCACCCCACCCCCTGATAAAACTCACAGATAAATATGTGACGCTGTGGAAGGAAGATGTGTTATGAATTCTGAATAATGTTGACTATTTGTGTGTGTAGTGATGTAAATATAAATCATTACATGTTCAGTCCTAATAGCAATAAATATCATCACTTAGTGAAAGTCTCTTACTCACCAGTGACGTTTACCCAGAGTGCATCACTGTAGTGTGTGTAGTAGACTGGGTTTCCTCTGCCAGCTCTGCACCTGTACTGACCTCCATTAGAGTCACTAACTGAGCTGATGGTGTAGATGGAGGAGCTGGTGTTGATCTCAGGTCTCAGTGTGTCTCTGGACCAGTAGAAGGTCCATCCAGCAGACTGACCCAGTGTACAGTATAGAGTCACTGGGTTTCCTCTCAGTACAGATCCATTACGGCTTGATGTCAGCGTAGGCTGAGGTTTTACTGTCGTGAAATAAATTTATTGGAAATCTCTCTTTTTTTACACACTGCTCTCTGAGTCTCAGAAACACACTTTGCTGCCTTTAGTCTTTTGAACATTCTATTTATTGCAGTCATTTACTAAGAGTGTAGACAGATAAGCAAAGTTAGACTGTGTTATACGTCTGAAAACATAACAGGAGTTCCAAAATGCAGTTTCAGCAGTGCTAAGACTGGAGTAGCAATGACAAAGGCTCTATTCTCAGGCAAGTGGAGCCTCAAAATGATTTTCAGGCGTTCAATGTAAACAGAAATTACTACATAGTGTTGCTTAAATTCCCCCAAACCTGTCTCCCACTTACCTTTAGAACCCCTTCAAACTGATTTGTGGATCCCGACTTGTACTTGTTTACCTTGTATTTTTGTCTTTTTTGGACTCTGTGCTCTGCCCCTGACACTGGTTTTTGATCTGTCTCTGGAAACTGTCCTCCTCTAACATTGATCTGGACTTTGATTCTAAGGTTGTTTCTCTCTGTTGTATTTGTGAATAAAACCTGCAAATGGATCCAGTTCACTCTGTAGATCCTTCATTACAGGGTTATTTACCTGATAAACTGTCACGGGGGCGTGATGAGTGGACTTACGGAGGCGGACACACTCGCTACAACACAGAGATTTATTATAGAGATTACACAACAAACGAACTTAACGAGAAACACGAAATAACATTACTTAGAAACATAGAAAAAGAGCACGAAACAACACTATAGGACTGGGGCATGAAACAGGCAAGAGACCGAGCGAGAAACGAGAAACGAGCTAGAGAAATAAACAATACAATAACAATGACAAACGACAATGACCGATACCAGGTAGTGAGGGAAGAGGACTTAAATACACGAACTTAACAAGAAACACCTGACACAGATAACAAGGGTAAAGACGAGGAGGCGGAACAAAGGCGGGGCTAGAGTGGAACGAGGGCGGAGAAAGGAATAACAACAAACAGACAGAGCCACATGGAAGGGGAAAACAAACAAGAAAGTGCCAAGAGGTGACATAAACACACACCCATCACTGGGAAATTAGCACATTATTTGCACCATTTACATTTAAAAAAATGAATACATGCTTGTTTTTGATTCCATGTTTATTTCTTAATTTATTAAATGCTACTGTTCCAGTTTGTGGACGAGATATTTTCACTCTCCAACAACCTGAACATTTCCTCTTATTTGTATCTTCCACTTTGTGGCGGTGAATAAACTCAGACTAAGCTTTACTTCAGTGGATCAGTGTATTTTTTGTTCATGAAGCAGCTGTAATGAGACGAGCTGTGGTGCTGTGAAAAATCAGCTATGTGCATGAAGAAGGGGAAAGTCAAACAATTAAATAATTTAATAATATAAACTAAACTTTTGAAAATAGGTTGCACCTGATAAAATATCAACACTGTCTCTTTCAGACAAACAACACTTAAAGCTTTCATCTACACTCCTGAAAACATCCATTCTCCTGCTGTGAGCTATGGGTCTGAAAGGATGTGTAAATGTCAATAATCAATCCACCCCAGAGTCCAGACCTCAACATCACTGAATGTGTTTGGATTTATTTGGATCTTTGAGAAGCAGAGAATGGAAACAACATGTAAAACTGAACTTTGGAGGAGTGGAATAATCATCAAAGCTCAATAATCTCCTGAAAAAAACTAATCTCCTGAAGCTATAACAGAAGAAAATAATGGATTTAAATATTTATAATACATTTATAAACTAATATCTCTTAGAATAGAAATGTAACAGTGGAGTCACACTCACCTGATACAGTCAGTGTTAAAGGGGCGCTGGTGTGTGTGTATATTCGGTCTGAAGATCCTTTTCCTTCACAGGTATAAACACCTGTGTGAGACTGTTCAACTTTAGAGATTTCATATTCTTTTTTATATTCTTCATGAAGCTGGACACTGCCGTTTTTCCACTCATAATCCCAGTAATATCCACTTTGTGTGTCACATGTCAGAGTGACTCTCTCTCCGATGAACACACTCTGAGCTGGTTGGACCTTCACTGTAGGCTTTGGTCTCTCTGTTCAAACATCACAAATAATTCTGAAATGTTTATCAGAACAGAACAAAACATTTGATCTCCATTTCTTAACTATAATTTTTAAATGAATCTGGAAAAATCAACAGCCCTTTGTTCTGTGAAAAAAATCCTTCACAAACAAACTAAACAACTGTCAAACACTTCAAAATGTGAAGATACATTTTTTCATTCTCCTGTAAAGATAACATTTTGAAGATATATATATATATATATATATATATATATATATATATATATATATATATATATATATATATATATTAATAATGATGTTATATATATTAAATAGATATAATTAAATAGATATAATATATTTTGTATATTAAAAGAAAACCCTAAGCTGTTGCATCACCCAAATTCTACAGTTTCAGTTGACGTACAGACACTTTCACATTATCCTGTAGAATACATTTTGGAATGCATTTTCCCCTCAATGAATGTAAGCTGGCCAGGACCTGATGCAGCAAAGCAGGTCCAAATCATGATGTTCCCTCCACCATACTTTATGGTTGGGATGATATTTTCATGGTGATATGCACTGCCTTTTTTACACCAGATGTAGCGCTGTGTGTTCTTTCCAAATAGTTCAATCTTAGTATCATCTCTCCCATAATTTGTGCATCAATGTGCTCTTTAGCAAACTTCAGGTGTGGCTCACATACTCGTATCCTCCTTGTGCAGAGCAGACTGAATGCAATGATGTGGAGATGGCAAATGTCAATATTTTATTCGTAATAGAACATAGATGACAGATCAAAAATTTAATCTGAGTAAATGTAACATTTTAAAGGAAAAATGTGTTGATTCAAAATTTCACAGTGTCAACAAATCCCAAAAAAGTTGGGACAAGTAGCAATAAGTGGCTAGAAAAAGGAGCATATAATGAACAGCTGGAAGACCAATTAACACTAATTAGGTCAATTGACAACATGATTGGGTATAAATAGAGCTTCTCAGAGTGTCAGTGTCTTTCTGAAGCTAAGATGGTAAGAGGATCACCAATTCCACCATTGTTTCGCAGAAAGATAGTGTAGCAATACCAGAATGGTGTCATCATCAACCGTGCATAACATCAACAAAAGATTCAGAGAATCTGGAACAATTGCTGTGCGTAAGGGTCAAAGCCGTAAAACTCTACTGGATGCTCATGATCTCCGGGCCCTTAAACGTCACTGCACCTGAAACAGGAATGCCACTGTCAAGGAAATAACAGAATGGGCTCAGGAATACTTCCAGAAAGCATTGTCAGTGAACACAATCCACCGTGCCATCCGCCGTTGCCAGCTGAAACTCTACAGTGCAAAGAGGAAGCCTTTTCTAAGCAAGCTCCACAAGCACAGACGTTTGCACTGGGCCAGGGGTCTTTTAAATGGAGTGTGGCAAAATGGAAGACTGTTCTGTGGTCAGATGAGTCACGATTTGAAGTTCTTTATGGAACACTGGGACGCCATGTCATCCGGACCAGAGAGGACAAGGATAACCCAAGTTGTTATCAACGCTCCGTTCAGAAGCCTGCATCACTGATGGTATGGGGTTGCATGAGTGCTTGTGGCATGGGCAGCTTGCATGTCTGGAAAGGCACCATTAATGCAGAGAACTATGTTCAGGTTCTAGAACAACATATGCTCCCATCTAGACGTCATCTCTTTCAGGGAAGACCCTGCATTTTTCAACAAGATAATGCCAGACCACATTCTGCAGCAATCACAACATCATGGCTACGTAGGAGAAGGATCCGGGTACTGAAATGGCCAGCCTGCAGTCCAGATCTTTCACCTATAGAGAACATTTGGAGCATCATAATGAGGAAGGTGCGACAAAGAAGGCCCAAGACGATTGAACAGTTAGAGGCCTGTATTAGACATGAATGGGAGAGCATTCCTATTTCTAAACTTGAGAAACTGGTCTCCTCTGTCCCCAGACGTCTGTTGAGTGTTGTAAGAAGGGGGATGCCACACAGTGGTAAAAAATGGCCTTGTCCAAAATCATTTTGGGATTTGTTGACGCAATGAAATTTTGAAACAACATATTTTTCCCTTAAAAAACCTACATCTCCTTAATGAACAAAACTAAATAAAGTCTCAAATCACATTTACAGTGGAATTATTACAAGTGACGTGCATTACTCCTCTCATACACTTGCCTTGTTGCACCCCCTTTCAAACACCTCTGTGCTCTCCCTAAAGGGCACCCCCCCCCCAACACACACTTTGGGAATCACTGAGTTAAACTAAGTTTTACTTCAGTGAATCAGTGTATGTTTTGCTCCTGAAGCAGCTGTAATGAGATGAACTGTGATGCTGTGAAAAAGTGTGTGCTTAAAGAAGGGGAGAGTCAAACAATGAACTATTTATCGTCCTTTTTGTCCTTTATTGTCGTCCTTATACCACACACAGTTCTGAACTCAGGTTTTTAGTAAAAAAAAATCAGTAGCAGTCAATACATACTTCTGACTTTAATCTTGACGGTGTCACTGAAGTAATAAGGACTGTCACCTGGCCATTGCACTACACACTGGAACTCTGTTACTCCTGGAGTAGACACTGTTACACTGACTCTGTTGATGCGTCTATCTTCAGGAATCATAGGAGGTTGTAAATTCTGAGAGTTTTTCCACCAGTAAAACACCCATCCAGTGTAATCTGGCGGCTCACAGCTCAGAGTAACTGTGTCTCCAGTAAAGACTGGGTCCTGAGGCTGCACTTTCAGTTTGGGTTTATATTCTGTTGATATGAAATGATGAATTACAATGTACAGTTTCTTCCAATTTTGGCCTTTGATCAAATGACATTGTTAAACATTATATCATTTCCTCTTCATGGACTGCATTTCTTTATATTTTAGTGGAAAGTAACTAGTTATTTGTTCGATGTAAAACATTGTACATGTGTTTGTTTTAACATAAATATAGCAACATGCAATATTTAGTTTTTCTCTGTACTGTGTTCCATGTTTTTAACAAAACAGCTGATTTTTCTCCTCCAGTATACAACCATTTTAATAATTATAATTAATTACATAATTTTACTTATTTCACAAAAGACACAAACTGAATCATGTATTATTAAATAATTAATTCATTAATTGATTCATTTGTTCATTCATTGTTTGTAACCACAATCCTAAACTGTCCAGGGTGTGTTCCCACCTTGCACCCAATCCATCACAGGGCAACACACACTCACACCTATGGACACTCCTGCACAACCACTCCATTTAACAACATGTGTTTCTGGACTGTGGGAGGAAAGCTGAGCACCTGGAGGAAGCCCACACAGACACAGGGAGAACACACCAAACTCCTCACAGACAGTGACCTGAGGTGGGGCTCAAAACCACAACCCCAAGCCTGTACTAATCAAGTGATGATTTTACTCTGGTTTTGTCTGAGATACATTTAATTCATTATTAATAAAAATGTTTTAACAGAATGTTCCGTTTTAAAGGAGTCAGTTTCAAAGGATGACAGTTTCTCTGTTCAAAGATCACAAGTACCTTTGTAATGTATATCGTCAGCTGCTTTTTGCCCTGCATCATATTTCTTAGCACATTTTATCACACCGTTACTATTTATTATTTTTATTTATTTAACAAAGCAGAAGGATTTAAACTATATATTATAGCAGCACTGGCTTGGGGTCTCACAGGAGAGTTCCCAGCATGCACTGCGACCTCCACTGGTTTGTAGATTTAGGGCTAATTTTGGGGTTTATGTTGCAGTTGGTGGTTGTTCATATCAGGGAGGGTTTTCTCTTATGTTTCTGTGTGTTTGGGCGTGGTGTGTAGTGAGACGTGTTGTTGTTTGGGGGCTCACTGTCAGAATGAAGTGTGGTGGTTGTGATGCCCCTGAATCTGGCTACAGACCAAGTCTAGGCCAAACACAGCCTGTTCACTTGTGCCATTTTGCACTTTTTTGTTCTTTTAAGGCACTTAGTAAAACTTTGCTTGTTACAGCACGGCTGTGTCTCAATATCATCCTAGTGTCTGCCAAAATATAAACACAAACATTAAAAAACAGATGTCCATAAATGTGGAAAATGTGCACTAAAATGTAAGTTGTATTTCTTTAGTGGGTTTAGCAGAGGGTCTCCAAACTGCTGCATACAACTGCAAACAGTCACCGCGGCTATTAGTAATTTGTAATAATTAGTAATAAACATGACTAATTACTAATAATGTAATTATAATGTTGCTCTATCGTCCTAAAAGCATGAAAGTTTCTATGACTCTGAATGTTTCTGTGTTCTGTTTCTGTTCAGTCAGTCTGCACTTCAAAAGCTCTCCCTAAAAAACCCTGACATTTGATTTCTGATTTTTCTGCACTGTCAGTGTTAGGATTAGGTTCAAATACAGCCACAATTCACACTCCTCTCATAGAAAATGTACATGTTGTAACTGCTGTGGGAGTCTTCTTTTCATTTATTTCACCACTTAATTTCTCATTTCTCCTATTTCTTTTCCCTCCATTCATCCACAGCAGAAACATGTTTCACACCAGCAGTTACAGCTAAAACAACATTTTCCAACTGATTATATTTATCAGCTGAATCTTTCAGATGTAAGAATGGAGAGAGGTTCATCACTCTGTAAAAGACTGCACAGACAAATAGTGACATAATTCCAGAATAAAGTTTCTCAGAATAAAACAGTAAAGAACTTGGTGATATCATCATCTTCAGTACATAAGTATCTTGAGTACGAGTGTCTTGAGTCTGAAAACTAATATGGAATGGCCATGATCTTTGAGCCCTTAGATGGCACTGTATTAAAAGAAGACATGATACTGCAGCAGAAATCACTGCAGGAAATCAGGAACACTCCCCAAAACCACACACACTGCATCCACAAATACAAGTTAAAATTCTACCATAAAGAACAGAAACCATATAAAAACAAGATCCAGAAACGCAGCTGCCTTCTCAGCCCAAGAGCAGTTAAACTGCAGCATTTTGGAGGCAACAAATGGAGGTAAATTTGAAAACTTTCCTGTGGTTAAACAAATCAAAGTTAATTCCTTTTGGAAATCATGGAACCTTCCAGACTGAATAGGAGAAGGGAAATCAGGCTTGTGTTCAGCACAGTTTCAATAAAAATACATAATCAGTTAAATGTATATTTTTTAATTTTATAGAACAATATAAGTTCACAGTTCCAACATTTGTCTTCCATTTATGTTATTTCTAAATGAAAACAGGGTTTAAATCATTTGCAACATTTTACATGTTAAACCTACAGTAGGTGAACACACTCCTACACAACTACTCTGATTTATTGTTGTTTTCCAGCCCTGAGAACTGAGTCCTAATCTGCTGTGTGGAGGTCAGTAGTGTCACCAACTATGAGTCACCAACAACACAATCATCATCATATTTTAAAACCTATTTGTGTGTGTCATGTGCAATACCCAACCCGGTCACCAGAGGTCCTCATCACCAGAATATTAGCTGTCGCCCTTAGGAGCAGATCCATTATACGCACCTGTTTTCAATATCTCATTAACCCCTGTACGTATACTCTGAGGAATAAACCAGCTCCTAAACCTGTTCAGTCTTGACCTCGGGATTCTAAAGCATCTATATGAAGACAAAATATTACAAAACTACAACTTCTGTTTACAAACACCCATCTCCTTAATGAACAAAACTAAATAAAGTCTCAAATCACATTTACAGTGGAATTATTACAAGTGACGTGCATTACTCCTCTCATACACTTGCCTTGCTGCACCCTCTTTCAAACACCTATGTGCTCTCCCTAAAGGGCACCCCCCCACCCACCCACACACACACACACACACTTTGGGAATCATTGAGTTAGACAAAGCTTTACTTCAGTGAATCAGTGTATTTTTGCTCCTGAAGCAGCTGTAATGAGATGAACAATGATGCTGTGAAAAAGTCAGACATGTGCTTAAAGAAGGGGAGAGTCAAACAAAGAAATATTTAAAGAATAAAACAAAGAATAAAAACTTTATAAAATGTTCTGGACCTGATAAACCACCAAACTGGTCTCTATCAGATAAATAACACTTAGAGAAACACTGGGTAAGATTTGGGTTTTTGCTGCTGGGGCGCCCCCTAGTGTAGTTCATTTTTACAGCACTTTACAGAGATCAGAGGGGGAGTGGTTTTCTACCCTCCTCCAAAAGGTACGTAGTGCAGTTTCTGCAGTGCTGAGACCAGAGAAGCAATCACAGAGGCTCCTAAAATACTAATCCCATGATACTATAATACAGGCAAAGAATAGATTTGTATATTTATAATGCACTTCTAGATTAATAAATCATACTATAAACTGGAATACAGGCATCACACACACCTGGTAAAGTTAGTGTAACAGCCTAATTAATGTGTGTGTGTGTGTGTTCAGCCCAATGTGTCTTTTAAAGTTATAAACACCTGAATGATACAGATTAATTTCAGAGATTTGTTCTCCTTCCACTGTGGAGATTCACTGAGGAGGATGTCATCCTTATACCACACACAGTTCTGAACTCAGTAGGTGAACACACTCCTACACAACTACTCTGATTTATTGTTGTTTTCCAGCCCTGAGAACTGAGTCCTAACCTGCTGTGTGGAGGTCAGTAGTGTCACCAACTATGATTCACCAAAAACACAATCATCATCATATTTTAAAACCTATTTGTGTGTGTGTGTGTGTGTGTGTGTGTGTGTATTGTGTTGTTTTCATAAACAAGAGGGAATCTGAACTTTTCTGCTTTTCAAGTGGGAAAACTCCATTTGAAAACCTGAGGCTACAGTCCCAACCTCAGAGTAGTTAAAGCTGTTCAGTGGCTACTCTTTTATCCCATTTCAACACGGCGTGTCCACTGACGCAGAACTAATAAAATAGGCTTTTGATTCAAAGTTGAAGACAAAGTTAAGATGTTTGCAACATTTCTGACCAAACAGCAGCCAAATCACCACAGCTTTCTTACATTTTAAAAATAAATTCAGCCAAAGCCCAAATAACTCAATATCTAGATTCAAATTATATTCAGACAGCAGTCAGATCAGTGATAACTGAGTGGAAGTGTGCAATTTCCCATCTTCAGACTGTTGCATAAACCCTTTATTTGCTGGAAGCTTGAATATTATGAGCTCTTGTTGGAAAACAAACCACAGAGCTGGCTATAATACATTTACACAACAAATCATGTTAAAGTAGTCTTAATAAAGAAATGAATTTAGGGTTCATCTTGTTTCATATGTTCTTGCATGAACTCTCACATTAATAGCACTGCTGGAGCTTATACTGAAACTGTGTTACAGTCAGTCTGGGTGGTGTTAACACACTTGCTGGTTGTTTGGTCTTAGAATGCAAGCTTGTTCACATTGTAGGCCACAGTCCCTCAAAACTCTACTTCAGCTCTGGGTACAGATTTTGTAACTAAATATTCATGGAAGAGAAAATAAACCTTCTGAACACAGTCCAAATGTCTGTGTCCTCACATGGCCATTTAAATATGCAGAATACTCTGTAATACTCTGTGTATGTGAATGATAATGAGAGAGTTCAGTAGCTGCATGTAATGATTCACCTTTAGTTTGTCCGCGGTGGAAGAGCAGAACCAGCACTGCAGCAGAGTGAGAAACAGAGGACATGACGTATTAGTGTGAAACATCAGCAGGTAACACACACAGAATGAACAAACCACTCTAAAAGAACTTAAAAATGTAACTACATAGAAATTAAGGCTCTGTAAATCAGCAGCTCAAATCACTGGCCTGCTTTTAGTTCAGTAAGACAACTAAAATACCCTTTCTGATCTTAAACCAGTTTAGTGGAGAACAAAGTCTGACAAAACATGGTTCAAAATGAAACACATTTTTATGTAAAATCTGCTGTTTGATCATCCACCTCATATTTCCACAGCAACATCATCTGTTAAACCTACAGTAATCTGACACACGTTTCTCAGAACTGAATGTTTTTTAATCAGAAACTTAAAGAAATATTTTCTAGTTTAATGCAGTAAAACTGTGGGACAAATAAGATTCATGCTCCGTTACTCTTTCAGGAATTTGAATTCAAGAATTTCAAATTTTGAGAATCTTGTTTGCATGCCTTGAAGCTTCAGATTCAAGGGTGCCATCACTAGGAAGCTAAACTTTTGTTGTTAAAATATAATTATTGATAATTATTGATTAAATTTTGCTGGGTTCTTATTTATAGTGTTAGCCTAAAGGCTGCATGTTAACTTATAATTATCTGATTAATTCAGAGACCTTTTTTTAATGTGCTCTTTGCAGCAAAATACAGCCTGCCAAAGAAAAGGGTACTATATTTTTATTCTTGCTTGGTTTTTATTAAAAATAAACACCTCATTTAATAATAAAATAATGTCCACTCGCAGTGGCGTAGCCCAAACTGGTCCAAAGCCCCCTCAGCTAAATGCTAATTCCAAACATAAGAGCTCACAGTACTCTCCCTGATTGTTCCACGTTTCACTAACACCACCTCCACCACGTCTGTGTCACTGAAGTGCTGACAATTATCCATCACCCAAATAATTCCAACTGTCCTATGGAGGTCCTAATTAATGAAGAACTGTGGGGAAGGGGTCTAACCAACTAGAAAATATGAGCAGAAATACAACAAACACTGTCCATGATATAATATGTTTCTTTTCTGTTATTGTGTTGATTGGAGTGTATAGTCTTTGTTTCGTATGTGTTTGTAATGTACATGTAGTGATTGTTTTATAGTTTGTTCCCTAGAAGGATCATGTTACAGCATCTATTACATGTAGCAGTGTGAAACAGTCACAAGAAAAATTTGCCGTGTGACACTACAATCTTTAGTCCCTCATTAAAATAAACATACTGTAGTAATCCATGTAGGATTGGGACATAAGAACTCTGACTGTTTTAATTACTAGCATTAATACAGTTGTATTGATTGACCATGATAGTAATATTAGTAATATACTGCATGACCAATCAAAATGACTGTATTAATGCAGTAATTAAAACAGTTCATGTTCTTATATTGTACTAATGTACTGTATAGATTATGTCTTATGTTACTTTTAATAATAACTGTTTAAAGCTGAAAACAAGTTATTTTGCCATCAAGCTGCGACAGAATGCAACTACTGCACCCTTTAGAAAACCCTAATAAGAAGCTGGCGAATAAGTAGCTAACTTCAGTGTCGTGGTTGGATGTCGGTTCGATTGGAGACAGAATCGATTGCTTATCCTTTGTATCCCAGATGTGTATCTGACTTTTTTAAAACTCGTATTTTGGCATCTGAACTTGGCCTATTGAATTTGAGCAACTTCGAAATATATTGTTTGAATTTTTTTATCTGAATGTATTAACCTTGAATAATAACAGTGAAAGCGTGTTCCTGAAAATTCACGAGTTCAGTTCAAGAGCAGTTATATTCAGATGCATAATTACGAAGCAAAATATTCACAGGTTGAAATCTGAAGACTTAAATTCAAAAGCAACAAAATTCAGATGCATAATTTCAGTGCAAATAAAATCAGTGCTACAAATTCAAAGGTGGTAATATTTCAGTCTGAAGAGACGGATTTGCTTCTATAGCTACATACACATTTCTGACTAAACCTTCAGTTTGCCCTCACAAAGTCCTCACGTTTTTGTAATAGCAGCGGTGTCGTAGTCTAGTCTATAATATATGTATAACATACCTCTCAACAAACACTTAAAGACAGTTAGTAATTGAAAGGTCTTGCGAGAGGAGGACTGCAATTCTACCGCCAAATTGAGAGCAGGGTTGCCAGGTCCAGCAATAAAACCCAGACCAAAGTCTGTCGAAAACCCGTGTCCTAAAAATATGGGAGATATATTAATTAATTAATTAATTAATTATCTGTAAGCGCTTATCCAGTTCAGGGTCGCGGTGGGTCCAGAGCCTACCTGGAATCATTGGGCGCAAGGCGAGAATACACCCTGGAGGGGGCATGGGAGATACAGAAAAGGTAAAAAATACTTGGTGTCCTCAGAGCTAGTTATGGCCATGACTTCATATTAAAACATATTTCAATCTCCTCACCTGATATTTCTGAACTAATTCATGATAAAATATGAATTTACTGGTGTTACCCATAAAATAAAATACAATTAAATAAAATAAATGATTTTTCTACTAAATGTTGCTAAAGCCCCTGTACCTGTTCAAATTCATCCTGCCTGTGAAATAAGTTTACACTTAAATAATGAAGTAAATTTCCATGTAAACCTGTTCAAGAATGCCTGATATACATTAAAGATTGTGTCAGATTCTCTCCCCTGCTGCACTCAGTGTTTATAAACAGAACTTTTACTACTTACAGAACATCACACACAGACGACTGAACTCCATACTGCTCCAGACGTGTCGGAGAAATGCACTGTGTTAAACACCACTTCCTCTGCTTTAAAATACAAAGACAGAGAGACAGACAGAGAGACAGAGAGAGAGAGAGAGAGAGAGAGAGAGAGAGAGAGAGAGAAGCAGAAGAAGAAGAAGAAGAAGCCTAAAAATATTCAGCTCACCTTCTGGAGAAGAAAATGTTAAACTGTTCTTGACATATTGTGCAGCACTTTGGTGTAGATGCTGTTATTTAGGACCTACATCCTGCACTACACAGGGCATAGGGACCCATTTGGGATGGAACGACACACACACACAGGGGCATAGCACCAGATTCTGAGCCCAATGCACAAGCAGTGCCCATGGTTCTAACTCAACCCCCAGATTCTTTCACATTACAGACAGATACAAGTCACTCACATTTATGATTGTGAACCATCAAGAGAAACCAATCTGATCTATAAATAAATCTGATTTTATTAAAGATGAAAAACACTTTATTTTGCTGCATATTTTATGTTTGTTCTTCTGACTTTGTGTTCTAAACAATAAAGTGCACAGGAAACTCTGGTGAGTGCTGCATCAATTCTCATACAGCCCCCACTTCAGTAGCTTCAAGGTGTCCATGACATCACACTTCACCTGAATGTCCTTCATGACTCTGGTACATCTGAGAATTCTTATAGTGAACAATTCTTACATGACAAATTACAGAGAACCTCATGCAATTAACAGTTTCTCAGCTGCAGCTCCTTTGCCTCTGCGGTCTGTTGTGGGATTGGACATGTCCTGCACCCCCAGGGAACAGGGACTTATATTTGTGTTGTTGTTTATTGTTGTTCAGTTTAGTCTGGTAGTGAATTTAGTTGCTATACCCTGTGTAGTTAGCATTTTCTGGGGTATTTTTATTATTATGTTTTTTATTGTCGGTCTAAAGAGAGTTTGAATTGCCTTTGTCAGTAAAGAGCATAAAAAGAGGATGGGGTGATTCCCCACAGGCTTTTACTGGTTCAACTTCTTATTAAATTTCAGGAGGGTTCTCATCACATCAGCCACAGTCACAGACAGTGCTTCATCACCTGGGGGGAGGTGGGAGCCCACTGCCTCTGTGTTGTTTAAAGCATCTGAAAATGTAGAGTAATTGATGTGTACGAGATTATTTTTCCCTCTTGTTTTCTGTAACTGTTTGGATCCTCTGTTTTGTTCTCGACAATCACTGTTTATATGTTCTTCATTCCAACAGTGAGGTTGCTCTTTGTTGCAGAGTGCCACTCTCTCACCAGATCTAAAAGAGGCATCATGGGCTTTGAGCAAAGAATAATACTTTAGAACTCAGCCAGGGCCTGTGACTGTGACTGTGTGGTAAGTTTCAGTGGCTACTACACCATCTGCACACTTGTTGATGAAAGAGTAATAAAACACACTTCCCCAGGTCTGTGTGATTCTCACATACAGCAGCACCATAAACATGTTCCAGCCAGTGCAGCTAAAACAGACCTGCAGTGCTGAAACTGCTCTTTCCGGCCACAGTTTGATGGTTGCTGTTGCTGTTTGTTCACTTGTGCTCATTTCAGCCGTGGTTGATATGTGAAGACCAGCGCTGCAGGATGTGATCTGATGGGTTAAGAGTGGGGGCCAGAGGGGGCTTTGTAAGCTCATCTGTAAAACACAATGAAGGGTTTTACTACTATTTTTTGTAGTGGAGTATGGATCAAATAAAGAAATGAAAAGTTCTGAATGAAAAGACTCTCCACTCTGAATAAGGATTTTTTGGAACAGAACCCCACATTCCACAAAATTGCGTGTGTGCGTAAAGACTCTGCACCCCTCCCCCCCCCCACACACACACACACAAACTCACGCACATCAAAGGCTAAGCAGGACACGTTCCGTCTTCTTCAGAAATGGAAAGAAAACAGACCCAGTTTATGACGCTTTTAAGCCAGAAGGAGATCAAACAAAGTGTCGGAGAATGGGATTAACGAACCCAGTTTTATTTGCCTTCAGCGTCAAGATGGCGACTGATTATCTTCTGCAAATCGACAGATGGCCCCCACAATTGACCTTGCGGTGAACTCCCATAACCCGGCTCAAACCAAACAAATAACATGGACCAACAGTGCCCCCAAGTGGACGTTTGCGAAATCATGTTTCGCCCTGCTGCCTTCTAAATGCATAACGCACGCGAGTGTTTATAAACATGTTTATGCAATATGCATGAATGTTACTCTCTGTTATTCTCAAGTGAATGTCTACTAACTAATGAAGGGATGTGTATTACTGTTTCAATCCTGAGGGAAAACTTCTGTCTCTGTTTAAGAAAACGAATTAGTTTCTAACATCTAGAATAGTATTCAAGATCTATATATATATATATATATATATATATATATATATATATATATATATATTTGATAAAAATAATCCAGTACACTCATTATGCTATACCCAAGTATGTATAAGTATTCTATTTTATCCAGTATTTTCATAAGAAAGATTTTGTGACTTCTCTCTCTCTGAAACGTGAAGAAAGTCACGTGAGCCTCAGACCCAGGATCCAATCAAAGAAAGGAGACCTCCCAAATGGGCGTGACCGCGCCACATCTGAAAAGGGAGTGCCCAGCTCTAAGCTCGCTCTATTCAGCACTCTGTTCTACTCTTTCCGCTTTGCTTTTTACGCTACACTCTTCTACGTTCCTCACGTCGCCCTCTCTTCACTTCACTTGCGACGCTCTACTTGTTCTTACGCCGACAAAACTACTCTCCAACAGAACTTTATAGAGGACCTCACTCAACTTCCAAGGGATGCCTTGTGTCAGTTAGCAGTGCGATACAGAAAATACAGAGTAACGTCGAGCCATTTTCAGTAATCTTTTCTTTGTTTATTTGTGTTCATGTTTGTCGCCCAATCAAAGTTTTAATTTTACGACTGATCAAAGCAGGTGAAACTTATTCGTGGCCAGAATAAAAGACACAGATAAGACAGAGGAAAATCGTAAAATAAGTATAAAATTTAATAATTCTAATCTAGTTCTGGAGATAGCAGGAATGTCAGCAAACTTCCATCTTGAAGCCCTTCTATCGGGAAGGACAAAACCAGCTAAGCCAGCAACTCTCTGTGAGGGGAATCCCCGGCTGACGTCACACCGTCCAAGGGACTCCGAAAAGGGGCTGAATCATCAGGGAGGGAAGCTCCCCACTGATCTGCCCAACTTGAGCCGTGACAAGTCAAGCTCCAAGAGAAACAACAGAACGAAGATCTGCGGGACATCAGCAGCTGTGATCATAAACCCGAAATCAGAAGGAAAGTAAGCTAAAATTCCTCATTTCCAGAGCTGAAATTTGAATTAAATCTCTTGGTAACATAATCTTAATCAGACCATAGCAACATATCTTTTCCAAGTCATATCGCCTAGCCTATCTCTAAATTCGAACCGGTTTGACCTGTGTTGATCCCGTGAGATTTTTTATGATTGTGCTATGTTTATTAAATATTCTCTTTTCTCTAAATAAAATATTTCCATTATTTGAAATAACATTGTGTGGAGTTCATTAAGAGTCTGAAAATCCTGAAGAACTCACGTAGCGATGACAGTATTCACTCTCTAATTAATTGTTAAGGTTTTGTCATTTAAGTCAATCCTAATAATAATAATTATCATCATTAGTCAAACAATTATTAATCAAGAACGAGTAAGAATAAGGTCAAGCCGCTACATTTTGATGGTATAGAAAGATATTGGTGCAATACGCCAAGTGCATCACCAGCATTTACTACTGGCTCAGTGATGTTGCTCTCTTTGTTCACAAATACAATCACTAATGGAGAAAAAAATCTGACAAACATTTTTTACAGATATCTGCAGATTTTCAGATAAAAATGTGGAGGTAGTGTTTACACACCCTGAATCCTCAGCACCTGCTGAACAAGACAAATGATGATATTTCTGCACCGTGCCACACTTGACCATTCCTGCTCTTCTCCACAGCTGACATCACATTGTAAAATAAGGATTTAACCTACACTTATTTAAATACTTGAGTACAGATGGTGTTTAAGGGAAGAATATGCTTTTGAACAGCTTTTCTGTTGTTTGTCTTTATGTGATTTTAATGCTGTTTTTAATCAATGAAATAAAAGTGACTTGGTAGATCATCAACTGTGTACATAAATATTCAGTGCACATGTATTTGTTTCATCTCACTATAAATCCACACAA
Source organism: Hoplias malabaricus (assembly GCF_029633855.1). Classification (NCBI taxonomy): domain Eukaryota; kingdom Metazoa; phylum Chordata; class Actinopteri; order Characiformes; family Erythrinidae; genus Hoplias; species Hoplias malabaricus. The sequence continues at coordinate 13,860,604 of NC_089813.1, read as the reverse complement.
GAAACCAGCTATGGGTCTCAGTGCTGTTTCTACAGGTGCAGTGGGTATGACTCCAGAAGTGGAGGAAGAGGAGAAAGAGGCTGGAGCAAGAGGCTGTGATTCTCACTAGAAGCTAAGAGCTACAGCTTGTCCTTTTTATAACTTAGGATCCCTAAAGTCTTGAAGTCAATCATATGAATGTAGACGTAATATAAAATAGAAGAATAAGTAAAAACTTAAACAAAGGTAATGAGCCTCTTTGGAAAATGTAGTGAGTAAAATTTTAAATTATTAAGTGACAGAAAATTCAAATAATTTACAGATTTAAGTACAGTAAACAAGTACATGTACTTCATTACTTTTCACCTCTGACAGCTGTTCTGTTACTTCTTTATTAACTAACTGTCACTGATTTGGTTCACAAATTAAATATTAGTTGGGTTTCCACTAAAACATTACAAAAATTAAGCAAAATTACCTACATGTTCTATACTATTGTCTGTTTTGTTCAGCTCCATCGTATGTTGTATGATTGAAGACAACCAATCACCACAGAGCAGATATTATTGTAAGTCTGGATCAATCTAAGTGCCACAGTTACACTGAGGTTGTGGTGGGGTGTTAGTGTGTGTTGGGCTAGTGCAGTTGACTCACAAAGCACTGCTGGAGTTTTTAAACCCCTCAGTGTCACTGCTGACAATAGAACAGTCAACCAACCAATCTCCTGCCAACATTGTTCTGTGAGCAGCGTCCAGAGTCCACTGCTGAAAGACCAGATGATAACTAACACAAACCGTGCAGCTGCAGGTGAGCTATTGTCTCTGATTTTACAGGTGTATGATTAGGTGTAATATTTGAACAAAATTTGGAATATTATTCTTATACATTTTCATGGAAGTTTGGCCTTTTCACATTGTTTTGCCCCATCCCCAAGGATCCAGATATTTTTAAAAACGAACATTTTTCTCACTCTTCTTCTCTTCTTCACTCACTTTTCTGCTGCATTTCTTTGCTCTTGTGACTGAATCTAAGTAAGTTATTTATACACAGACCACATACAGTCATCAGTAAGCATGTTATTTCAGATGATATCACCTGCTAACAAGGGAAATAATCTGACCCCGCTGTCCCTGCGCTCTCAGAGTGTAACAGATTTTTGGAGGACCAAGTATTTCAGTTATTGTCATAGATGTGTAGCTGCTTGTCTGAAAATAAAAGTAACCCTGCCACAGCAAAGCTGAGGCTGAATCCCAGATGTGTTTATAGTCAAGTTTCACATTAACTTATCAAATTTATGTCAAATTATTGTTGGGTGCAGTATTTTTAGTTTATTATCTATGATGTGCACCATATAAAACAATTTCATTGTGACTGTTAATGTAATTACTTAAAAAAGAAATATATATATATATATATATATATATATATATATATATATATATATGCATTAATGTCAAACATTATTCTGCTTAATCAATATTGTAGACACCAGTAAATCCTAACCTGGCATTTGAGGTCTACATAAGACATTTAACTGTAATTGAAAATGAGACAGAGATAGTACTTTCTGAAAATAAATAAATGAAATAATAATAATGTACTCCTAGGTTCTCGTTCATCATGGCATTGTTGTTGAATTTTCTTTGTTTGGCCGATTTTTGAAGGCAGTGTAGAAGTAACCTTCGCTACCTTGGAATTCCCTTAATCCAACATAAGACAACAGCAGCATTTGTCACAATTTATAATTTGTTCATCATATATATATTTATATAAACTGTCACCCCTGGCTTCATTTGGACAACACTGGAGAGGATCATCTTCCTCCTCCTCTCAGGAAGCCACTGGAGGGGAGACTGAAGAGCACACTGCAAAACAGAAATAGTGTAGAAAGTTAATAAGTCAAACTGCTTTTGTATCATTGTTGGTATTTTTAGGTAAAACTATAGATGAATCTTAAACTAAGTGCTGCTTATATCTGTTTAAAAGCAAAACAATAAATAAATAAATAAATTCTGAATTCCTTACATGCTGAAAGAGCATTGTGTGTTTATGCCTTTTCCTCCCTCTAACTGAAACACTTGGAGAAAGCCCTACTGACTCTGGAGAGGAGGGTCTTTCTTTGTGGTTCAGTAGAGGACTGGAGCGCACTGGGAGTCATTGGAGTAGAGAAAAACGCTGTCTGAAAAACTGAGAAACATGAAGAGTGTAGAAAGTTAGAATGGGAAACTGGCTCAAAGAAATCCTTCCACTTCAGCCACTGTTAAACTCTGTTTTGGGACTTTCTAGTTTAACCTATAATTAGTTGGAGCTTAAGTTAACTGATAACTGTACTGGTAAATGTAGGATATCAAGTGTGAATTCTGACTTGTGCATGAGGTTTACTTACATGCTTGTGTATTTATGCTTTTGTTTCTATCTGAAACATTTAGAGAAAGCCCTAGTGATTCTGGAGAAGAGGGTCTTTCTCAGTGAAAAAATGAAACCAGCTAAAAGAAATCATTGCCTGTTATTAATCCAATCCTAAGCTTGTGTGTGTGTGTACGTTGTGTGTGTTTGTGTGTGTATGTACACTTACCAGCAGGAACAGGTCTATTCTGGAGATAGTCCTCAGAGATAGCAGCCAGTGGTTCAATTGAAAAAGAAAGTTAAAATTAACATTACAACAACCCAAAAGATGCAATGAAACAACTGTATTTAAGAAAGAAATGACAACACTTCAATAACTTTAAACTCTGAGGGTCAGAAATAACATACTGTTACAATATAACTCAATATAATATAATGGTGCCAGAGGACCTTAGCTGTTTCCACCCACTCGGACTGCTGACTCTCCCAGTCATCCACAGTGATCCAGGTGGAGCTCTGTGAAATGGCTAATCTGGCCATTTCTACCCAATGCCAGGCCACAATCAGGTCTTTCTTCTTGTAGCCATCACCTACAGGAGAGATAATTCCTTTCTCCACCTGGTATCTTCCAGTGCTCTCCAGATGATCCCGTGCCAGCTCGAACATTAGTAGGTGCATGTTAGTGATTGGGTTAAAAGGCCCACATGCCAAAAGAACAACTTGGGTTCTGTTCTGTGTCACAGACAGAGAAGAACAATACAGAATTAAATTACCTGCACAACTGTCACTGCAAAAAATGTAATTAAAACTACATGATTGTTCTCACTTATCTGTGAATTTAAGATATATATGACATTCACAGATGGAAATTATTCTGCACAATTGAAAATGAGACAGATAGTTCATTCATTCATTATCTGTAACCGCTTATCCAATTCAGGGTTGTGGTGGGTCCAGAGTCTACCTGGAATCATTGGGCGCAAAGCAGGAAAACACCCTGGAGGGGGCGCCAGTCTTTCACAGGGCAACACAGACACACACACTCACACCTACAGACACTTTTGAGTCGCCAATTCACCTGCAACGTGTGTTTTTGGACTGTGCGAGGAAACCAGAGCACCCGGAGGAAACCCACCTGGACACTGGGAGAACACACCAACTCCTCACAGACAGTCACCCGGAGCGGGAATCGAACCCACAGCCTCCAGGTCCCTGGAGCTGTGTGACACTACCTGCTGCGCCACCGTGCCGCCCCATCTTATATTATATATATATATTTAAATTTACCTTGAAAAACACTACATTGAAAAGAAAAAATGGGTTTAAAGATAACAATCCTGTATTTTTGAACATTTTCACCAATAGTAATAAATATTATTATGAGGATTATTATTATTAATAAGCCTAATTACTTTGGGACAAGCAGTTAATTAGTGATTTTTTTTATTTCTGCCTTAATTTTTTTTTTTTTACTACATTGTTACATATATGGGCGGCACGGTGGCGCAGCAGGTAGCGTCACACAGCTCCAGGGACCTAGAGGTTGTGGGTTCGATTCCCGCTCCGGGTGACTGTTTGTGAGGAGTTGGTGTGTTCTCCCCATGTTCGCGTGGGTTTCCTCTGGGTGCTCCGGTTTCCTCCCACAGTCCAAAAACACAGGTTGCAGGTGGATTGGCGACTCAAAAGTGACCGTAGGTGTGAGTGTGTGAGTGAATGTGTGTGTGTGTGTGTGTTGCCCTGTGAAGAACTGGTGCCCCCTCCAGGGTGTATTCCTGCCTTGCGCCCAATGATTCCAGGTGGGCTCTGGACCCTGAATTGGATAAGTGGCTACAGATAATGAATGAATGAATGTATTTATTTTCTCCACTACAATATGTGAAAGTCAAATGTGTATTAACATGGACACTTGGTGGCACCTGTGACAATCATGAATTGAGAATACTGCCATTTGCATTTACTCTGGCCCTTGTGTGGTTGGACCTTGCTTGTGGTTGTTAGTTATGTTCGGCGGCATGTTCCACTATATACTGTGTTTACATGTGTAACACACTGGTAACCTGTCAGATACAGACAGGGGTGTGTGGGGCATGTGAATGAATTCAGTCAGTATCATGTATGTGGTGGTGAATTAGGGCTGTTTCTCAATAGCAACACCACAAAGAATGGACTAGTGTTCTCCAGAAGAACATTCTAGAGAAGTCACCTCACAAGAGCAAATTAATGATAGGGTTCTCAGGTCCCTCTCTTTGGCAATTCATGGAAAAATGCATTCTCATTTTTTCAGCAGAACAAGAACAATTTCTGTGCACTTTAATCATACTTGGCGTTTGTGTTCGTCAGTATTGGAACGTACCTTCAGCAGTGGAAAATGATGTCAAGCGAGAAAGCAAGAATGTAAGAACTCAAAAGAACACACACTGACCCTGTGGCCAACAAAGCTCCCTATACACTATCCCTTGTATTATTCACTATATAGTGCACTATTATAGAACACTGAATTCAGGAGGGCAGTGATCAATTTCGGACACTACTTCATGTTGTGGGTTTCTTGAAAACACAGAGGAAAGAGTTGGAGTGACAGCAGCCATGGGACCCTGAGGCAGGTGGAAGGAGACAGCACCAGCAGGAAGAGAGATGCTTACTGTTGATGGAGCCCTTGCAATGGCAAGGAGCACTTAGATTCAGAGCACAACAGCCCACAGTCTATCATCAAAATGTAATTTTAGATAATAACTGAGATAAAACCCTCACCTTTAAAGACATAAAAATAGATGTAAAACATCAAATGAAAGTCTCACCTGTTATAAAGAGGCCAGAGAGCACAGAGGAATTAAGTCACATACTTTCCATTCTTTATTTAAATATGAGCTGCTTTGTATGTGTCACAAGTGTCAATGACAGTATAAAGTGTGTCACAGGATAAGAATCAGAGAGAAGATTAAACTAGGGGCTTTTTTTTACATTTATTAGAGGTGTTGGTGAAGCTATTTTGAAACAGTAGTTTAGTAGTTTTTCAAGCCACTCTTGGTTAAAAGTAGTCAAGCTGCAGCCAAGCTACACTTCTACAAATTACAGAGCTGCACTATGAGCTACTGAGGAAAAGTAGATAATGATGAAGCTACTTAAGATATGAAACCTTACATTTACCTGTGGAGTGCAGTTTTTCATAAAAACAGTACATCAACAAATGTGCGTCATAAATACAAAGTTGATTTGAAGAGAAAAAAGTGAGCTCTGTGTGTGTGTGTGTGTGTGTGTGTGTGTGTGTGTGTGTTACTGAACTGAAGGATCAGAGCTGCAGAGATCTCAGAGTGGGACCTCACAGATATCCTCTCATACAGTTAAGAAAGGATTATTTTTGTGAAACATATATGAATTAAGTAATAAATCAAATAAACCCCTGTGTTTACCCCTTTAACAATCAGACATTACACTTCATTGTCTTTATTTATAATAAAAAGCAGCACAGAGGCTTTCTTGTGGCCTTCCAGGCTGTGTTTCATATCTCTGTAGCTCTGTGTGTGTGGTGATCCCACTAAATTGGGAAAGAAAATACATTGATTTCAGAAATGTCTGAGGGAGGACGGCACAGAGTCAGGTCTGAAATGAATTACTGTATAAAATGATGCTTGCTGACGTTTCTCCATTTAGCTGATCTTGAGTGGAGCTCAGGTGTATCTTCTGCTGTCTTACATTTCTCAGAACTGTGTTCGTGTAACAGTAATACAATAACCCTGCCTAGTATTGTGGCCATGACCAGGGGTACTTGGCCTGTGACAATGCTTAGACAGGTGAGACGTGTAAGCGTAGTATCCACATGAAAGTCAGGATTAAAGATTTCTGAGCAGAGCATCACACTGCCTCCACTGGCTTGCTTACTTCCTATAGTGCATCCAGCTAAGCAAAGCATCCACATCCAAAGGGGAGAAGCTCAGATTTCATTGGAGGTGGGGGTGCACTTTCTTAAACAGCTTTTGAATGTTCTTTGATATCAACATTAAACGTTTGTAACGGGTAGTTTCCAGTGGTTATGAATGTGAGAAGGCAAAGGTTGCCCATCACTAGAGACTGTGTATGTGGATGTTATATTTGCCTGTTTACTTATCCGTGGTCTCTTTGGCAGGAAATTAAGTAAGGGGAGGTTGATTGGACAGAGCCCACCTATGGGGCGTGCTGTAGGGCCCACGGCTAGCTTATAGGGAGGGAGAGTCTTGGTCACAACCCGGTAAAGAGATACTGTTGATGTACGTGCACTAACTGGTTATGTTTCTTCAAGGCCTTATGTTATCTCATGTTACTGGGGCGATGCCAATCATAGAAGAAGAAGGGGAAACAGGTAGAGAGGGGGAGACTAGCTGGAGAACACTCACCAGAGTCCAAGCTGGAGCGAGCTTAGAGAAAGAGTCCCATGGTCTTGTGACCTGGAGCCATACTTACCTGTGCTGCATAAGAGTCAGGTTTACTGTTTTAACTCCCGTTTATTTCCATTTCAGTTTTTGTTTGTTTCTGTTCTGTTTTATTCCAATAAAATTACTCACCGTGCTCCAGATCCCCAGGAATCATCGTCTTTTCCATCTACACCTATCCTCATTCACACTTGATCACAACCGACCCGGTGACTTCGTGTCTCCTCATTGGGGATTCGGTGAAGCATCGTCAAAATGAACACAGATCTCTTGGAGGGATAGACCAATACCTAACTGAGTGAGCTACCAGCGATTACAAGATCAGAGCCAAATGCTAAGCAGTCAGAAGTGGAACAAATTTCAGGGAACATACAGAAAACTATTTGTTTGTTTATTTATTTATTTAAAAAAAGAGAAACAAATAAGGAAACCAAAAGTAAATAACTTTCATAAAGAATGGAATGATTTCACCACATCAGGTTTGAACCCAAGTCTTTCTGATGATAATCTAATACCCCACCACTGTACCACGACCACCCATAGAAAGTGAACAGGTGGAGGTGATAATAGTGGTGGGAAATGCAATGGAGATTGGGGAAGAAAATATTCCCAAACCTACCTGTATTAGGGAAGAGGTTTGAGTGGGAAAGGTAAACAAAGGATGCAAGGGGAGACTGGCTACCTCTACAATACTGAGGTTTGATGAGTTCTCTCAACTTAACAGAACACAAAAACAGTAGGAGATGAAGGGCGAGACCCCTCAGCCTCCTCAGGAAATATAAAGAGAGAAGGGGAGGGTGAGACCTCTAAGCCTTCTGATAAGAAATAGAGAAAAGGGGAAGGGAGAGACCTCTCAGACTTCTGAGCAAGAGACTGGGAAAATGAGAAGAGAACAATACCAGCACCTACTGAAGACTACCACATGCTAAAGCACACAAAAGAACCAGCAAACTCTGCTGTCTTCCTAGAGCCTTTATAGATAGCTCCCATTGGTGTAAGGTGCCAGGGCTAATTGCTGATTTGTCGCCTCCCTCTAGTGGCCGAAGCTGGACCAGCACCCTGACCAACCCTTACAACTTTCTGTTTTTAAGCGCATTGTTGTTTCCTTATTTCTCACTAATCACACACACGTCTTTAAAACATGGAAAGGTAAAGTCATAAAGGTAAAGTGCAGTGTGGAAAACCCTTAGCAGTTCTCTCATGAGTCAACAACTGGTTTCTATAACAATTTAAAGTAGCAGAAGGACAAATACCACACAGTAAAAATTATGTTTAAATGTTGTTTTGAAATATATTTATCTTTTTTGTTTGATCACATTCAGAGCACTGTTTACATTAGCGTGTGTTTACATGTGGTGAGGTTTCTCTTCTGTTGGTTGGGCCTTGTTTTGGAATCATGCTTTAGTTCTTTTAGTTTAATCTTGATTTGTTGGTATTTTAATAATGAACGTGTATGAGATGTTTCCCATTAACATTACTTTTGTCTCATTTAATGTCCAGGTCATGACTCTGACCTCTAGTGGACAAACACATGCTCTACACTCCTTCAGTATATGAACGTGAATGATACCACTTCAGAATAAGGCGACATTTATAAATGCTTTAAAATCTGTTTATTAATGGATATTTATTAAGTTGTAAACACATTAAAGTTCATTTATAATATTTTATAACACATAAACAGTAAGTGTAACAGTGACCTGTTATTTGCCAAATAGTAAAACCATATCCATCTACACTGTTACACCTAGGATCTCGCAGAATACTGACCTCACTTCATCTTCTCCTTCAGTCGACAATAAACCTGTCAGCTTCAGCACGTTTGTTAATATGTTTAACATTACTTCCTCCTGAAGCTGAAATAATTGTATTCAGAGCGGAGGAGGAGGAGGAGGTGGAAAATGCTGAATGAAATAAAGGATTTTTTTAATGATGGAGTCAAGCACTAAAGTCACTTCTTGTTCTGTTTTATTTTATACTGTTATGCCACAAGATTAAAAAAATCACAGGTGAAGTGAAACACACTGATGAAGCCCTATTGGAGGGCTGGAGTATATCAGGTGGTGTGTTACTCACGTCATCTGCAAGTGGTTTTAATGTTGTGGCTGATGCATGTAGGGCTTCGGTGAAGTGACATTTCTCCATGTAGTTGTCACTGTTCTTTCTGTGTGCAGTGTGTGGATTGAGGACTGTGAGGCGGTGTCAGGTTACACTCGTCCACACACTTCTCAGTGTAGTAATGATCTCTAATGGATGTGTTGTAGTACCTAAGAGCGGCTGTAGGAGGCAGTAGAGTCTGAGGTATAGCGATAGCACTAGTTGCTCAACGCTTGACCCTGTGTAATTCGCCTTGTTACACTGAGTAAGAGCTCTGCTATGTCACATACACAACATGTCATATCACATGCTATGTTCACAGGGCCATTACAAAACATTTCCACAGTAATATTTCTTCATCTTCAGGATATCAATAGTCTGTTATATTGTGTCTTTTAGTGAGCCTTTCAGATTTTTGAGAAACTTTGAAAATAAAGAGAATAAAGAAAAGGAAGTTAAACGTGTAGTTTTTCCACGGTATAGAAGTTGTGTTGGTATTTCGTCATCTAGCGGCGACAGAATGCAACTAATGCAGCATTTAAGGTGAAAGAGAAAATTCAAATGAATCGATTGCTCACCCTTGATATCCCGGATGTGTATAAACCTTCAGTTTGCCCTCACAAAGTCCTCAAGTTTTTGTAATAGCAGCGGTGTCGTAGTCTAGTCTATAATATATGTATAACATACCTCTCAACAAACACTTAAAGACAGTTAGTAATTGAAAGGTCTTGTGAGAGGAGGAGGGCAATTCTACCGGCAAATTGAGGGCAGGGTTGCCAGGTCCAGCAAAAATATCCAACCAAAGTCTGTCGAAAACCCGTGTCCTAAAAATATGGGAGATATAGAAAAGGTAAAAAAAAATACTTGGTGTCCTCATAGCTAGTTACTGCCATGACTTCATATTAAAACCTATTTCAATCTCCACACCTGATATTTCTGAACTACTTCATGATAAAATATTAATTTACTGGTGTTACCCATAAAATAAAATACAATTAAATAAGATAAAAGATTTTTCTACTAAATGTTAGTAAAGCCCCTGTACATGTTCAAACTCATCCTGCCTGTGAAATAAGTTTACACTTAACTAATGAGGTAAATTTCCATGTAAACCTGTTCAATAACGTCTGATATACATTAAAGATTGTGTCAGATTCTCACCTCTGCTGCACTCAGTGTTTATAAACAGAACTTTTACTACTTACAGAACATCACACACAGACGACTGAACTCCATACTGCTCCAGATGTGTCTGAGAAATGCACTGTGTTAAACACCACTTCCTCTGCTTTAAAATACAAAGACAAAGAGAGAGAGAGAGACAGAGAGAGAAGACACATACAAATATTCAGCTCACCTTCTGGAGAAGAAAATGTTAAACTGCTCTTGACAAAGTGCTGCAAAGTGCAGCACTTTGGTGTAGATGCTGTTATTTAGGACCTACATCCTGCACTACACAGGGCATAGGGACCCATTTGGGATGGAACCACACACACACACACACAGGGACGTAGCGCCAAATTCTGAGCACAGTCCACAAGCAGTGCCCATGGTCCTACCTCAACCCCCAGATTTTTTCACATTACAGACAGATACAAGTCACTCACATTTATGATTGTGAACCATCAAGAGAAACCAATCTGATCTATAAATAAATCTGATTTTATTAAAGATGAAAAACACTTTATTTTGCTGCATATTTTATGTTTGTTCTTCTGACTTTGTGCTATCTGAATGTATACATTGTAGGTCTATGATTTATGTGTCTCTTATGATGATGCCATTATAAAGGGAAAAGAGGAGCTATTTCAGACACACTGTATGATGTCAGCATTTTGAAAAAGCTGTGTTATGCCCCCTACACACGAGACCACTGCCAATGGAATAATAATTCTTTCATTTTTTCATATTGGACTGAAGGCCAAACGCAGACCAAACCTTATTTTTTTTAAATATTTGGATCCAAAAGTTACCCATGTTTGGGTTTGTTAGTTGTGTTCGTGGACACAGTCCACTATATACTGTGTTAACATGTGTTTACTTCCTATAACAAAGAAAACTTGTCAGATACAGACAGGTGTGTGTATGGTGTGTGAATGAATTCAGTCAGTGAAGAGGCCAGAGAGCACAGAGGGATTAAAATATGCGTGAAATGTTTCATGAGATATTCTGGTCTGATACTTACTCTAGTCTAATGAAGTCACATACTTTCCATTCTTTATTTAAATATGAGCTGCTTTGTATGTGTCACGAGTGTCAATGACAGTATAAAGTGTGTCACAAGTTAAGAGATAAGATTAAGGTTAAACTGGGGGTATTTTTATAGTTATCAGAGGTATTGAAACAGAATTTTGAAACAGAAGTTACAAATTACAGAGCTACACTACGAGCTACTGAGGAAAATTAGATGACAATGCAGCTACTTAGTGATATGAAATCTTGTATTTACCAGTGAAGGGCAATTTTATACAATTTTTTTTTTCAGGATTATTTCAGAAAAAAAAACGGTGAGTCACAAAGATAAAGCGCAGTGTGGAGAATGGTGATCTCAGCAGCTGCTCCATGATCCAACAACTAGTTAAAAAGTGTTTATGTAGTCATTTGATTTGTCTGAATACTTTGTACTTTAACACTTTTAAACTATTTTGTTTCTGGATGTAAGTAACTCCTTTGTTGTGTACAATTATGAGTACATTATTATTATGAGTAACATTTGAAATTGAAATATGAAATTAATCATTGATAAATTCATAAATGTAAGTTTAATGCAGATACAACAAAGATTTGGATGCTCTCATTTTACTAATGGATTTAGTGAATATCAGCCAGTGTTTGTGAAGGCAGAAACCTACATCAAAAAAAAGAAAAAAAAGGCACTATTTTTGACCTCATTCTACAAACATTCTCCTTTCAGCAGCAGCAGGTTTTACTCTAGACCTCATTCTGTTGGTTGAAGGAGACGGTTGTGTTTTGTTGTGAATCTCTAGGATCTCAGATGTTAAAGCAGTGATGTCACTTCTACCAAAATAGAAATAAATAGAACAAAATTTAAAAAACCTAAAAAGAACTAAAATCCTCTAAAATCCACAGAGCACATCATGCTGAAATACTCTTACAGGTCCTGAACAGCCGTGACAAGAATCAGGATCTAAATCACATTATTCACCACAGCTTGGTCGTTCAGAATAAACACAACCCACACCATTAATTACTGACAGCAATCATTGATCTTTATTTGAACACTGACGATCACAAACCAGATACAAAACACAATCACACTATAATCATATTTATTCTATTACTGAAGAAAATACAGCTAATACTGCTGAAATATCATAAAATATTACACAAATGCTATTAATCTAAAAGTGAACCTTTTATTCATTTTTAAACTTGAAAACATTTTTATTATTAATGGATTAAAATATAATTAATAATAACATTTTAAATATTAGTTACATAAGAAAGTAAAAAGTAAGACAAAAGTATTCACCATGTCTTCTCAGTGTACAGGTTACGATGTATCAAGAATACAAAAGTGATTAGAAATGTTGTCTTTTCAATAAAATATTAAACATAAAAAGCCTTGGTGAAAACTTTTAAGGAGGGTTTAAAGAAGCAATCAGTCATTTGTACGCCACAAAATAACATAATATTTATGATATTTTTTCTCGAATAAAGCGAAAGTCTCAGGAGTTGAATCACCTGCTTTTAATCCAACTGCACTCACTAACAGCAGAAATGAAGCTGGACACTGAACTGCTGTTTAAAGCCACTTTTCTGACCTTTCTGTTTGAGTGCCTCTAAATGAGCCGTTGTAGTACACATTATAATAACTCTGTATCAAACACTCAGTCAGATGCTCCAGCTTCTATCACTGCGTATGGTTTAACTGTGAAATACACAATAAACACAGCACATTAGTCTTTGATCAGATGTTCTGATTCAGTTAAAGATTGATAAAGAAATGTGTGATTCACAGAAACTGAGAGACGACTGAAAGACTGAGTTCTTACCTCGAGCTCTGTAGCATTTCACCCCCAGCACAACGGAGGTAATCAAATAAGGAGCCACTGCCATGAGACTACTGAGCACTCTGAGAACTGAGAATGGAGATTCTGGAGCAGACACACCTGATACACACACACACACACACACACACACACACACACACACACACACACACAATAAAACCACTATAAAATAGGACAGAGATTATTGTTTAATGAAAATATAAATCAGAAAGCAGCAGACCTCTGACTGAGATCCAGCTCCGTGGAGACTCTCCTTTCTCTGGGTGTTTACAGTGGTAGAGACCTTCATTAGCCTTTGAGACTTTATGGATGGTCATCTCTCCTGTCGTCTGGTTCTGGAGAAGTACTCCATCTTTGTAGAAATCAACTTGGAGGTGTGAGGAGTTTGTGGAGCGAATTAAACAGCGGAGAGTCAGAGAATCTCCCTCAGACACAGAGTGGACAGGACTCTCCAGAATCACATCACCATCTGCAGAACAACAGTGAAAACACTGTAGAGAACAGAGTAATGGTATAAACACAGACTGTTATTCCTACAATCTTTATTCCTGCTTTGATAGCTTATAATGATTATACAGACTGACATTCCTGTGAAAAGCTGAAATTGTGGTTTGTGAAGTGTTTTTGTTGTGCTTAAAATGTCTAGACGTTTTAAATGCTCTAAAACGTTACATACACTCGAAAGACTGCAAATTACTCTTGTAATCCAGAGCAAGATTTGTACAGTTTTTGATATTTTAACTTCTCTGAATTTATGAGCAAGTTTGCTTCTTTCTTTTTCACTAAAGGCCCTCTGTCCGCACTCTGTGTTCATTTCGTCCGTATTTGTGAACGTTCTTGGAGAACTTACTTTACGTTCAGAACGGAGCAGTTATCGCTGGAAACCGCGAGGTCAGTGCAGCCGATTATACCAATGAAACACGGGTGACTGTCTGTGAGGAGTTGGTGTGTTCTCCCCGTGTCCGCGTGGGTTTCCTCCAGGTGCTCCGGTTTCCTCCCACAGTCCAAAAACACACGTTGGTGGGTGGATTGGCGACTCAAAAAGTGTCCGTAGGTGTGAGTGAATGTGTGTGTGTGTCTGTGTTGCCCTGTGAAGGACTGGCGCCCCCTCCAGGGTGTATTCCCGCCTTGCACCCAATGATTCCAGGTAGGCACTGGACCCACCGCGACCCTGAATTGGATAAGCGGTTACAGATAATGAATGAATGAATAATTATCCATTTACACGTCGCAAAGTATTTAATGGCCTCACAGACCACAGTTGTTTTAAACCGCTGTTGATCCTTTGACTTTGCTGCAGTAAATACATTTATATTATCAGCACCTCCTCCACCGCCGCCATGTTTGTTGATGTCGTCATAAACTTTTGACTCTGAACTGTATCTGTCTTCTGTTGCTTAACATCCGAGTAACATCCACACCAACGTAAAGGGCGCATAGGATTATAAGGGCAGTGAAAACTGCAAAGATAGACACGGATATATTTATTTACGCACGTAAACGGAGTAAGTTAGCCTTAATAACGCAAACGTCTAAAATTTTTTCTGACGCTTGATATGGCCCTTGATCAACGCTGAAACATATCTCTGAATAATGAACAGAACAGAAGCAGTATTCTGGTGAGATTATATTTATTCATATATATTTATTCATGTTAATTCTGGTCATTAGCTGAAAAGAATACATCACCATAGCTTTTATTACAGTGGATTAAATGCTCATGTTAGTAGAAAAAACACATGTAAACTATTTTATAATTTCATGAAACTTCAGCTTGAATTAATTGATTTAAAAATGTTCATCCAACAGATTATAATACACTGAATATACGTAAATGTTTATAGAATAATTCTGTCGTACTCTCATTACCTTATTCTGACGTTTCATGTTCACAGAAGACCATGCCTTTATTAAATATCAAACAGAGACAAGACGTTTTTGAAGGATGCAGTGATATACCTTTTCAGGCTTGTTATAATTTCTGATTCTCAGATCAAGGATATTCGTTAGATCAGATATATTTATTTTCTACACATATAAAAGCTTTGTATTTGGTATTCCTCAAAAAAATATAAATAGCCTATAAATACACAGAAGCAAAAAAAGACTTTGAAATATTACCACCATTGAATTTGTAGCACTGAATTTTTTTGCTTCCATACTGTTGGCCTCCAGAAGACTGAGGCATCACTGGGGATAAAACTGATCTCATGATGAAAGGTCCAGTGACTATAAAGCTGTACATTTTGGGAACCCCCTTAATTTTTATATTAATTTTTACAAATAATAAAACACAAACACAAAGGTTTCAAACAGAGCTTTGAATATATGATTATTTCTAAACATTTGTAATTATTAAATAATAATAAAAAAAACCCTGAGAAACATTTCACTTCATTAATATAAAATACAAAGAGAGCATTTGTTATAAAGATGGTACCAAAGCTACTTTAAAATGTGAATATACTGATATCTTGACCTCTTCTGTCTGCGCTCCTAAAAACCTGGATCAGGAATTCTACAAAAGGTTGTTTGGTGTTTGGCACCAGCACAGGTTCCTTCAAAAACCTAAAAAGAGAAAACCACTTTAAACCACAGGTAAATCCCAACGTAACGTATAACCACCTCCACTCCCCGAGAGTGTCATTCAAACACAGTGGCCTTGTACTTAACAGCACTATTTTAAACTTGTGAGGCAGAACAGTGATAAACTTTATGATTTCATCTTACCTCAGTCTGTGGTGTGCTTCACGTCTGAGTAAATGGTGTCATCGTCTGCAGTGGTTTTCCCTGCAGCACACAGTCACTGAATTAGTATCAAGTATGTGTTCTTGTTATATGCCATTTTTAACAAAGAAACTCAAACAGCACAGTTCTGCTCTTAATATGTTCAGATACTTTCTTTTAAACTCACCCTTAAACATAAAGCCTCTGTTCTGTTTTTTCTTTGGCTTCAGTTCAATATCAGCGTAAGTCACATCACTGGGTTCGGCTTCGGTTTCTGAAAGAGAACAGAAGCTTTCTGTCACTACTGTCTTTCTTCCGTCAACATCCAAATGTCACCCTCAACCAATTATTTATAATTATATTTAATTCATTTTCTCTAAACCTTCCACTCTGTGTAAACAAAACTTGTTTGGAAGGTTTTGTGAGAATAATTGTATTTGAGTTTTTAATGAAGTGCTGTATACAATTCATACCTTTTCCATGGGGTTTTGGATTTTTCACCTTAATTTCAGAATATGTCGCATCACTTGTTTTTATCACTGCATCATCTGATACAAAAAACATTTTATATAGAATACATATAAACATAGTATTTTTCATTTATTTTATTGCAAACAACAACATAATCATTTAATATTTCCCTTACATTTTTTTTTGTTTTTTTTCTTTTTACTAGTCACAATGCTGGCGTACATTACATCACTGGACATAGCTGCAGGATCGTCTACAACAGAAGATGTTTATTAATGACTCAAATATATTTTCACATCTCATTGTAAAAAAAAATCTTACTGTTTTTTTTAAATAAACAAAAACATTAAAACTCTAATATTGTTGAAAATGAGTTATTAAATCAATTAAATTTGGGGGGAAGGAGATTGACCAAAACTCCTCCTACACTTGCTACACTCTACAAATCCTTCCTTCTCTCCTCAGTTTCTAGTGACAAATATATTCACATCCCACCCTCCCCTTCCACTCTTCAGTGACTGCTTTACCCAGAACTATCTTCCAACTTTCTCAGTGTTCACCTCCCTTTTCTCCAGCTCAGTTTTGGGTAGGGTCTGTATGTGTGAAATATAATTTATTAAATATATGAACTACAGTTGGGTCCTGTTTTATCAGTAATGCCATGAGACAAAAGGTAAATGATCTTCTAGAGAGACTGTGTAACTAGTGTAAAAAGTGAACATTAGTGTGTATGCTGACACTGCAAACTGACCAGCCTGCTGTGGTGAGGACCCTGAGATCCACAGATTCTCACTCTGTTTGGTTTTCTGCTGATTTCCAAAGGGACAAAGAGGCCCTGCACCACAGTAAAAGCAAACACAGTTTTTCAATTGGGTTCATTAGTTACAATAAGCATGTGTTTGATGAAGGGATCCAAATTATATCTTAATGTCAATAAATTCTCTGCATTTTTTAACATGACTCTTTAAGCAACTCTTCAGGTTTTGAGAACTTTTCATTGTGTAGAATTTAAAAATCCAAAATAAAAGCTTGTTAAATGAACCTACAACAACAGCCACAAAATACCGACCAGTCACATCTTCACAATACACTGACCATGAGGTCCAAAAATTGTGTTTTCAAACCTTTTTTTTTCTTGTAACAGCAGAACCAGCCCAGTATGATAATGGGGAGCAATATAACAGTCCCCCCCACTGCCACTCCTATTGTTATAACAGCAGATCCAGAACCTGAGAGTGGAGAAATATAGAGAATAGGGCGACACACACTCACACATTTATACCTTTAGAAACCATTGAGCAGCCAGTTCACCTAGTAACGTGTGTTTTTGGACTGTGGAGGAAACTGGAGCACCCAGAGGAAACCCAAGTGGACACAGGGAGAACACACCAAACTCCTCAAAGACAGTCACATCATTATAATTAATTGTTTTAAATAATATATGATTTAATTGGAATGGACATGTTCAGTGATGAATCTGTTAAATGTTAACATTTTTATGTTTTTAAATTTAAATAATATCAGGTTAAAGATTTACCCGTTATAATTTTGTGTGAAATATTTGTAGGCTTTGATAACAATTATAGAAAATACCTTTAACTGAAACATTGCCTTTAATCTGGATGTTCTTTAAACTTAAAAAATGTGCATAACCCTTTCAAAAAACGATTCTCCAAAGAACCAACCAGTGAAAGGTGTTTTAGTGCAGCCTTCCTCAACCCGGGTGCCGCTTTGTCGGGGTGCAGTCAAAAATATTCTTACGTTACTGACATAAAAATAAAAACGATAGGTACCAAAGTTAAAATGAAAATATATCTTACAACAAAAGTTCCACCTATAAAGCTTCAACAATTAGTGTCCTCAGTTCCCAAACGCTCACTGTTGTAAAAGGAAAGGTGATGTAACACAGTGGTGAACATGTCCCTGTCCCAACTCTTTTGGAACGTGCTGCAGGCCTCAAATTCAAAATGAGTGAATATTTGCAAAAAAACAATTAAATTTATCCATTTGAACATTAAATATCTTGTCTTTGTAGTGTATTCAATTGAATATAGGTTAAAAAGGATTTGCAAATCATCGTATTCTGTTTTTATTTATGTTTTACACAATGCTTCAAGTTCGTTGGAATTGGGGTTGTATTATCATCACAATCTGTCTCTCATGCCTTTTCCCTGCCGCGCTCAAACATGAGTAAGTAAATTTGACATAAATAGCCTGCAGTGTGTGTGTGTGTGAGAGAGAGAGTGAGAGAGAGAGTGTGTGGTCTCTCTGTCGCTCTCTCTCTCTCCCTCACTCTCAAGAGCTTTTAGTAGGTGTTTAAAACCATCTGTTGGGAAGTCGACTAGATATCCCTTATCAGATTTTAGTATTACGGAGCGTTTTACTCGCTCGCTAGGCGGGTTGTTTTTTTTCGTTGCTCAAAGGGTTTGCGCCGAGGCTGCTAGCTGGCTAGGCTAGTTATAACTGGGCTGCGGCTCTACCGAAGATACGTTCAGCACGGTTGAACTGTGCTAGGTAAACCGTCGTATTTATGAGCAGGACGCTTAATTGACTGTCAAAGGTGCGGCTGGTTGTGAGCCGGGCCAGGACTTTGGTGTTTCGGAGGGAAGTGCAGCAGAGGACTACAAGACTAAAGTGTCCGTCGAGTTCCAAATAGAGTGAGGCCTCCGGGATAAGTGGTTGACTTAACTCGCAGAGAGAGTGGACCTCAGGTTCTGATCCTCTATTTCAGGTACTGCCTTTGAGTTTATTTGTTGGCTCTTTGAGTGAAGCGGTCAGTGTTTTTTTTAGTTTGTTGACCACAACGCACCCCAGCAACGCTCAGGCCTGCAACGTTTGTTTTGGGTTACTTCTGAGTTGGAATATCTTAAGGGCCCTTAGAGTTTAAGGAAGGGGGAATACTTTAAGGTTATTAACCAAGGGACTCAAAACATTTATGCAATTTCTGTACGAATTCTATTGTTTTTGATACCAATTTAGTTTATTTGATATTATTAATTAAGTAAAGTGGTCTATTCTTTTACTAATCTTTGGGTTTCTTGTTTTGATTTATGAAAAGGGACATTACTTTTGCATCTGTAGCCTTGGTGAAGTATACCATTAAGAAAACTTGGGAAAAACACTTACATGGGATTTTGAAAGAACCTAACGCTGGTTGATGATAGTTTTATATTGTGACTGGAGCGTTACACTTTAAATAAATAAAATAAGAGCTGCTGCATTAAACTTGTTTAGTCAAGACACAGTCTAATTTAATCTTTCTTCCTCGTTTGTTCAC
The DNA here is from genome assembly GCF_029633855.1 of Hoplias malabaricus. Taxonomy (NCBI): domain Eukaryota; kingdom Metazoa; phylum Chordata; class Actinopteri; order Characiformes; family Erythrinidae; genus Hoplias; species Hoplias malabaricus. The sequence goes on along the minus strand of NC_089813.1, from coordinate 13,841,267 downwards.
ATCTCTAGTTTCATTAAAAGCACAGTTCTTTGTAATTTTCTTTCCTGTGTGTTGTGTCTCTGTCTAAAATATCTTCTAACTTTTCATTTCATAAACATTTACCCCCCGATCTCTGACATTATCTTATTGCTCGCTATAACACTGGTCTTCATTCTGTACTTGACTCACTAGCCCCACTAAAAACTAAGTCAGTAACTTTCACAAACTCAGCCCCTTGGTTTACACCCGAACTTCGGCTTATGAAGGCCAAAGGACGGAAGCTAGAGCGGCTCTATAAGAAAACCGGACTATCTGTTCATAAGGAAATGTATAAAAATCATATGTTACAATATAAGGAATGTATTACCCATACAAAAACAAATCATTATACTGATATAATCTGCTCAAATGAAGGTAATGCCAAGTCACTTTTCTCATTATATAAAAGTATTACCCAAGCCCCGGACTCTATCCCATCTCACCTGTACTCTACTGATTTCTGTAACTCACTCATGTCATTCTTCACTGACAAAATCCATACAATCCACCACCTTCTTAATGTACAATCCACTCCCAGTTTGCTCCCTGATTTTTCTCCTCCTGCTCATTCTTGGTCTGCCTTTCAGCTTCCCACTACCTCAGATATCTCTGATATCATCCAGAAGCTAAAGCCTTCCACCTGCATACTAGACCCTCTCCCTTCGGTCCTAGTGAAAGCCTGTCAGCCCTCACTAGTCCCCATCATCACCAACATTACACACTCTTCTCTTTCCACTGGGACTGTTCCTGCTCATTTTAAAACTACTGCAATAACTCCAATTCTGAAAAAAACTGGCTCAGACCCCACTGATTTTAATAACCTACGGCCCATCTCTAATCTTCCCTTCATATCAAAAATTCTAGAAAAGGTAGTAGCTTCGCAACTCCACAATCACTTAAAAAATAATAACCTCTATGAACAGTTCCAATCTGGATTCCGCCCACTACACAACACGGAAACCGCCCTTATAAAAGTCACAAATGACCTCCTTATGGCGGCCGATTCAGGACTACTCTCCATCCTTATCCTCCTTGACTTAAGTGCAGCATTCGACACCATCTGCCACACCACCCTCCTAAACAGACTTTCCTCCATTGGAATCACTCAAACTCCCCTAAACTGGTTTAAATCATATCTCTCTTGCCGCATTCAGTTTGTTCATATCAAATCATTTACTTCTCAATCTTTCCCTGTTACTTCAGGTGTGCCCCAGGGCTCTGTTTTGGGGCCCCTTCTTTTCATTATCTATCTCCTTCCCCTTGGCCATATCTTTCGAAAACACAACATTAGCTTCCACTGTTATGCAGATGACACCCAGCGCTATTTCTCCTGTAAACCCACTCTCCACATCCCACTCTCCTCCCTTACTGATTGTCTGACAGAAATAAAATCCTGGTTCACTGCAAATCTATTAAAACTAAACAGTGATAAAACCGAGGTTCTACTTGTTGGCACTAAATCAATACTCTCAAAAACTAACAGTCCCTTAATTGACATTGATAACACATCTGTTTTCCCATCCTCTCAGATAAAAAGCCTGGGTGTCATCCTCGACAATTCTTTATCATTTAAATCACATATCAATAAAATTACCCAGTCCGCCTACTTTCATCTACGTAATATCAGTCGCCTTCGTCCTGCCCTCACACCACATACCTCTGCCATCCTCGTGCACAGCCTCGTGACTTCCCGCCTCGACTATTGCAATTCCCTGCTTTTTGGTCTTCCACACAAATCTCTCCATAAGCTTCAATTGGTTCAAAACTCAGCTGCCCGTATCATCACAAAAACCCCTTCATTCCACCACATCACTCCTGTACTGTCTCAACTCCACTGGCTCCCAATCAAGTTCCGTATAGACTATAAAATCCTTCTACTCACTTTCAAAGCCATCCATAACCTCGGCCCACCCTATCTTTCTGATCTTCTCACTGTCGCTACTCCATCTCGCACTCTCAGATCTTCCTCCTCTATTCACCTGACTGTCCCCTGCGCCCGTCTCACCACCATGGGGAGTAGAGCTTTCAGTCGCTCTGCTCCCCGGCTTTGGAATTCGCTGCCACCTGACATAAGGAACATAAACTCACTTCTACAGTTCAAATCCTCAATAAAAACTCACCTGTACAAGATTGCTTTTAATGTCTAACTGATCCATGTTTTTAACCACGTCATATTTTAATCGTTTCTTTTACTTGTATTTTATGTATAAATTTATTTATTTTATTTCTTGCTCTTCTAATTGTAAAGTGTCCTTGAGTGTTAGAAAGGCGCTATGAAATAAAATGTATTATTATTATTATTATAAACTCACAGATAAATATGTGACACTGTGGAAGGAAGATGAGTTATGAATTCTGAATAATGTTGACTATTTGTGTGTGTAGTGATGTAAATATAAATCATTACATGTTCAGTCCTAATAGCAATAAATATCATCACTTAGTGAAAGTCTCTTACTCACCAGTGACGTTTACCCAGAGTGCATCACTGTAGTGTGTGTAGTAGACTGGGTGTCCTCTGCCAGCTCTGCACCTGTACTGACCTCCATTAGAGTCACTAACTGAGCTGATGGTGTAGATGGAGGATCTGGTGTTGATCTCAGGACTCTCTGTGTCTCTGAACCAGTAGAAGGTCCATCCAGCAGACTGACCCAGTGTACAGGACAGAGCCACTGGGTTTCCTCTCAGTACAGATCCATTACGGCTTGAAGTGAGTGTAGGTTTAGGTTTTACTTTAAAAAAATAAAAAAACAAAACAAATGTCCATTCACTGTTTGTTTAAATAATTTCAGAGTGAAACAAAGCAGAGTCTACACTATTGTCAGAGTCTCAGAGTCACTACACACACTCAGACACAGTTCACTGCATTTACTACTTTGAGAATTTCTGTTTCTCTACTGTGCAGATCTTCTCCTATCACTGCTGCTCAGCTCTGTTTTATCTCTATTTTATTTTTCTGCTGGGCTCAGGCAAGAACAGTGAAAGTACAGAGGAACTTTTACTTTAAATTTACTATGTTTTATTTTGATTTTACCCCAAAAACATTGTTAGATTTGAGATGAATTTGTTTATACAGCGGAGCTAAAGACACAGGAACCAGGAAAGTTCCTGTTGATTTCCAAAAATTGCCTCTTCAGGTTCCAGAACACATGTGCTGTTTTGGAAAGAAGCTTTTGGACTTTGTTAGAGTTTAAGGCATTCCTGTGCTGTTCAAAGATTGTCAGCGTGTGTGAATGCTGACAGTGGACAGCAGCAGTCATTAGAGACACACAGAGCAGGGGGAGCTCTTGTTAACATTAGGTCACTTACAAATAAATCATTTATTGTCAGTGATTTGTTGTCGGTGGCTTGTTCGCCTGCTGGCCACATTCGTGGATCAAACTGCATTTGTGTGTGGATCGGGTGAAATGCGAGAGGAAAGTCTCAAAATCCAAAAACCCGCGAGAGGAAAAGAACAAATGCACGTCACTGAAAACACGTGAGTGACTTGATTCACAAACGCAGATTCTACATTTTACAAATAAATTTTAAATTCGAGACTTCGATTTTACTAATATTTGCAATGTTAATTTAAACAAATGTATTTATTTTTGCATAAAATTGTGATATATCTATGAAAAACAAAAAGATGTATTTATGAATGTAACTGTATTTGTACAAATTGCAGACTGTGAGACACAGATTGGGATGTGTTCATTTGTGAACAGTGAAACATATTTGTGACTTGTGTTTTATTTGTGGATTAACATTTACGCATTTGTAAAGTATTTTGAGACTGATCTCTCTCCATACACTTGGAGGAAGTCCTTCCAGGGGAAGAACACACCAAACTCCTCACAGACAGACACCTGGAGTGGGACCACAACCTTCAGGTCCCTGGAACTGTGTAACTGTGACACTACCTGCTCCGTGGTATAAGTTTTTGGTGGGGATAAATGCAGCCGTTTCCAATTTTGTGGGACACACATCCCCCCATCCCTGTGGTTCCTACGGCAATGATGCGGTAATATTTTGAGACAGTATGACAGTATGAATACCGCCCAACCCTAATGCTTTTAATCCAGTTTAATATTTTAATGTAAGTTAATAAATACCTGCCAGAAAAGGCTTCTGGAACAAAATGTCTTGTTCCAGTCTGATTACTAATGTAATTACACATGTGTTATTACATGTGTGTAATTACATGAGAGAGAATATGCTGTTAAAACTATAAAGATTCACTTGCGTAATTACAAAAGGCAAAACTGAAGTTGATACAGATATATATTTACATAAGCTTTACTACTGTAGCCCATCTGTAACAGGTACTAATTCATCAGTAGTTACATTGTTGTTGCATATGTTGTTCATGTGTAACTACACAGTTATTACAGACACTAAATATAAATTGGGACCGAGAAATTCAATGTGTACAACTAGGAAATTAGAAAGACCAGACAATCCTACTTCTCATCAATACGTCTCTTAACAGCAGAGCTTTTCCTGCACAACCTCAAAATCAGAAATGTCCTCGGTCTGAAATCACTACATTCACTTCATTGATCAGAAAACCCTAGAAGAAACTGTCCAGCAGCTAAAGTCATCTACACAGATATTAGACGTGTTTCCTACCCACTTTAAGAAGGAAGTATCCTGTTGCCTCTCTGAGAACATACTGTAAATAGTGAGAGAGTAGAGCCCTCAGATCACTCTGGACTGGTCAGTTAGTAGTGCCCCGGGTCAGAACCACATGGGGGGGGGGGGGGCAGGTTTCAGTCACTATGCTGTCTGCACCTGAATGTCAGATTTGCCCCAAATATTTCAATCTCAGATCTACACTAAAGACCTTCCTGTGTCTTTGATGAAAACTGCACTCAGTGTCACACTACAGTCTGCATTTATTTGATTTTATATGATTTATGATCTGTCTCTGAATTCTGCTCCTGAAACAGCTGTTATGACATGAGCTTTGTTGCTGTAAAGGAGTTCGCTTCAGAGGCAAGCGTCAAAAAATACATTCGTCTGCTCTGAGTTGTTGACAAGTACTTCTGAAATGTTTACCATAACACAACAAAACCCTGTATCTCCATTTCTGATTTGTTTCTCAATTTTAACTGAATCTGGAAATATCAGCTACATTTTTGCTGTAACAGAATTTCTTCACAAATGAACCACAACATGGTCAAACACTACTTTGAAATAAAAACATATCTTTTTTAATCTTCTGCTGTAAAGTTTGGAGATATGATGTTTTCCTTCTGAGACCAATGACATTCTTTACATATTAAAGGAAACCCAGAATACTGAACTCATTACTTTTAAGAAAATAAACCCAGAAATTATCGATCACTGTACATCTTACGATTTAACAAATATTTTATATTTTATCCTTTCATATATGTATATGTCCAGTTAAATACATGCATTTCTAATTGTTTAATTAAGGACCTTCAAGTCTAAGCTTTTAAGAATTACATCAGAAATATTATTACTCTTACACATACCTGCTTTACTGCTTTTTGAATTTGTAAATTTGGCCAAACATTTTTTTTACTGCTGTACACCTTATCATGTTTGATTTTATCCATTCTTTTCTTTCTATCTATCTATCTATCTATCTATCTATCTGTCTGTCTGTCTGTCTGTCTGTCTGTCTATCTATCTATTTATTCAAGGCTCATTAATCTCATGAACAAAAGAAAACTATTCCTCTAAAGCTGTGACAGAGGAAAAACAGAAATGATTTTCATAAAACATTTTTAGATTAATAACTCTAATACACACTTAATGTAATAAATGTGTCACACTCACCTGATACACTCAGCCAAACAGAGTCACTGGTGTGTGTGTATATTCGGTCTGAGTGTGTTCCTTTACAGGTATAACCACCTGCATGAGACCGATCAACTCTAGAGATGAGGTACGGATTCAGTCGCTGAGATCCACGGAGCTGGACACCGGCCTTTTTCCACTCATAACTCCAGGGATATGTACTTTGTATTTCACATGTCAGAGTGACACTCTCTCCGATGAAAACACTCTGAGTTGGAAGGACCTTCACTGTAGGCTTTGGTCTCTCTGTTCAAACATCACAAATACTTTAGAAATGTTTATCATAACAGAAGATAATTCATTCATTATCTGTAAGCACTTATCCAGTTCAGGGTCGCGGTGGGTCCAGAGCCTACCTGGAATCATTGGGTGCAAGGAGGGAATACACCCTGGAGGGGGCGCCAGTCTTTCACAGGGCAACACACACATTCACTCACACCTACGGACACTTTTGAGTCGCCAATCCACCTACCAATGTGTGTTTTTGGACTGTGGGAGGAAACCGGAGCACCCGGAGGAAACCCACATGGACACGGGGAGAACACATCAGCTCCTCACAGACAGTCACCCGGAGCGGGAATCGAACCCACAACCTCCAGGTCCCTGGAGCTGTGTGACTGCAACACTACCTGCTGCGCCACCGTGCCGCCCCACAGAAGATAATAATGAATTTAAATATTTATAATACATTCATAAACTAATGTCTTGTAGAACAGAAATAATGTAACAATGGAGTCACACTCACCTGTGTGTACATTCACTGTTTGTTTAAATAATTTCAGAGTAAAACAAAGCAGAGTCTACACTATTGTCAGAGTCTCAGAATCACTACACACACTCAGACACAGTTCACTGCATTTACTACTTTGAGAATTTCTGTTTCTCTACTGTGCAGATCTTCTCCTATCACTGCTGCTCAGCTCTGTTTTATCTCTATTTTATTTTTCTGCTGGGCTCAGGCAAGAACAGTGAAAGTACAGAGGAACTTTTACTTTAAATTTACTATGTTTTATTTTGATTTTACCCCAAAAACATTGTTAGATTTGAGATGAATTTGTTTATACAGCGGAGCTAAAGACACAGGAACCAGGAAAGTTCCTGTTGATTTCCAAAGATTGCCTCTTCAGGTTCCAGAACACATGTGCTGTTTTGGAAAGAAGCTTTTGGACTTTGTTAGAGTTTAAGGCATTCCTGTGCTGTTCAAAGATTGTCAGCGTGTGTGAATGCTGACAGTGGACAGTGGACAGCAGCAGTCATTAGAGACACACAGAGCAGGGGGAGCTCTTATTAACATTAGGTCACTTACAAATAAATCATTTATCGTCAGTGATTTGTTGTCGGTGGCTTGTTCGCCTGCTGGCCACATTCGTGGATCAAACTGCATTTGTGTGTGGATCGGGTGAAATGCGAGAGGAAAGTCTCAAAATCCAAAAACCCGCGAGAGGAAATGAACAAATGCACGTCACTGAAAACACGTGAGTGACTTGATTCACAAACGCAGATTCTACATTTTACAAATAAATTTTAAATTCGAGACTTCGATTTTACTAATATTTGCAATGTTAATTTAAACAAATGTATTTATTTTTGCATAAAATTGTGATATATCTATGAAAAACAAAAAGATGTATTTATGAATGTAACTGTATTTGTACAAATTGCAGACTGTGAGACACAGATTGGGATGTGTTCATTTGTGAACAGTGAAACATATTTGTGACTTGTGTTTTATTTGTGGATTAACATTTACGCATTTGTAAAGTATTTTGAGACTGATCTCTCTCCATACACTTGGAGGAAGTCCTTCCAGGGGAAGAACACACCAAACTCCTCACAGACAGACACCTGGAGTGGGACCACAACCTTCAGGTCCCTGGAACTGTGTAACTGTGACACTACCTGCTCCGTGGTATAAGTTTTTGGTGGGGATAAATGCAGCCGTTTCCAATTTTGTGGGACACACATCCCCCCCATCCCCGTGGTTCCTACGGCAATGATGCGGTAATATTTTGAGACAGTATGACAGTATGAATACCGCCCAACCCTAATGCTTTTAATCCAGTTTAATATTTTAATGTAAGTTAATAAATACCTGCCAGAAAAGGCTTCTGGAACAAAATGTCTTGTTCCAGTCTGATTACTAATGTAATTACACATGTGTTATTACATGTGTGTAATTACATGAGAGAGAATATGCTGTTAAAACTATAAAGATTCACTTGCGTAATTACAAAAGGCAAAACTGAAGTTGATACAGATATATATTTACATAAGCTTTACTACTGTAGCCCATCTGTAACAGGTACTAATTCATCAGTAGTTACATTGTTGTTGCATATGTTGTTCATGTGTAACTACACAGTTATTACAGACACTAAATATAAATTGGGACCGAGAAATTCAATGTGTACAACTAGGAAATTAGAAAGACCAGACAATCCTACTTCTCATCAATACGTCTCTTAACAGCAGAGCTTTTCCTGCACAACCTCAAAATCAGAAATGTCCTCGGTCTGAAATCACTACATTCACTTCATTGATCAGAAAACCCTAGGAAACTGTCCAGCAGCTAAAGTCATCTACACAGATATTAGACGTGTTTCCTACCCACTTTAAGTAGGAAGTATCCTGTTGCCTCTCTGAGAACATACTGTAAATAGTGAGAGAGTAGAACCCTCAGATCACTCTGGACTGGTCAGTTAGTAGTGCCCCGGGTCAGAACCACATGGGGGGGGGGGGGGGGGGGCAGGTTTCAGTCACTATGCTGTCTGCACCTGAATGTCAGATTTGCCCCAAATATTTCAATCTCAGATCTACACTAAAGACCTTCTTGTGTCTTTGATGAACACTGCACTCAGTGTCACACTACAGTCTGCACTTATTTGATTTTATATGATTTATGATCTGTCTCTGAATTTTGCTCCTGAAACAGCTGTTATGACATGAGCTTTGTTGCTGTAAAGGAGTTCGCTTCAGAGGCAAGCGTCAAAAAGTACATTCGTCTGCTCTGAGTTGTTGACAAGTACTTCTGAAATGTTTATCATAACACAACAAAACCCTGTATCTCCATTTCTGATTTGTTTCTCAATTTTAACTGAATCTGGAAATATCAGCTGCATTTTTGCTGTAACAGAATTTCTTCACAAATGAACCACAACATGGTCAAACACTACTTTGAAATAAAAACATATCTTTTTTAATCTTCTGCTGTAAAGTTTGGAGATATGATGTTTTCCTTCTGAGACCAATGACATTCTTTACATATTAAAGGAAACCCAGAATTCTGAACTCGTTACTTTTAAGAAAATAAACCCAGAAATCATCGATCACTGTACATCTTACGATGTAGGAAATATTTTATATTTTATCCTTTCATATATGTATATGTCCAGTTAAATACATGCATGTCTAATTGTTTAATTAAGGACCTTCAAGTCTAAGCTTTTAAGAATTACATCAGAAATATTATTACTCTTACACATACCTGCTTTACTGCTTTTTGAATTTATAAATTTGGCCAAACGTTTTTACAAACATGTTACAGTTTTTTATATTTGATTTTATCCATTCTTTTCTATCTATCTATCTATCTATCTATCTATCTATCTATCTATCTATCTATCTATCTATCTATCTATCTATCTGTCTGTCTGTCTGTCTGTCTGTCGATCTGCCTGTCTGTCTGTCTGTCTGTCTGTCTGTCTGTCGATCTGCCTGTCTGTCTGTCTGTCTGTCTATCTATCTATCTATTGTCGTAGGAAACAATTTTATTACTTTATGTTTGTGGACAAATGTCCTTAAAATGATGATTAGTTAAAATTAAGCATTTATAATTGTGTGAAATCTTGTATCTTATATGCATTTATATGAATGACTAACCAGCATTAACGTTATGTAGCATTTACACATGTAGTAAACATTTTAGATCCTGCACGACTAACTGGCATGATGACTCACGTGATATTTACACCTTCTTAATTCTTAAATGTCTAACCTTGAACAGATGTGCACTTTAGGCTTTTAGCACACTGACATTAATCACAAGGGTTGGCTTAGGAGGGCTGAAGTGTAGGGGCATGTTGATGCAGGGTATACGTTATATGGGGTATAACTGTGGAGTCAGATCTTGGAGAGGTCAGAGCTTTACTTGGAAAGGGTATTAGACTGTTTTTCATGTATTAGTTCTCCTGGATCCAGTATTGTTAAATAAATACTTTGATTTGCTTTGAACTTCACTCGACTGGTGTCTGCGACTCTTCCGGAATGAACACGTCTCCCCGAAGAGGGAGGGTGTATTTTGGACCTTTTGGATATTTTCTAAATTTTAATTACTTTGAGAACGGTCCAAAAGAACATTTTAATCTTCATTTGGTGACCCCGACGTGCGGAAGGTCCAGACAGCGGACGACTTTGGACTCCGTTCCACTCGCGGCCGCAATTTACTGAGGTGGGTGCGCAGACCCTGTTATATTCAAATTCTGCTTATTGAATTCTCTAAAATTGGAGTGGTGCGGAGGCCCGACGGCGGTCCGGAGTGGCGTATAGAGCAAATCAATTTATTTTATGTATATTTTTATAATTTCTTATCAGTTTATATATTTGGGGTTGCTTGTTTGAAAAAAAAAATATATATATTTATTAAATATTCAGGTGGATGCTGTTCCCACCACAGAGACTGAGCGCTGGCGTGCTCCCCTCAGAACCTGACGAGGTATCGAGGTAATTGCCTGGTCAAAGGTCCGTCCGTGGGGTGTGTTCTCAAAATTTTGTTTTCACTTGCTATAATATATCTTGTAATTTGACTGCCTTTTAACGGTGTGCTGATGATGTTTGTTCTGTTCGGTTGGAATTGTTCCTCCACATAATAGGTACTTTTGTGGCTTGCGGACTGTTATTATATTATAACTGTCCGGTTATTAGAGTTTTTATATCTAAAATATAGTCTTTGGCTTCATTCTGTATTGTGAGATAATTGTCCTGCCTTTATAGCTTTTTCCACTTATTACAAATTCTGTTTCATCTATTGGTGTGTTATTTGTTTCTGACTAAAGAGCTTTTTCGGTCCGTGGGTCGGTTTGATACTTAAAATAAATTAGGCTTAGCGTGCTTCTAATTAAATACTGTGTTTGAAGACACACCCTATGTTTTTTATCCACCTGTGAAATTCTTCACAGGGCTGAGGTGGTACTGCTTTTCTTGGCTGAGCTTAAAAACTTGACTCTAAAACTTGGACTTTTTCTTTTTTTATATATACCGTCCGGAGAGCGCTAAGTGCAGCGGCTGCTGCCTGGGCGCTGTGTGGGGGAGACCCTGGGAAGCTGTTCTATACACTCTGAATTGTGATGAAACCTTGCGGTGTTAATTGATTTGCGATTAAAGAGTGAACTAGAACGAAGACCCATTCAGATGAGATCAATTTTTTTTAATCAGCACCTTACAGACAACATGGCTACTACTAGAGATTTGCATAATGAATTAAACGCCATTTACGGTGTGGGGAATTGGGAATGGAAACCGTTAGTTCAGCAAATTGAAATGATAGCTGAGGGAGTGAAAGAGGGGGTGATAAATTTGAAAAAGCGGGATATCGTGCGCAAAAGTGTGCTCAAGAGATTTGATAACTGGGCTAAAACACACACAGGGGATACTGTTTCTCTGATAACCTGCGTTAATCAAATGAAGAGAGAACTGGAGGAAATATTACGTCAGGCTGAAGCAGAGGTTAGTAGGGCTAGCCTTTTTAAAAGAGCTAAGGCAAAGAAAAGTTTAAAAATAGCTAAGACGGACATTGCAGAGCTTACAGCTATTAAAACGGCATTTCTTAGTATGACCCCACAGCTTGTTACACTGAAAACACCAGGTCCGTCACAGTCGAAGGCAGTTTCACTTACAGCTGAGCAGGCGGAAGTGGAAAGTGAGTATACAAAACACAAGGGGGAGGAGCCTACAGCTCCGCCTCCGCCATACAACCTAGGCCACGTCCCACCAGCAGACACTATCCTGCCTGTCTTTAGCGTAGACTCAGGCAAAGTGAGCGCACAGACAGACACAGAAGGGAGGGGCTCTGCTCGTGAGCAGGCAGCCCACAGCTTCACACACACGAACGCACACACAGATGATCCATTTCAATTGCGAAGGCCACATGAGTCAATTTCAATTCCACACACAAATATTAACACCGACTGTTCTGACATTATAGATAACACGGGAAATTATATAGAACAGGATAAGCCGCGCCTTGCCAATAAACAAACACTGACAACACCATTTAAGAACCCGATGCCACAAAAAACTAAACAAAACATCAGGATTAAAGCAGATTTAGAGGGCCATGTCACAACTGATGACTCTGACCATGATGAGGGACACATAGCAGATGATGAGGACAGTGCGAATCGACGACGTGGTGGTAGACGGATGACTGATTTGAACCATACATTGCGTACCGTGGAAAAACTCATACTAGAAGAAAAGAGACAATTGGAACTAAAACAACAGACTTTAGAACGCGATATGCACACCTCTGACAGAACGGACATTCTGAGACGAAGCACCAGACACCGACACCCGCCTGATAGGTATAGAACTGACACTAACGTCGGCACTATGCTTCCATTAGTGGCCACTAGCACAGGAACATATAAATATGTACCATTATCACTGACTGATGCACAGACTTTGGCCGACCAGCTTCCGCCTCTATGTAGTGGAGCGGCTGCTTGGATTAGAAAGCTGGACAGTCTGACAGGTGGCATGACTCTAGCACTTGGGGATTTTAGAAACATTATTAAAAGATCAACTACTTCAATGGAAGCAGCTGAAATAGAGAGACAGGCTCTCTAGGCTCAGACATCTACTCAACCAAACTATGATCTTTTCCACGCTCACTCGCAGCGCCTCATGAGAGAAATGTGGCCAACCAGAGCAGCATCCACAATCCCATCATATGCCTGGGATGAAAAACTTAGCCCAGGGGAATATATGGGTAAAGCAGTTGAGGACTGGACTAACACTACAGGGGTTCACCCTGCTAGGGGGCAGCAGGTGGTTTGGTTTAGGACTGCAGTTGTGAAAGGCTTGCCAGCCCTCATAAAGGACAAAATTGAGGACGATTCTAATATGGGCCCTGACGCACCACATGACCTGTGGGTTAGACACGTTTTGTTCCACATGAACAAATATAAGGAAAAATTAGATAACAAAGACAAGGAGACAGTTAAGTTACAAAGAGACCTACTAACTGTTCAAGTAGCAGAAGCCAGGAAATCTATAAATGATAACAAAAAGCAAACAAAGTCTGACACCATGATGCCTATGACTGCACTACCACAACCAAATATGCAACCACCACAAACATACATGAACACACAAACATATATGCCAACCCAACCAGGGCCACCACAAAACCCACCGTACAATTATGGACCAAGTCCATATTTCCCATACCAGCCCTACTCAGGGGGCAGGGGGCGGGGTAATGGTAGGTGGCGGGGCAGGGTCCGCCGCCGGACCGGGGCATGCCTAAGATGTGGAGCCTTGGACCACTGGGCAGCACAATGTAGGGCACCACTTTTTACCAACACCAGGCACCACACCCACAGGCGGCACCAAAACCGGCGCCATCACATCTTCCTGCTGGCCAATACAGCATGGAGCCGTGGGGTGGACAGCACCAGGACACTAGGACAGCAGGGCCAAGGCAGAACCCATGCTTTCATTAACTGTGGGGGCCTCCGAAATCCTTTTTCTGGTGGACACGGGAGCCACATGGTCAGCTATCAACACAGTATTACCCGCACATCTGATGAGCAAACACACTGTGCAAGTAAGGGGCTTCTCGGGGAAACCTACATCACTGCCAAAAACAAGACATTTGCCAGTCAGCACTGGTACACAGACTGTGTCACATTCATTTTTAATTGCACCACAAGCACCCTTGAACATTTGTGGTAGAGACTTGTTGATGAAAATGGGAGTCACTATTTTATGCCAACCAGATGGGATCACACTTACGTGGTTGGACGGACACAAAACTGTGGCGGTGGTGGGGTACACTGATGGTATGTACCTGATGAGACCTCAGCAGGATGAGTCGGTAGACATTTACTGGGGTTTAGTGACTGGACAGACGGACCCGTCACCACCACTAATTGACTTGTTCCAACAGTGGTTGCCTTGGATTACAGCCATGGCACCCTACGTCCCTCCGCCCGACCCATTCCATGTCACCCTGTTCTATGATGTAGGGGGAGATTTAACTTACTATGAAGCTTTTCAAACAGAATTAGAGGGTACAGTGTGGTCGGTTGACACCACAGGGATTTATGTGGGTCCTGAAGGGGTGGCATCTCCTGTTTCACTAACACCACAACAACACAATTGGTACAAACTGTCTGACACGGCGGCACCACACATTTCACTAGCTCTCCATCCGAGGCACGAGGCCAAGCAGTTGGGCCCTATGGTAAAAAGAGCAAATGAGGCCACGGATTTGGTCCAGACCCAGCTGCCTGGTGTCATGTTTTCACAGTCAACACAGACATATCACATCACTGATAACTCACCCATCCAAGTCACATTGCACCATCAATTGCTGCCTAGACACCATGGTTGTGAGGACTCTGATCATCCACAGACGGAGGCATTATTGGCATCACTACCTGACACATTGTGGACTGTCCACAGGCCCAGATGATGTAGGATACACTAATCAGACACCTGTCTCTTTTTGTATGAATATTACACAACCAATTTGGATTCCCCAATATAAACACAAGCCAGATGCTGTTGAATCCTTGGATAAAACGGTCCAGGCTTTGGTGGAGGCCGGAGTCCTGGAACCGTGCCAATCAGAATGGAACACACCAATTTTGCCGGTTCCGAAAAAGGAGCCTGGCCAATATCAGATGGCCCATGATTTAAGAGCCGTGAATGCAGCCTTAGCTACAGCCACTGTTCTGGTTCCTAACCCGTACACCGCCCTGTCGGAACTAGGTCAAGACATGAAATGGTTCACTTGCATTGATTTGGCTAACGCATTTTTCTGTCTTCCGCTGGTGGAACACTGCAGAGATATATGTGCATTCACACACAAAGGCATACAATACAGATACACTAGATTACCTCAGGGTTTTGCTCTGTCTCCAGGATTGTTTAATAAGGCCCTGAGGCGGAGTCTGGACTCATGCCAACTGCCAGAAGGCTCCTTATTGATACAATATATTGATGATATTGCTTTGGCGGCTAAAACACCAGAAATCTGCCTTGAAGCCACCAAGGAGGTTCTTCAATGCTTAGCAGACGCGGGGTACAAAGTGTCCAAACAGAAATTACAGTGCTGCAGATCCAGGGTTACTTTCTTAGGGAGGGTAGTAACACAGGGTTCCACGGGCATGTCCGCTACACACCGGTCCGCTATACTGTCACACACAAGACCAGAAACGGTGAAAGACATGTTAGCATTTTTAGGACTGACTGGCTACAGCAGACAATACATTCCTGACTTTGTCGGACGTACACAACCTCTTAGAGACATGGTGAAATCTCTAGGGATGAGAAATTTGTCTGGTAAGCTCACTTGAACGGTGGAGTCAGAACAGGCGTTTATAGATGTTAAACAAGCCTTATCCGCTGCAGTTGACTTAGCCAGACCTGACTATTCATTACCTTTTTACATGGATGTTTCTGAAACAGACACTGTGATTAATGGTGTACTGTTTCAGAAAAAGGGGGATGGTAGAGCAGTACTAATGTATTTAAGTGTCCCATTGGACCTTATAGAAAGGAGACAACCACAGTGCACAAGACATGTAGCAGGACTGACCAAATTAGTCCAGAAAACAGCACATCTGGTAGCAGGATACCCATTGCGCATTCTAACCACACACGGAGTAGTAGCGTACATAAACTCACAGATGTTCACACTCACTCCATTGCGACAGAGACGCATTCACAAAGCATTGACTGCACCCAACATCACCTACACACACGAAGGAGTTAATATGGCAGATGGGATGTTGGAAGGTCCACCACATGAGTGTGAGGAACAGGTAGAAAGGCAAGGAAAAGTAAGACCAGACTTATAAGCCACACCCATTCCAGGGTCATGGAATTTATGGACAGATGGGTGTGGGTACAGGGCAGATACAGGTGAAGTCAGAGCAGGATATGCAGTAGTTCAGGAAGCAAAGGGGGAAACACATGAGTTTCAGACAGTTATAGCAGAGGAGGTGAAACAAAATCCATCAGCACAGAAGGCAGAACTGCTAGCAGTAATTTCAGCACTAGAAGTGGCAGAAGGAAGGGACATCACTATTTATAGTGACTCAGCATACGTAGTCACAGCCGCACATGTAGACATTCCACATTGGAAGCAGGTTGGATATGTCACAAGCACAGGGAAACCAGTCAAACACAAGACAGAACTGATGTGATTGGAAGCAGCTATACACAAACCAAATAAGGTAGCAATCGTGAAGTGTAAAGGACATCAAAAGGGAGACACAATAATAAACAGAGGGAATGAAGCTGCGGATGAGGCAGCAAAAAGAGCAGCAGGATACATGGAACCCAACAACATGCTTGTGTTGGACTCCAGTGTACCCTGGGAACTGATTCCCACAGGACAAGAGCTTAGACACATACAGGATCAGGCAAGTCCAGAAGACAAGTCAGTATGGCTAGCAAAGGGGGCTCGCCCAAAAAGTCAGGTGTGGACGTCACAAGAAGGACAAGTAGTTTTACCAATGTCACTAGCAGAAGCAGTTTTAGAAGAAGCACATACAGTAGCGCACGTAGGAAGACAACAGACACTGGAAAATTTAAAACAATGGTGGCACCCATTCATGTCAGCATTAGTGGTTGATTACATCACTAAATGTCAGATTTGTAACACTCAGAACGTAGCAAAAACATTTAAACTAGCTCCAGGAAGGTTTCCATTGCCAGATTCTCATGGACACGAGATTCAAATGGATTACACAGATATGATTGACCCCATTAGGAGATATAGATATCTCCTGGTCGTTGTAGATAGATTCTCGGGGTGGGTAGAGGCAGTCCCCACTCTGAGGGAAGATGTAAAATCAGTCTGTAAGTTTCTGATTAATTGTTGGATTCCGAACCATGGGTTTCCTAGGAAAATTTTCTCAGATAACGGGAGTCATTTCACAAGCAAACACTGCAGTGGGTGGAGCAGTCGTTGGGGCTGCGCCATAGCTATGGTTGTGTGTATCATCCTGCCTCACAAGGTCAGGTGGAGAGGATGAATCAAAATTTGAAATCAAAATTAGTTAAGATTACACTGACCACGGGCATGAATTGGCTAGATGCCCTCCCAATTGCCCTGATCAGTATTCGGAGTTCTATTAATAGAAGCACAGGCTTCTCCCCATATGATCTGGTCAGAGGCGTAGCATTTCCAGGCCCAAAAACAAGACTGAGTCCTGATGTGGGCTCGCCTGGGATAAACACAGATGAGTATCGTCAACTGTTTTTGAAACTAAAATCAGTGTGTGAGGAACTATCTGTGCAGGTACGGAGAAACAGGGGAGGAGACGAGGAGCATGAGATACCTACCAAGGTGGCCGTGGCTCCATGGGTGTATCTGAGAGCCATTAAGCAAAAGTGGTCATAACCTCGCTGGACAGGCCCATTCCGGGTGACAGAGAGAACCAGCCACGCGGTACGACTCAAGGGTAAAGGCAGCTCATGGTACCACCTGTCTCAGTGCAAGCCAGCACTGCCATCAGAGGAGCACCAGACGGAGAAGCAAGCATCTAATTAGTAAAAAGTGCCAGCTGGACACTCTGCGAACAACAGGTGTCACCGGAGAGCTGTCTGAAGCTGTTGAAGATCCTGAACACATTATTATTTTCTTTACAGGTTGTCGTGGACTGTTATTTTTTTTACAGGTTGCTTGGACTCCTTTTTTCCTTCCTTGCAGGTTGAACTTTCTAAACAAATTGTAAAAAAAAAACAAAAAAAAAAAACAACGCACCCTGTAACTTTGACACTTACACATATAAGAGTTTAGATAATATTTTATTAAGTATAAGGAAACTTAGTGGGGAAACACATTGATTGTTTAATGATAGCTTGGTATGGTAAAAGAGGGTGCAACAGGATAAAATACAGACACATATACTGTTGTAGAACAAGTACTCTGGGAGATAACAAACAGGGAAATAATGTTACTTCCTCCTGTTGACATGGTTAAAATTTTGGCCGCCTGGGGGCAGAAGGGGCAAGTGGGAGAATTTTTCCTGTCAAAAAAAAAATTGGTTGGTTGGCTGCCCGACAGGTTTTCGCTCTCACAGGTTAAACACGTGTCAAAAACATGTTTGGAGGACCTAGAGTGTGATGACGTGTCTTGGGACACGTCATAAGGGGGAATTGTTGTAGGAAACAATTTTATTACTTTGTCTTAGTGGACAAATATCTTTAAATGATGATTAGAAATTATAACTACATATTCATTGTGTGAAAACTTGTATTTTATATCCACTCATATGAATGACTAACCAGTATTAACCAGTAGTAAATATTTTAGCCACTGCACGACTGACTGGCATGATGACTCACTGATATATACACCTTTTTAAATTCTTAAATATCTAACCTTGAACAGATGTGCACTTAGGCTTTTAGCATGCTGATATTAATCACAAGTGTTAGCCAGGGGGGCTGAACTTTAGGGCCATTTTGACCCTGAAGTGCATTAGTGTCTCTCTCTAAATCTTCTCCAGGAGAAGGAGGCATGGGAAAGAAAAGGTCCATTGTCAAGACTGCATGATGAATGTTTTTGGGGTCACGGGTGCATGTGAAACTGGCACGAGAGAGCTGAGTACTAACATGTCTTATTATGCATATTAATATATGTTAATCAGCCAGAAACGCCCCACCAGCAGGGTATACGTCATATGGGGTATAACTGTGGAGTCAGATGGGGGAGAGGTCAGAACTTTACTTGGGAAGGGCATTAGACTGTTTTCATGTATTGTTCTCCTGGATCCAGTATTGTTAAATAAATACTTTGATTTGCTTTGAACTTCACTCGACAGGTTTCCGCGACTCTTCCAGAACGAACACGTCTCCCCAAAGAGGGAGGGTGTATCTTGGACCTTTTGGATATTTTTCTAAATTTTAAATACTTTGAGAACGGTCCAAAAGAACATTTTAATCTTCAGTATCTAAGTCCAAACTGCTCGAGTCTGTCTCTAATCTAATGCTTACATCCAACAAGCAGCTGAAACTGCTTTATTTACATGGATTTCCCTGGAAAAAGTGGAGGAACACTGCTCCCGTTCCCTTACAGATATAATGAACTATGGTGTATGTGTAGCCTACTGTGTATTTTATCAGTAAAACATAAGAATTATAATAAATAATAAAAAAATAATTAAATCTGTGAATCATTATGCAACTTACACATGAAAACTGCAGATTTTCAGTTACTAACCAATTCCTTACCAGTGGTAAACAGGTCAGAGACTGAGAATCACTGTCCTAGAATCATCTGCACCACGTGTCAAATGTGGCCCACCGTATGAATTGATGTGACCCGCAAGAGCTTAAAAGATCTGATTGACTGCAATCTAGTGTCTTAATGCCGTCGCTTCATGGGTGACGTAATCGGCATGAATTGTGGAAAAATGGAGTTTATGGTAAATGCACATTTTTAGACTTAATTATTAATTATTCTAAAGCATGCTTTGACCTTAAACTCAGTTTCCCACAATGCATGTCGACTATGTTGCCCGCCAAGTGACGGCATCCCACCACTAGATTACAGCGTATCCTCTTCGATGTGATTTTTTCAACAAGTGGATTTAACAAAATGGCTATAAATATTGATCCCAAAATGTCCAGGAAAAGAAAAATTGATGCCGATGGAAGACCGTTTCAAGAGAGATGGGAAGGCGAATACATGTTTGTGCTTCATGGAGAAAAACCGGTATGTCTTTTGTGTTATGAGGCGGTGGCAGTTGTCGAGGAGTACAATTCACGTCTGCACTTTGATACCAAACACGGAGCTCAGTGTAACAAAGTTAGCCTTTAAGAAAAGCAACAAATTGTACAAGAATTAAAAGATAAACTGCGATCGCAACAGAATATGTTCACAAGAGTTACGGCCCAAAACCACGCAGCTGTGAAAGTAGCTTTATTTTAGCTGAAGAAATCGCTCGCGCGATTTCAGGGGGTGCATTTTTGAAGCAGTGTGTGCTGAAGGTCTGTGAGCAGGTGTGTCCCGACCAGATACAGACATTTAAACATTTTTGTAAAATGCCACATCTGTTACACATGTTCTTAGCAGCTCACAGTTGTTGGTTGTATTGTTAATCTGCCCCTTTCAACTGGGAGTTAAGTTTAAGTTATTTAATGTCATAACTTGTGTTCACTTGTTATTCATAACCATTATTATTCACTTGGATAGTTTGATTATTGATGGATGGAGTAATATGAGTTTCTTAATCTGACAAACTAACAGGATTTATGTTGTTAACAAAGCAACAAGCAAACATTTTCACATCTATGCAAATATTTATAAGTTGAATAAGTAATACATTCAGAGTTATTTAGCGTTAAGGAGCACTTACATTTATTCTACATTACACTTGGTTACATTTAGTTACATTTATACGGTCTTACAGTTACATCTGGCCCTTTGAGGGCAACCATTATGCTGATGTGGCCCTCTGTGAAAATGAGTTTGACACCCCTGATCTACACACATTAGACGTGTTGCCTGCCTCTAGTTAATAATATTAGGTGCTGCAGCTTATTCAAAGTGCAGCAGCTAGAACACTGACCAGAACAAAGAGAACCGAGCACATCTCCCCGATCCTCAGGTCACTGCACTGGCTCCTGATTAAACACAGGATTGATTTAAACTGCTATTAATTGTTTATAAATCAATAAACTGCCTCAGAACTAAATATATTTCAGATCTGCTTGAAGTGTATGAACCCAGTAGAGCCCTCAGATCACTCTGGACTGGTCAGTTAGTAGTGCCCCGGGTCAGAACCACACATGGGGGGGGCAGGTTTCAGTCACTATGCTGTCTGCACCTGGAACAGACTCCTGGAAGACGTCAGATTTGCCCCAAATATTTCACTCTTCAGATCTACACTAAAGACCTTCCTGTGTCTTTGATGAACACTGCACTCAGTGTCACACTACAGTCTGCATTTATTCCTTTACATCTCTGATTTATTCTATGTCTTTTATTTCCTTATTGACTGTTTATACTGGTTATTTTCCTTTTTTATCTCGTACTGTTTTATTAATTGTAACTCTCGCAAAAGCCCTTCTGAGGTGTTAGATCTTAGGAATGACTTAATGTTTTGACTTCTTCCGTTTAACCATGTATTTTCTGTTATTGTTTTGTGTTTATTTTATGATTTAATTCTTATTTTAATTGCTTTTATAAAGTTGTAATTATATTTTAAAATGTTAATTCTTCTACTGTAATGTTTCTGTACTGTTTTGTAAATCACTTTGAATTGTCATTGTGTATAAAAGGTCTTCTATAAACTTGTCTAATACAGATATTTTCAGGGATTAAAAATGTCTGAACACAGGGCAGTAATCTGAGAGGTCCGATGGTGGACCAGCAGTGGTTTGCAGTCAGTGCCAAACATTTTACGCCAGTGGACGGATATATGCTGCTGTCTGGGACAGAAGACCCTGAATGTTGTTTTATTTAGTCACACAATGTCAGAACAAAGAGTGATCTGGAAAATGTCCTTTTCACCACTTAAATTTAGACTTATCAATTTATTGTAGATTAATCAAAGAAAAATGTTAAAACAAAACCAAATCAATCTGTTTAGTCCACCAGATGTCCTCCTCTCCAGAATATTGACTGGAGCTCCATCAGCGGGTTGACCCTCAGCAGCCCCCTTCAAACCCCCCTCTCTCTCCCACAGAGCTCTGTGCCCAGCGTTGTGTGAATTCTCTGCACATTTCTGAGCGGGTTTCTCCTGCAGTTTTTAAATCTCTTTTTCTGTTTCTGATCGTGGCTCCTCGTGTTTTTGTCTTTTTTGGACTCTGTGCTCTGCCCCTGACACTGGTTTTTGATCTCTCTCTGGAAACTGTCCTCCTTGTGATTTCTCTGACATTGATCTAGACTTTGATTCTAAGGTTGTTTCTCTCTGTTGTATTTGTGAATAAAACCTGCAAATGGTTCTTTTGTTCTTGAAGCAGCTGTAAAGAGGCGAGCTGTGGTGCTGTGAAAAAGAGTCATACATTTAAACAAACACTAGGTAAGACGTTTTTTGCTCCTGCATCCACCCCCCCCCCCCCCTTTACATGGAAACAACATGTAAAACTGAACTTTGGAGGAGTGGAGAAATCAAGGTTCAATAATCTCCTGAAGCTATTACAGAAGAAAGTAATGGATTTAAATATTTATAATGTATTCATAAACTAATATCTCTTAGAACAGAAATAATGTAACAATGGAGTCACACTCACCTGATACAGTCAGTGTTAAAGGGGTGCTGGTGTGTGTGTATATTCGGTCTGAAGATCCTTTTCCTTTACAGGTATAATCACCTTTATGAGTCTGAGCAACAGAACTGATGACATATTTCTTCCTTTGAGAACTGGGGTGAGGACCATTACTCTTATACCACTCATAATTCTGGTAAACTCCACTTTGTGTGTCACATGTCAGAGTGACTC
This sequence comes from Hoplias malabaricus, assembly GCF_029633855.1. Taxonomy (NCBI): domain Eukaryota; kingdom Metazoa; phylum Chordata; class Actinopteri; order Characiformes; family Erythrinidae; genus Hoplias; species Hoplias malabaricus. Next base: position 13,818,752 of record NC_089813.1, on the reverse strand, counting down.
TCTCTCCGATGAACACACTCTGAGCTGGTTGGACCTTCACTGTAGGCGTTGGTCTATCTGTTCAAAGATCACAAATAATTCTGAAATGTTTATCAGAACAGAACAAAACATTTGGTCTTTATTTCTGTTTTTATTATTATTTTTAAATGAATCTGAAAATATCAGCTGCCCTTTTTTGCTGTGAGAGAATTTCTTCACAAACGAACTAAAGCACTGTCAAACATTAGAACGTGAAAAAGCCAGTCGTGTGAATGAAGAAGCAGAGTCAAATTATTAAATATTTAAATAATGAAAATCATAACTTGTAAAAATGTGCTGGACCTGATAATCCACCCACACTGTCTCCATCAGAGAAACAACACTTAAAGCTTTCATCTACGCTCCTGAAAACATCCATTCCTCTGCTGTGAGCTATATTTCTAATGCAATATAATGTAATAAAGGTGTTACACTCACCTGATACACTCAGTCTAACAGAGTTACTGGTCTCTGTGTATATTTGTCCTGAAGATCGTGCTCCTTCACAGGTATAAACACCTGCACGAGACCCATCAACAGAATCGATTTCATATTCCTTCTGCTGAGAATTTTGGACTTCAGAATTATTCTTGTACCACACATATTTCCCATTAACTCCACTGTTTATTTCACATGTCAGAGTGACTCTCTCTTTGATGAAAACACCTGCAGCTGGCTGGACCTTCACTGTAGGCCTTGGTCTCACTGTCACAAAGTGAAAAGTCATTGTGAAATGATTATTGTAACAGAATAAAACCTTGTATCTTCATTTATTAAACATTTTTCACTGAATATGGGAATAACAACTGTCCTCTATCTTCGTGACAAACAAACAAACAAAAAACATGGTCAAACATTTCCTAAAATATAAACATAACTTTATCAATCTCCTGTAAAGCTATGGTTTTGGAGAGAAATGTTTTCTTCTGAGAGCAATCCTTCTGACATTTTTCATTCATTTAATGTCTGTAACTCTTTATCCAGCTCAGGGTCGAGGTGGGTCCAGAACCAACCAGGAATCACTGGGCACAAGGTAGGAACACACCCTGGAGGAGGCACCAGTCCATTAGAGGGCACCACACACACGTATGGATACTTTTGAGTCACAAATCCACCCACCAAAATGTGTTTTAGGAGTGTGGGAAGAAACCCACATAGAAATGGGGAGAACACACCAAACTCCTCACAGACAGTCACCTGGAATGGGGCTCGAACCCAAAACCCCAGGACCCTGGAGCCATGTGACAGTGACACTACCTGCTGCACCACCCAGCTGCGCAAATTTTAAAAACTACATAATTCTGAAACCGTTTGTAAAACCTGAAACAGAAGTCATCACATAACTCTGACTGTAATTGAATGGTATCACTGTAGAACACAGAATAATAATCTCCCTGAGCGCTGCACACTGGAACTCCGTTCCTCCTGGAGTACACACTGCTGCACTGACTGTGTTGTTGTGTCTATCTGACCCATTAAGTTTAATCTAGAAGAATCTACATAAAAATTGGAAAACAATCAAAATAACACCAGTCTGTACAAGTCCACCACAAAAATACATTAAAAGGTGTTTTTCTTCTGAAGGCAGCGCTGCCTTTGAGGCAGAACAGATGTAACTGATGCCAGGCAAAAGTCAGGGATGAACCTGATCAGCACACACTGGGTGGAGATTTTCAAATACCATGCCATTAACCTGTAAAGCTCCACCTAGACCCCCGTGTGTGTGTCTGCTCTGACTGTCAGACATTTATATTTAAGGCATTTGACAGACGTTCTTATCCAGAGTAACTCACAATGTTACTGGTATTACAGGTACGCCAACACAGTGTTAGGAGTCTTGCCCAAGGAATCTTATTGGTGTGGTACAGACTGATTGCCCAGACCTGGAATCAAACCCAGGTCTCTCATATGTGAGACAATGGTGTTACCACTGCACCACACCAACATGTCTTTGGAAGGAATAAATGTGTAAAATAATGTAGTTTTTTTGTCACTATAGACTTAGTTCTGTTTCATTATTTGATGGAAGTGCTGCAAAAATCTCAGTATTTTGTTTTACTTGAACAGAGGATAATGTAACTGCCTCAGAGTAAACTGCAGAACGTTATAATCCTCTACTGCCTCTGAGGCTGATTCTAAAGAAGTACTTTCTTACACATTAGAATTATGACTGCTGTCTGTAAAGGAGCTACAGAGTGTTATACAATAATGCTCTGCTTGCTCTGAGGCAGAGGCTTAGGCAAAAAGGAATATCATATGATTGCTGCCTCTGAGGAAGTAGAGCATTATTTTTTCCTTCTGCAGTTCCTCTGAGGCAGCAGTCACAACATAAAAGTGCAAGAAAACACTTTGGAATCTACCACAGAGGCGGCAAAGCTTTATAACATTCTGCAGCTTCCTCAGAGACAGTTACATATTCCTCCACTGAAGCAAAACTAAAACACTGAGCTTTTTGCAAAACTTTTAACAAATTATAAACAGAACCAAGTGTACAGTAAAAAAAGAAAATATATATATAGCATACTGTATGTCTTCCGAAGATGTTTCTGACAGAGAGCAAGTAAACAATGAGGGACTGAGTGGAGCTTTACTGGTTTATGGCACTGTATTTGAAAATCTCCACCCAGCGTTTGTGAACCAATCACATTCGCCCCTTCCTTTTGTCTGGTACCTAATTACATTCCTTCTGCCTCAAAGGCAGCGCTGCCTCCAGAACCAGTTTGTGTAGTGACTTTACATGAGCGAATATTGACTGGTGCCCAATCAGCTTTTAATTCTCCCCTGTCTCCCATTGACCCTCAGCAGCCCCCTTCAAACCCCCCTCTCTCTCTCACACAGAGCTCTGTGCCCAGCGTTGTGTGAATTCTCTGCACATTTCTGAGCGGGTTTCTCCTGCAGTTTTTAAATCTCTTTTTCTGTTTCTGATCGTGGCTCCTTTATTCTCGCTGGGAGTTTTGGATCGCGGCTTGTACTTGTTTACCTCGTGTTTTTGTCTTTTTTGGACTCTGTGCTCTGCCCCTGACACTGGTTTTTGATCTGTCTCTGGAAACTGTCCTCCTTGTGATTTCTCTGACATTGATCTGGACTTTGATTCTAAGGTTGTTTCTCTCTGTTGTATTTGTTAATAAAACCTGCAAATGGATCCAGTTCACTCTATAGACCCTTCATTACAGGGTTATTTACCTGATAAACTCACACCCATCACTGGTATATGATGATATTTGTTCCTTTTACATTTTAAGACACTTTGGTAAATCCAGCTCCTGGACTCTGGGGTGGATTGATTCTTGACATTTACACATCCTTTCAGACCCATAGCTCGCAGCAGAAGAACAGATTGTTTCAGGGGTTTATCAGGTTCAGCACAGTTTTAGAAGTTTTGTTGTTCATTATTTAAATATTTCATTGTTTCTCTCTCCACTATTTCATGGTCATGTCTGACTCTTTCACAGCACCACAGCTCGCCTCATAACAGCTGCTTCATGAACAAAACATACACTGATCCACTGAAGTAAAGCTTAATCTGAGTTTATCCACCGCCACAAAGTGGAAGATACAAATAAGAGGAAATGTTCAGGTTGTTGGAGAGTGAAAATATCTCATCCACAAACTGGAACAGTAGCATTTAATAATTTAGGGAAAAAAAATAGAGTCAATTGTGTCTTTTAAACAGCACAGAATGAGCACATTTATTCATTTGTAGCCCTATGAACCCTATGTATATAGCTATTAAAGATAAAAATACACAATAAAGAATTATTTAAGCTTTTTAGTTTATATTTGTTGATCTAATGCATTATTATTTGATGTGAAACCTACAAAAACCTTGAAAACCTATAAATCAATAATAGGAATATGTTTTTGCTGATGACTCATAGTTTTCTGCCCAGAGACAGCATGAGATGACGTCATTTGAGTCAAAACGAAACTGAAAGTAAACGCCGTCTTTCTTGTTCCTTTGCAGCGTCTTTATTTCTGATTATAGTGAATATCATTAGAATCTTTCATGACAAACATGACACACAAATTTTGAAGGAGCACCTTGATTTTTAGGTGGTTTTTCACACTGGATTACTCCCAGAGGCTTCACAGCACCGCGATAAGAGCTATTTTTAGAAACGGTAGGATCTGTGCTTTCTAACGGTATACGGAGCTCACAGACGCATTCAGACATTCAAGATTTACAAAGCTGATTATATAAGGTGTGTTTCTGCCCTGCAGAATGCGGGGTTAGGGTTGATTGGTTAAGAAAGTAATTCTTCTTCTCGAGATAAAAGTTAAGATAAAGTTATTCTTTAAAAATCTCCTTAAAAATTGTCCCATTCTTAACTTTTGTCTTAAGAAAAAACTATTACCATTCTTTAAAAACATATGTTCTTAATTATTTTCTTAACTTTATGAAAACCTCACACTGGTTTTAGAGTTGAGTAGAGTTCAGTTAAATCTCTAAAATGATCAGTTTAAAGAGCTGAATCACTACTAATAGAAGATTAAAAGATTTCCTTCACCCTCACTTCTAGTTCTAGTTCATTTACATGTTTCTAATGCTCATCTAGTCTGATTATTCCTTTCCTCCATTTCTCTATCAGCTGCAGAGATTTAACTGAATACTGGGAATAATGGGTGATTCATGTTTAAACATGTGTCTCACAGCATTTATAAACTGTAAAATGCAGCACGAAAGGCTTCATTACACTCTGCCGACAGAAGAAAGTACAATGAAGGATGTGTTGAGAAAAGTCTTAAGAAAATAATGAGGACTATTGGAAAACTATATTTCAGAACTTAAGTTTATTTTGAAAATTGCATTTAACTACTAACTACGTAGTGTTCATCTTAAGATCCTTTGTAAGTTTTTCTTAGAAGCTTTGGTGAATCCGGCCCCTGATCTCACTGAATGTGTTTGGATTATTTGGATCTTTGAGAAACAGAGAATGTGAACATCATGTAAAACATGAAAAGTCAAGGATCCTAAAAAACTAATCTCCTGCAGCTGTAATAGGAGAGAAGCACAGATTTATAAAAACATCCTGATATAGTTTTATATGAACTCTAATAATAGAATAATGTAGTAAAGGTGTCACACTCACCTGATACAATGGGGGGGTTACAACACTAATGTACTGGGAAATACTTTTCAGAATCTGCCTCAGAGGCAGCAGAGCATTATAACATTCTGCAGTGTCCTCTGCGGCAGATACATTATGCTCCATTTTAAGTCTACAGTAACATAAAGTAAATAAAATTATATTCCACATTTATTTCAGTCAGAGCAGACACACACACGGGGGTCTAGGTGGAGCTTTACAGGTTAATGGCATGGTATTTGAGAATATGCTGATCAGGTTCATCCCTGACTTTTCACTGGTATCAATTACATCTGTTCTGCCTCAAAGTCAGCGCTGCCTCCAGAACCATTTTCAGTAGTGCTTTTCAGGTCTCCTGTCTTGTCTCAGACTCTGTGTCTGCATCCAGCCTCATGTTGAGGGCTCCGGTCACACAGACATAAATAAAACTCTGTTCAATACAAAACTGAAGGAAGAAAGAACTTTAAAGGCATTGATGGTGATGTACAGATTGGAGAAAAGCAAACTGTCCTCAATTCCATTCCTCACACACAGTGGCCTGAGGTGGGAACTGAACCCACAACCTCAGGACCCTGGAGCTGTGAGACAGCGTCTGCTCCAAAATTACTTGGAGTAAAATCATTTAAGTTAACATTCGCTGAATGTAGAAATATGTTTCTTTCTCCTGAATTTACTTTTACACCTAGGAGATGGTGGTGGGCTTCAGGAAGAAGGGGACCACTACTAGACCTGTTATCATCATGTGTCAGGAGGTTGAGTGTTTGACACATACAAACACCTGGGTGTCCTCCTCTACAACAAACTGAACTGGAGAGACAACACAGAGGCTGTAAAAAGGAAAGGGAAGAGCCGACTGTTTTTGAGGACCTCAGATCCTTTGACGTTATTGTGCTCTGAACCTCACAGACTCACTGAGCATGTTAATAATTTATTGCAATAATTGTTTTTGTGACATTTCATTTTATTTTTTATCTTCTACTTCATCTGTGCATCTATAACTGTGTTTGTAACTGTGTTTGTAACTGTGTTCTCATATTTCCTGTTTACTGCACTACAGTAACAACTCATTTACAATTTACCTACCTATTTATCTACCTATCTACTTATCTATCTATCTATCTATCTATCTATCTATCTATCTATCTATCTATCCATCCATTCATTCATTCATCCATCCACCCATCTATTCAATTAATTGTCTAAAACCTCTTTTCCATTTCAGGGCCGCGGTGGTTCTGGAGCCTACCTGCAGTCACTGGGCACAAGGCAGAAACACACCCTGCAGGGGGCACCAGTCCTTCACAGGGCGACACACACTCACACTTTCACTCACACACTCACACCTATGGACACTTTTGAGTAGCCAATCCACCTACCAATGTGTATTTTTGGACCGTGGGAGGAAACCCACGCAGACACGGGGAGTACACACCAAACTCCTCACAGACTGTCACCCGGAGTGGGACTCGAACCCACAACCTCCAGGTCCCTGGAGCTGTGTGACTGTGCCACCGTGCCACACTATCTATTCAATATAACCTCCAAAAAAATAAAAAATAAATTAAATTTCTTTCCCACACATTCTTTCCACACATAAAACACACTGTGTTCTGAACCAACGCTACACCAATCATCTCTTTTGTACTCCACTTTTATTCTGTATTTCTGCCCTTCTGCTTCTATTTCTTCTCTCTGTCTAAACAGCGTTTATCTGATGTAAGTTTCACTAAAGTGGGAAAGTGCCTAGAACATGTCCTTTGAGCTTTTTTGTAGTTTCTCAATTTTGTTGTTTATTGTATATTTTCCTTCTGTGCTCCAATATTCTAATTCATTGTGATTAATAAATGAAATATAAAAGCCCAAAAATGACTTAAAATATAAACTTTTGTTTTCATTTTCTTAGTTTAGTTTACAACACCTAAACATCAATCTTCATCTGTTTTATGCATCAGCTCAACTACAGAAGACCCTCAGTGTTGTTTTATTTTCCACTTTGTGGCTGTGGATAAACTCATACTAAGCTTTACTTCAGAGGATCAGTGTATTTTTTGCTCATGAAGCAGCTGTTGTGAGACGAGCTAAAGTTCTGTGAAAGAGTCAAACACATTTAAATAATAAAAGAAAAATGTCTAAAAGGTGTTGGACCTGTTAAATCTTCAAAACTGTCTCTTTCAGACAAACAACACTTAAAGCTTTCATCTACACTCCTGAAAACATCCATTCTCCTCCTGTGAGCTATGGGTCTGAAAGGACGTGTAAATGTCAATAATAAATCCACCCCAGAGTCCAGACCTCAACATCACTGAATCTGTTTGGATTTATTTGGATCTTTGAGAAGCAGAGAAGGGAAACAACATGTAAAACTGAACTTTGGAGGAGTGGAAAACAGCCCAATAATCTCCTGAAAAAACTAATATCCTGAAGCTATGACAGAGGAGAAGAATGGATTTATATATTTGTAATACATTCATGAATGAATAACTCCTAGAACAGACATAATGTAACAAAGGTTTCACACTCACCTGATACAGTCAGTGTTAAAGGGGCGCTGGTGTTTGTGTATATTCGGTCTGAAGATCCTTTTCCTTTACAGGTATAATCACCTTTATCAGACTTATCAACAGAAAAGATTGTATATTCCTTCCCCTGCACCTGAGAACTGTGAAGAACACCATCTTTCTTTTTCCACTCATACTTCCAGTCATCTCCACTTCCTATGTCACATGTCAGAGTGACTCTCTCTCTGATGTAAACACTCTGAGCTGGTTTGACCCTCACTGTAGGTGTTAATCGCTCTGTTTAAAGATCACAAACAATTTTTAAATGTTTATCACAACAGAACAAAACAGTGTATCTCCATTTTTTGTATTTTTCCATTTGTGACTGAATCTGGAAAAACAAAATGCACTTTTGCTGTGACAGAATTTATTCTTAAAAGAATTGTTATAATCCAAAATGTCACCCAAATGTCACATGAAACATTATTGTTTATGATTTATAATTAATGAACACATATCTAATGGAAATCATTGTAGTCCATCCACTGAATTCAAACAGGACAATGGCCAAGTCATTACCAGAACCTGTATTATCTATTAATACACAATTAACTAATGTCAATACCTGCTTTAAATAAATAAACTAACTGTGAACATTGAGAAAACCTCTTAGAGGCTATTTGCTCCAAGAAAAAAAACAACGGAATTAATACCCTACCATCAGTGAACAGTCTAACACCAGTATATCCCCTGTCCACTGGACTACATTTCTTAGTGAACTCACTGATGATAAACTCAGCTGGAAACACCATAGCACCACAATAAATAGTTAAAAATATTGGTATCATCAGATGAATTACCTCAGCATGTACTAAATAAAAGATTAAAAGGTCAGTAATTACTTTACCTATAAACATTTTCTTACTGAAGTTTACAATTAAACATAATTATTGATCTGTTTCACGGAGCAGCTCGTCTACAGAGGACACTGAATGTTGTTTTATTTATTCACACAGTGTCAGAACAAACATTTGTTCATTGTCTGTAAATGTTTATCCAGTTGTTTATGGGGGAGACAGAGCCGTTTAAATTTGTGTTATTTATAAAACTTTCATGTTGGATAAACTTTCTTTATTGAACAACTATCTTTAATGAAAATCTGTCAAAAAACAACTGTAAGTTTTACACACAGCTCTCAGAGTCTCAGAATCACTACACTGTCAGACGCATGTGTCACTACCTTTATTATTCTGAGCACTCTCTTTAATACTGTAATTTACAAAATGTAGAGAAACATGAGCTGATTTAGACTGTGTTCTGTGAATGAAAATATGAGCTCATTTACAGCATTAATCTTCATCTGATTTATGCATCAGTTCGACTACAGAAGACCCTGAATGTAGTTTATCTTCCCCTTTGAGGCTGTGGATAAACTCATACTAAGCTTTACTTCAGTGGATCAGTAGATATTTTCTTCATGAAGCAGCTGTTATGAGACGAGCTGCAGTTCCGTGGAAAAAAGTGAAACATTTCAATAATTAAAGCTTTTATAAACTACTTAACTACTGATAAATCACCAAAACTGTCTCCATTGGATAAACAACACTTAAAGCTTTCATCTACACTCCTGAAAACAATCAGTTTTTCTGCTGTGAGCTATGGTTCTGAAAGGGTCTAATGCTATATCAGAGGCAAAGAATAGATTTTGATATTTATAATACACACAACATAAACTATGTAATACAGGCATCACACACTTGATACAGATTCATTTCAGAGATTTGTTCTCCTTCCACTGTGGAGATTCACTGAGGGGGATGTCGTCCTTATACCACACACAGTTCTGAACTCAGATTTTTAGTAAAATAGAAATCTGTAGCAGTCAATACATACCTCTGACTGTAACCTGGACGGTGTCACTGTAGTAATCATGACTGCCACCTGGCCGGCCCACTGCACACTGGAACTCTGTTTCTCCTGGAGTAGAAACTTTTACAGTGACTGAGTTGTTGTGTCTATTTTCAGGAATCAGAGGATGTTGTAAATTCTGAGAGTTTTTCCACCAGTAAAACTCCCATCCAGTGGAATCTGGCGGCTCACAGCTCAGAGTAACTGTGTCTCCAGTAAAGACTGGGTCCTGAGGCTGCACTTTCAGTTTGGGTTTATATTCTGTTGATATGAAATGATGAATTACAATGTACAGTTTTCTTCAAACTTTGTCCCCTGATCAAATGACATTGTTAAACATTATATCATTTCCTCTTCATGGATCAAATTTCTTTATATTTTAGTTAAAAGTAACTAGTTATTTGTTAGATGTAAAACATTGGACATGTGTTTGTTTTAACATAAATATAGCAACATATGATATTTAGTTTTTCTCTGTAGTGTGTTCCATATTTTCAACAAAACAGCTGATTTTTCTCCTCCAGTATACAACCATTTTAATAATTATAATTAATTACATAATTGTACTTATTTGTTTAAAAAAGACACATACTGAATCTTGTATTATTAATTAATTTGTTCATTCATTCATTTCTTCATTCATTAATTAATTGTTTGTAACCACAATCCTAAACTGTCCAGGGTGTGTTCCCACCTTGCACCCAGTCCATCACAGGGCAACACACACTCACACATTCAATCTACCAGCATGTGTTTGGTCTGTGGGAGGAAACCAGAGCACCTGGAGGAAGCCCACACAGACACAGGGAGAACACACCAAACTCCTCACAGACAGTGACCTGAGGTGGGGCTCAAAAACACAACCCCAAGCCTGTACTAATCAAGTGATGATTTTGTCTGGGATACATTTAATTCATTATTAATAAAAATGTATTAACAGAATGATCAGTTTTAAAGGAGTCAGTTTCAAAGGATGACAGTTTCTATGAAACATCAGAGAGAATCAGTCTCTGAAGACTCCACTCTCAGCTGCCAGGGCTTTCACTGCAGCTGTTGCTTATGTAATGTAATGTAATGTATCGTCACAGTAGGAACAAAACCTTGTATCTCTGCGCAGAAGTCCACACAGCTGCTCTTTGCCCTGCCTTATATTGCTTAGCATATTTTATCACACTGATGTAGTCGACTGTGGCAGCTCAGAGCTCAGAGTGTGTCTCCAGTAAAGACTGCTCTGAGACTCCACTCTCAGTCTGGGTTTTATTGCTGATATGAAATGATGAAGTCATTTTCTCAGTTACAGCTACAACAGTTAAACATGAATCTTCATCTGTTTATGATCAGCTCGTCTACAGAAGACCCTGAGTGGTGTTTTATATTAGTCACACAACGACAGTCACACATTCACTCACACCTACAGACACTTTGGAGTCACCAATCCACCTACCAACGTGTGTTTTTGGACTGTGGGAGGAAACCGGAGCACCCGGAGGAAACCCACGCGGACACGGGGAGAACACACCAAACTCCTCACAGACAGTCACCCGGAGCGGGAATCGAACCCACAACCTCCAGGTCCCTGGAGCTGTGTGACTGCGACACTACCTGCTACTTCAATAGAACTCTGAAATCCATCAGTTCTCTCCCAGAGCCTCTGACCACCTACATCCTGCCTTCTACAGAACCACATTAAGACAGTTCACAGTTTCACACAGAGGAGCTTGTATCTGGAACTGTTCACAGAACCTGAGAACTAGTAACAGTCTGAACTCCTTCAAAAAACAACAAAAAAGTAAATTTCTTGTCACACATCTGTTTCTTGAATCAATCCTACACCTACCATCTCTTTTGTACTCCTGTATTTTCTGTATATCATCACTTCTTCTTCTATTTCTTCTCTTTATCTAAACCAGGTGTGTCTAATCATACTGTGAACATTAAAAAAAAAACTCTTACATGCTCTTTGCTCCAAGAAGCAATAAAAGAATTAACACCCTACAAGTGAAGCAGAAAGCAGCAGTTTTTCTAGTGGAGTTTTCTAACCATTTAAACTTCTGAACCCGTTTTTATTGAAGGCTCTTTTTTGTGTTCTAAACTGATCATGTGGCTACTGAGACAGCTTTAACTGTTTAGGACCATTATCCTTATCCCTTAAATCTGAGAAAATATCTTCAGACCCTATTGCTTTGGCTTGGGGACTGTTACGCTGCACTATTTCTTACTCTTCATTTCTGTCTCTAGTCGGTCCTCTGTCATTTCCTAGAGACTCTGCCTGTCCTTCTCCTTCTGTATGAAAATATGGAACGTTTAGACTAAAATATTACAAAACTATGTGTAATTTTATTCAAAAGACCAAGACTTAATCAGCATTCTTTGCCAAAATAATAGGAAAGTCCACTGACATTATGCTGTAAGTGTGCATTTAGAGAAAGCATTGAATAAAAGGAGAATGGATGACCTCCGTGAAATACATACATTTATATTGTGAACAAGTTTTTCTTTCTCAGCTCAACACTGTTTTACTTCCCACTGCTCACTGTCTATTTTCTCACCTGCTTCTTCTCACACTCTCTCTCAATCTCCATCCTTCTCTCTCCCACTTTACACTGACAATCATACACAAATACACTGAATTAGACTTTAAAATGAAAAAAATTAAAATATATACTAATAAATTTTGTAGGCAGAACCAACAAAACTTGAGTGATATATATATAATGTAAGAGGTGTTTGGGGTGAATCCACATTTTCTGACAGGATCTCATAAGCTCAGTGTGGTTGTGTGAAATCACTGTGGACTCAACGACTGCAGGAAAACAAAAGCTGCCATGGCATTATCACTAATGTTCTCTTCACTAACTCACCTGCTTCTTGCACACACACACACACCCATTCTCCACTCTCCCACTTTGTGCTGCCAGCCCATTGCCAAATATAACAAACAAATAATGAGAATTTTAATCTACTTCCAGACAAATAAATAGATTAATATAAATGTACAGCATTTTTTCATAGAATACTGAGCTGCTGTCAGATTCCAATCACACACTACTTCTAATAATCTGTTATCAATACTAATACACATACAGACAGTACTAGTATAGCACCTTGGCTGTACCAGTGGTACAACATCTCTTCTCTGTCCAGTTCAAACATTGGACAGTGCAAGATTATCCTAGAAAATATCTATCTAACTGACTGTTATAAGAGTATAACTACTATATAACTTTAATATTATATTATAGTTATTATTTTAACTATTGTAATAATTAACTAACTGTGAAAGGGATGAAGAAATCCCTCTCACTGGCTCACAACCCCATGAGCCTGGACATATGCTCGTGAGAGCTGAAACAATATGTACACACACACATTTCATATATAAATATCGATTTGTTTAATAATATCTGTGTTAATGCCTGCCAAAACTCACATTATTCATCACAGGGTGCATTGGTCTCATAGTAACTTCAGTTTTCGCTATGCCATATGAACCGAGGTTTTCATTAACATCGGGTGTCCGTTCAGCGTGTGGCCATTTGTTTTCATAATCCTGTTTTCAAAATGTTCTGTATGTTGATAGGTGGACATGTGGCTAGTGAGGTACCCACTACCACACACTCCATTTAAACGATGGTAACATGTTTAAAAATACCGCTGTTAAAACTTGCACCCACACTGACGCCGGCATTTCCCACTTCCACATCCATTATTAGGGATAATTAGTTGGAACACGCGCGCTGCTCTTAATGGCCCTTTATTGGAGGTTCTGGGGTGGAAGATGTCTATTTTAGAAGGAGCGGTGTAATTTATCTCTAACATGACGGTGGTATTTACATTGTGCATGTTTTAATTTCTCAGTTCAATAGTATGAATAATGTGTTGTATTTGGGTGCTTGGTGTTATTTTAAAGGGATGAAAAGTGATTTTCGTTTCTTTAGAAAGTGCATGTTCCTGGTTAACCGTACCTTCATGGATGGAATATCCCAGGTAGTGTTAATGAGGGGAAGGTATTTAAGCATGGGGTGTGAGGCGGAAAGTTGAGTTGGAGTGGGCCAGCTTGGGGAGAGGCAGCACCCAAGATAGCGCAATGATTTTGTGTTTTCTTTTGATGTTTTTTCCCCTTTCTCTTTGTTTGTGATATGTGGGTATTGGTAATATTACCCAATAAAACAAAAAGAAAACTTACTCTGAAGTGACTGTACCTCTGCCAGTTATTATACACCCAACATCGTCACACTAACATGAAAATAAAGCTCAAACACACAGACTCACCAGGCACAGTCCCTGATATTGATCCACTGTTCTCTGTTTTTTTTCCATTGTTAGCCTCAGTATCACCTGTACAACAACACACACACAAACAAATCACAGTTCATAACACTGTTATCAAAAGGAGAGTTAATGTTGTAATAATATATTATATATTTACCTTAGAATTTTATGCATATAAATTAATCAGGAGTTAATTACTAGTGAATATAATAAGTGTTAATGTCCTTCAAAAAGTGTTACTATAAAACAGGATGTGCTTTAAACACTTCATAAAAACATACACAGCTCTTTTACAAAAAAGCTTCTCCAAAGAATCAATCAATGAAAGATGTTTTAGGGAACTAAATCACATCAAACAAAGAAGCACATAATTCATTCTTTCATTCACTTCTTGTAACTGCTTATCTAACTCAGGGTTGTGGTTTTTCCAGAGCCTGGAATCACGGGACAGGAACATACCCTTCAGTCCATCACAGGGCATCACACACTCACACATTCACTCACAGCTATGGACACAGTAGCAGTGTTAATCCACCTACCCATGTGTGTTTGGACTGTGGGAGGTAACTTGAGCCCCTGGAGGAAACTCATGCAGACACAGGAAGAACACAGAGCTCTACTGTCTTTATATTCAAGAGTGAAAGTGTAGTTTGCTGTTCATCTTTCATTTCATTATTTAAGAATAAATATTTTATGACGGGAGACAGAGCCTTTTATGATTATGTTATTTATAAAATTGGATCCTCGTGTTGAATTAATGATTAAGAATGTGTTATGAATTCTGAATAATGTTGACTATTTGTGTGTGTAGTGATGTAAATATAAATCATTACATGTTCAGTCCTAATAGCAATAAATATCATCACTTAGTGAAAGTCTCTTACTCACCAGTGACGGTTAGACAGTCTCTCAGTTACAGCTACAACAATTAAACATGAATCATCATCTCTTTTATCCATTTGCTCACCTACAGAAGACCCTGAGCGTAGTTTGAGCTTATGTTTTGTGGCTGTATATAAACTCAGACTAACCTTTATTATAGTGTAATATACTGATCATATAAGCCCTAATATTTTCTGTGTGGTGTGCACCATGTGCTGAGCCAGCCCTGATCTACTAATAAATTAAATTCAACCCCAACAAAAGCAAAATACCTCACTTGATTAGTACAGGCTTCAGTATGTGCCTCTTGGTGAAAAAACTACATACAAATAATTGATAATAATTTTTTAATTATTGTAACTGGAGAAAAGATCAGCTGTTTTATTTTGTTGCTTTTTTGTTGATTTCCTAAGTGTAAATAAGTGAACACACTCTTTAATTTTTTTTTATTATTATTATTAATTTTTATATTTCTGGCAGGTTTGGGCATTAGATATTTCATGAGCATGGTTTATTACTGAAATATGTCTGATCACTTTGCAACAATAAAGCTGTCACGCCCTCGTCTCGTCATGTCTGTTTTCCCCGGTCATGTGCTCTTTTAGCACATGGCTATGTTTGTTATTATTCTAGTCCCGCCTTTGTCCCGTCTCCTCATCTGTCATTTGTTAACCTGTCCCCTCGTTATCTGTCCAGGTGTGTCTCGTTTGTGTCAAGCATTTAAGCCCTCTTGTGTCTCGTCCTGTTTGTCGAACATTTCACCTTTGTTTTGTCGTGTTCTCAGTCGTGTTGTTTCTTCTTGGTCGTGTTTCGTGTCGAGTTGTTTCATAAGTAGTATCGCTCCCGTCAGTTTGTCTGTTCCTCGTTTTGTCTAAGTCCGTGCCTCGCTTCGTTTCCTGTCATTGTTTTGTTTCCCCGTCGTCATTTAGTCTCGAGTCTGTCTGTTTCTGCTTTCCCTCGTTTTGGTTTGTGCCCCAGTCCCAGTCTCTGTTTCGTGATTCTGTTCTATAATAAAGTACTGTGTTTTAGCGAATGCGTCCGCCCTCAGTCAGTCCGCTCCGCATTCCTGACAAAAGCTGCTCCATTTTAACGTGTCACAGCTGATTGTATAAAGCTTATGTATAAAACTAACCACAGTGTCTGCTGTACCTCTGTAGATTTAAAATGTAGACGTTACAAGAAATTATTTTTAGATTTATATTGTAACATGTCCTCACATAAACTCACATTTATATCATTGCAGTGGCTTACAGTGATACTGAGTTACAGTCAGTCCGTGTGGTGCATACACATCTGCTGATTATTTAGTCACAAATTCAAGCTTTTTCACACTGTAGGTCACACTCCCTCAAAAATATACTAGAACACTGGGTTCACATTAAATTAATTAAAGATAAAGTAAATAAAGATTTACTGAAGAAAAAACCTTCTGAAATTAAACCTCCAGACGTCTGTGTCCTCATATGACCTTTACAATGTGAAGAATACTCTGTAATACTCTGTGTATGTGAATGATAATGAGACAGTTCAGAAGATGCATGTAATGATTCACCTTCAGTTTGTCCGCAGTGGAAGAGCACAACCAGCACTGCAGCAGAGAGAGAAACAGAGGACATGACGTATTAGTGTGAAACATCAGCAGGTAACACACACAGAATGAAGAAATCTGAAAGAACTGGAGCTATTATCATTAAGTAAAAATACACTATTTATGAGCAAATGAATAAAGTGCAAAATAAAATCACCGTAGTTGTGTAAGTAAACATCATTTTAAGAGAGTTAAAGGCCCTGGGAACACATTTTGAAATATAAATTTATTTAGTTTGAGGCACAGAATGAGTTCTATTTTTATTCAGTCTGAGGCTCGGAACAAGCACTGCATTTATTTGAGCTGAGGCTTTATTCGTAGTGACGGCAAGCTCAAGCGTGCGATTGCTCAGACTTGACGAAAAAAGGCAGAGCTCTGTTCGTTCTGTGATTGGTCTGGGTAAAGGTTACATAAGCCTTACCCAACCAAAAGAGGAGAGCAATACTGGTAAATTACAGCACAGGTTTTTGTCACTGAGCATTTTTCACTGGTTGTGTTTTATTGTTGTAGCTTTGACCATAATTTAAAATAAATGTATTGTAGTGGTGTCAATCTTTTAAAAATGTACAAAGCGGATTCCAAAAAAGTTGGGACACTAAACAAATTGTGAATAAAAACTTAATGCAATGATGTGGAGATGGCAAATGTCAATATTTTATTCGTAATAGAACATAGATGACAGATCAAAAGTTTAATCTGAGTAAATGTAACATTTTAAAGGAAAAATATGTTGATTCAAAATTTCACAGTGTCAACAAATCCCAAAAAAGTTGGGACAAGTAGCAATAAGTGGCTGGAAAAAGGAAATGGAGCATATAACAAACAGCTGGAAGACCAATTAACACTAATTAGGTCAATTGACAACATGATTGGGTATAAAAAGAGCTTCTCAGAGTGTCAGTGTCTCTCTGAAGCCAAGATAGTAAGAGGATCACCAATTCCACCATTGTTGCACAGAAAGATAGTGCAGCGATACCAGAATGGTGTTACCCAGCGTAAAATAGCAAAGACTTTTAAGTTCTCATCATCATCCGTGCATAAAGTCATCAAAAGATTCAGAGAATCTGGAACAATTGCTGTGCGTAAGGGTCAAGGCCGTAAAACTCTACTGGATGCTCGTTATCTCCGGGCCCTTAAACGTCACTGCACCTCAAACAGGAATGCCACTGTCAAGGAAATAACAGAATGGGCTCAGGAATGCTTCCAGAAAGCATTGTCAGTGAACACAATCCACCGTTGCCAGCTGAAACTCTACAGTGCAAAGAGGAAGCCATTTCTAAGCAAGCTCCACAAGCTCAGACGCTTGCACTGGGCCAGGGGCTTTTAAAATGGAGTGTGGCAAAATGGAAGACTGTTCTGTGGTCAGATGAGTCACGATTTGAAGTTCTTTATGGAACACTGGGACACCACGTCATCCGGACCAGAGAGGACAAGGATAACCCAAGTTGTTATCAACGCTCCGTTCAGAAGCCTGCATCACTGATGGTATGGGGTTGCATGAGTGCTTGTGGCATGGGCAGCTTGCATGTCTGGAAAGGCACCATTAATGCAGAGAACTATGTTCAGGTTCTAGAACAACATATGCTCCCATCTAGACGTCATCTCTTTCAGGGAAGACCCTGCATTTTTCAACAAGATAATGCCAGACCACATTCTGCAGCAATCACAACATCATGGCTACGTAGGAGAAGGATCCGGGTACTGAAATGGCAGCCTGCAGTCCAGATCTTTCACCTATAGAGAACATTTGGCGCATCATAAAGAGGAAGGTGCGACAAAGAAGGCCTAAGACGATTGAACAGTTAGAGGCCTGTATTAGACATGAATGGGAGAGCATTCCTATTTCTAAACTTGAGAAACTGGTCTCCTCTGTCCCCAGACGTCTGAGTGTTGTAAGAAGAAGGGGGGATGCCACACAGTGGTAAAAAATGGCCTTGTCCCAACTTTTTTGATTTGTTGATGCCATGAAATTTTGAAACAACATATTATTTGAAAGAAAGATATAACAAATAAATGTTTAGAGTTGCATGACTGAGGAAGATAAACCAAATTTTATAACATTTCGGAATAGTTTCTATGATATTTAAATTAGAATCCCTCAACTTGGTGAGTAAAAGTTTCAGGGAAATGGTTAACATCAAACACAATGAAGGTCTGACACAAGCTTTAATTGAAAAAAATGCAGCATGCAACTCAGAGCTCAGACAATAAACCATTTCCATATTCCATCTTCGAGAGAGAGAGAGAGAGAGAGAGAGAGAGAGAGAGAGAGAGAGTTAGTTATCAGATATAATCCACAGGTTCAATACGTTTTCTTCAATGGTCAGGACCCCCTCAAGACCGCTGGACCACCACAGAGCAGTTAATATCAGGTGGTGGAACATGTGTCTAAAATAGTGGAAACTGAGTGGCTGCAGTGTTTAAAAACTCCAGCAGCACAACTGTGACTGATCCACTCAAGTGCAACACACTATAACAACACAACATCTATCTCACTGAAGTGCTGACAGTCTATGACCCATATAACACCCCCTGCTCTGTGATCAGCAAAGTATGCAGATGAACTTCAGACTGTAATTGTAGAACTAGTGTAAGATCCCAGTGTGCATCAGCGGTAACCAGCAGGGGTCTCTAAGCAGCACAGTAGGAGAGTAGACACTGTGAGCTCTGGAAGCTCCCTTTAACAGAAGCCTTGGGGTAATTAGTGCCCTATTGGGCTCTGTACATAAGACTCAGAAACAGTAGCTCAGTGTCACACCTTTGCAGAAGTGTAACAAATACAGCATCTCAGAGAGTCGTTTCTCAAAAGAGAAAAGCCAAATAAAAGAATACAGGAAACCAAAAAATATTTTTGAAAAAGCTGGGCACAAAAGCGTAAAGTGAACAGAAAAATGAAACATATTTCATAAAAATTTTTTTATTGAAATAAAAGGGGACATAACTGTTAGGTTGTTTATTCCTTTTGAAAATGCCAGGCAGTTCTTAGAGCTTGATGTATATGAATTCTCCTTGTGTTTTCCTGCATTTTTGCTCTTTGACGTGTACAGAATAAGACCCCATATTCATGGCGACATGAGCCCCTTTCACACAAACACGGTAACCCAGGAATACTTCTGATTTCACCCGGAAGAGCAGTATGTATGAACACAAATGTCAGTAAAATGTGTACTGGACTTTATCTGGACTTTGTCCTCACTCTTAAAAATTGTGATCTATAAGGGTTCTTTATTTATTCATTTATTGTTACATTTATATAGTGCCTTTCTAGGCGCCAAAGAACACTTTACAGTCAACACTGCAGAGATCAGTATACCATTTAAAATTCAGTCCACACACAAACACACAAACACACACACACACACACACACACAGGTGACAAGCAGCAGTCGAATGTGCACAGCATACTCACAACCAGGAATGACCTGGAGGACTGCATCTGACACTAGGGACTCACCCAGGACAGAGCGCCAGTCTGTATCTGAGCATACACACACTCACTCACACACATACAGACATTTATTCACATACACACTCATTCACTCACACACCAGGACAGTTATTAGAGAAGCTAGTTCAATTCAGCCAAGACACAGGGAGAACATGGAAACACCACCTAGAAAGAGCTCAAACCCAAGACCCCAGCGCTGAGAGGAGGACACACTAACCACAAAGACACCGTGCTGCCTCTAGATAGAACCCTCAACAATTGAAGAACCTTTTGCATGATTAAAGGGTTCTTTACATCATGAAGGAGTTCTTCAGGTTGATGGAGAATGTGCTGTAACTGGTAATGGTTCTTTTATTGTAACAAGCTTGACATCGTAACAAGAGAAGAACCATTTTGGTGCCATAGAGAACCCTTCTCTAAAAAGTATTATATAGACCCATATATACACAGTCTGCATCAATCTGAAGAACCCCTTCACAATGTAAAAACCCTTTAATCATGCAAAAGGTCCTTCAAGTGTTTAGGGTTCTATAAATAACCATTTCCTTTAATAAAGAACCTTGTAGAACCATAATCAGAGTGAGGCCCATGTGTGAACAGAGCTGTTAATGTGCAGTAAGCAGCTGAACCTGGGCTTTCTTTACATGGATTTCAGAAAAAAACAGGTTGTTCTCATTCCCTCCCTGAAAAAAAGCAGTGATCGCTGCCCCCCACTTTCCCTCAGAGACATTATTAACTAATTATCATTCTGGTTTGTTACTGTATTGATTGGAGTAAAGTCTCTGTGTTGTGTGTTTGTAAAGTCTTTATGGAGGTACAGTGTGTGGACATTAAACACTGCTGTTTATTCAGAGACATGTCCTTGTCTTAGAGAAATTATGCCGGCTTTATTACAGAACGGGTTTCTAATTAGTTTGATCTTAATGTTGTCTAAAGTCTAAGTAAATGTAACAATTTAATTCTAGTTTATTCCCTAAAAAAGACCAAGCAATCATTTTACAACATTGTTGTTCTGTGGAATGAGCCTCAGTAGCTGGAGAATGGTGTTATTATAAACAATACATTTGAGTGTTTTTTCTACTAAATGATACTAAAGCCCCTGTTATTCTTTGTTCTTCTTTAAACTCTAACCATAGCCCTAACGTTTAAGTGGAATAGTTCACAAAGAGTTGATGCTTAAAATATAGAGTGATTTATATTCTGTCTTCACTTGAGCCACATTCTCTCCTCTGCTGTAAAGGATCCAGAAACCCTGCATCTGAAACTCTCTGACACTAAATTCACAGAAAAGATGTTTTTAATGAACAGCTTCATACAGCAGCCCTCACTCTAATGAAAATATTAACTTTTACTACTCACAGAGCATCACACAGAGACGACTGAACTCCATACTGCTCCAGATGAGTCTGAGAAATGGACTGTGTTCAACACCACTTCCTCTGCTCTTAAACACACACAGAGAGAGAGAGAGAGAGAGAGAGAGAGAGAGAGAGAGAGAGAGAGAGAGAGAGAGAGAGAGAAATACAGGAAAAGAAATCTAAAGAGCACTTTTACATCGATATATGAATTACCATTTTACACATTAGACTCATGCTCAAGTTCAATTGGATAAAGCCTCTTGTGGGAAAAAATAAACGTGGGCCCTAACTGAAAGCAGTCCTCTATTCTTTAATAAAATAAAAAGGGCAATCTTCATGTGATGAGGTCTGGTCTGGAATCAGCCTCATCCCCATAATTATTTAGACACTGTATCCCATAAAATATTTTATCCAGTGTGTAACCTGTGAGGTCACACCACGTTGTTCAGAGCTGGTGAAGAGTGGATGCTGAATATTAGCCACAGGGCTAAGGCTATGTTCACTTTTCTAGACTGAAGTGACTCAAATCTGACTTTTTTCCAGGACTGTGTGGACATGTCAGATCCTATCTTTTTAAATCAGATTTTCATATGTTAGATCGGATACATATCAGATGCATGAATGTAAACAGATCGGATTTCATGTGTTTAATGCAGCTGTGCAGGACTTTGGTGTAGACGCGGTTATATAAGCACTTACATCCTGCACTACACAGGGCCTAGGGACATATTTTGGACGGAGCACACACACGCACCAGTTTAAGGCATTTAAGGGGCAGACTTGTTCACAGTGGTTCACTTTGCAGACAGATACATGTTACTCACATTTATAATTGTGAACCATCGACAACAAGAGAACCACTAACCCTTCATTTTAAATTTAAACTGGATTGATAAATAACTAATTTTGTTACATAAATATTGCAACAAATGTAAGTATTCAAAGAACATGCAGAAAGTACAAAGGGAACTTGTCAACTGAGCGCTGCATCCCCTTCCAAACGGCCCCTCCTTACCTTTGTCTAGCTCTGATATGTATGTGTAAAAGTGTAAATGTGTGGTGCAATAAGAAAAAAATGCACCAAAGTAGGGCAGAGAAATTAACCAATGAACCTAGATCCAAATGTAAAACAATATAAACTAACAAAAAAGACGATATAGCTGTATATCTCTCTTTCTCCTCTGAGAACCCGTGTCCTTTTGGAGAGTGCTTCTCTGCTGTGCCTCATTTACACAATGTGTAGCTAATAGTCCACTAATGGGCTGCAAGAAGAGGGGTAGTCCTCAGGATCCCAAAACATCAGCCTTTCTGGTGTTAAATGTCAGATTTGTTCACATTGCACACAGACACATGTCACTCACATTTATGATTGTGAATCATCAAGATAGACAAATCCAATCTAAGCAAATTAGTTAAAATTCATTAAAGAGGATTTTAACCATTCAGTGTCAGTTTAAACTGGATTGGTCAATGCTTCATTTTGTTGCATAAAAAAGAAATATATTTAAGTATAGAACATGCAGAAAGTACACTGAGGTCTTATCTGATTAGTGCCGCATCCCCTCCCAAACGGACCCCTCCATGACCTCACACTTCAGCTGAATGTCTTTCATGTCTCTGGTTCGTCTGAGAAGTCTTGCAGTTGTTGTTCATTGAGTTTAGTCTTATAATGTGTTTAGGTTTTCATCATTTAGTTTTTCTTTTTCTATTTTTTGTGGAAGGACAGTGGTTATTTGTCCGTCTAAAGTTCTGAATTGCCTTATCACTGAAGAGCATAAGAAGAGTACACAGAGAGTGGTAATGCCTCCTACTCACTTTCACCCCAAGTCTGCTGTAATAAGATTATAACAGTCTTTTTTACATATTTAACTTCTCATTCAACTTCAGGAGGGCTCTCATCACATCAGCCCCAGTCACAGACACTGCTTCATCACCTGGAGAGGTGTGAGCCCACTGCCTCTGTGACAGGTGTCTCATAACGAGAGAATAGAAGTTGTTTAAATCATTTGGAAAGGTAGAGTCATTGACGTGTATAAGATTACTTTTTGTATTCTGTGACAGTTTGGATCAGTGTTTCTGAATTTTCATGTCATTTTAATGCCTAGACAGCCTCCATTTTCATCATTTCAACAGTGAGTTTGTTCTTTGTTTCCAAGTGCCATGTCCTCACCAGATCTAAAAGAGGCATTATGCACTTTGAGCAAGAAATATACTTTAGAACTCAGCCAGCGCCTGTGACTGTGTGGTAAGTTTCAGTGGCTACTACATCATCTGCACAATTGTTGATGAATGACAGATAACGCACCTTTCTCTAAGTGTGTGTAATACTCACATACAGCAGCACCTTAAACATGTTCCAGTCAGTGCAGCTAAAACAGACCTGCAGGGCTCAAACTGCTCTTTCCGGCAACAATTTGATGGTTGTTGTGGCTGTTTGTTCACTTGCGCTCACTTCAGCCGTGGTTGGTATGTGAAGAACAGCGCTGCAGGATGTGACCTGACAGTTGAAGTGGATTTATAATCGAGTGCGTTCTATTGTTCTTGCTTGTGTGGAAACATGGTGTAAATCTAGGAGAATGTTCCTCAGATGTTTGAGTCTGAAATCAAGAACAAGAGTGAAGCTCTCAGGGGGATTGTTCTGTAGTGAACTGACTGCATCATTGCTCCACAGACGCAGTGTTTCACAATCTCACACAATGTTGTAAAAGCCAGTTATGAAAGAGTTGTAGATATGGGGTAAAAAACGAGGATAGCACTTTATATGTTGTTTATTTTACTGCTGTAGAGCAATGAAAACATTTATGAACCAACATTAATGAACCATATTTTACACAGATGTACAGTCCCCCATGAAAAAACATTCTCATATTCCAGTGTTTTATTGGGTTTTAATGCACTACACATAGATTATTTTTTACTAATGTGGGCTAATGTTTACGACTGTGGACAAACAGGTAGGTAATTATATATATAATTACATACCAGTTTCTGCCTATTGTTAACAGCTCCATTAATATAGGTGCACGTTGTAGTTGTACATTTACAGACTGTATTAAACCATCTGTTACTCTGCATACTTTGTTAGCTTCCTTTCACCCTTCAATAGTCAAGACACTCAAAGAGCCACCAGAGAACAAATATTATTTCAGTGTTGGGTCAGTCTGAGCTCTGCTGTGACCCTGAGGTGGTGGGGAAGTGTTTGGATGTTGCAGTGCTGGGAGTGGATCAGAACCAGCAGTCCTGCTGGAGTTTTTAAACTCCTCATTGTCACTGTACAGCAACATATTTACTGTCTCTGACTTTACAGCTACTAGATTAACAAAGTAGGTGTTTCTATAGGAGAGGTCTGTGAATTTGCAGTGTTTAAAAACCCCAGCAGAACTGCTGTGTCTGAACACACCACTAGAACATCAGTGACACTGCAGTGCTGAGAATGATCCAACACCCAAATTATACCTGCTCTGAGCTGAGGACCATCACCACACCTCAACTTAACTCTGATTGTGTACAAAGTATTATTAGAATGCACACACACTACATGTGTTTTACATCTCTCTCATTGGTTTTCAGTTCCTCATTTTTTGAGCTTGTCATTGCCATTATACCAGTAGAACAGAAGTCACAAACACATATGTAACCCTTCCCTGTTCTCAGAACTGAGA
Organism: Hoplias malabaricus; assembly: GCF_029633855.1. Taxonomy (NCBI): domain Eukaryota; kingdom Metazoa; phylum Chordata; class Actinopteri; order Characiformes; family Erythrinidae; genus Hoplias; species Hoplias malabaricus. The sequence goes on along the minus strand of NC_089813.1, from coordinate 13,794,031 downwards.
GGCTGTACTGTGGGTGTGAGACTGGTTGATGTATGCAACAGTTCTCATATGTTTCCATAAACTCACATACTGGATATGGCTAATTTACTTTAATCTGTATTATAATAGACCATTAATGTGTTCAGTGCAAATAAATCATTACAAACACATAAATATCTGTGCAAGAAATATATACTTTTAAGTTGCATTAATAATTATTCATGTGAAATTAAAATTAATGGACGACTTTTCACCACTGTCTGAGCTCTGAGTGAGATAACTGCTTCAGACAAAGTAAAGGAGTTTATAAAGAGTATCATTTATTCTTGTAACTTGTTTCCAACAGCAAAATATTAAGTAGTACTGGTGTATGTGCCAGTTATTTGGGCTCCAGGAGTTTCAGCTCCTGAATGAAGCCATGAAATGTTCAGTGCACCATTTGCTTTTATCAGTTTGGGGACAACTTGGTCAGTTAAAGACATTCTGCCACTTGTCCATACCTTTAGTTGAGATATGGACACAGCTGTTTTTGACTGACCTTACATCTGCTGAGGTCTTTGTGTAACCTGCAGCACATTTCAGACTAAGCCATGAGATTTTAGGCCATATATCCACACATATTCACAGTCTTCTTTTTCAAATGTACAAACCGGATTCCAAAAAAGCTGGGACACTAAACATATTGTGAATAAAAACTGAATGCAATGATGTGGAGGTGCCAACATATAATATTTTATTCAGAATAGAACACAAATCACAGATCAAAAGTTTAAACTGAGAGAATGTCTCATTTTAAGGGAAAAATGTGTTGTTTCAAAATTTCATGGCATCAACAAAGTTGGGACAAGGCCATTTTTTACCACTGTGTGGCATCCCCCCTTCTTCTTACAACACTCAACAGACGTCTGGGGACAGAGGAGACCAGTTTCTCAAGTTTAGAAATAGGAATGCTCTCCCATTCATGTCTATTACAGGCCTCTAACTGTTCAATCGTCTTGGGCCTTCTTTGTCGCACCTTCCTTTTTATGATGCTCCAAATGTTCTCTATAGGTGAAAGATCTGGACTGCAGGCTGCCATTTCAGTACCCGGATCCTTCTCCTACGTAGCCATGATGTTGTGATTGCTGCAGAATGTGGTCTGGCATTATCTTGTTGAAAAATGCAGGGTCTTCCCTGAAAGAGATGGCATCTAGATGGGAGCATATGTTGTTCTAGAACCTGAACATAGTTCTCTGCATTAATGGTGCCTTTCCAGACATGCAAGCTGCCCATGCCACAAGCACTCATGCAACCCCATACCATCAGTGATGCAGGCTTCTGAACGGAGCGTTGATAACAACAAGGGTTATCCTTGTCCTCTCTGGTCTGGATGATGTGGCGTCCCAGTGTTCCATAAAGAACCTCAAATCGTGACTCATCTGACCACAGAACAGTCTTCCATTTTGCCACACTCCATTTTAAAAGACCCCTGGCCAAGTGCAAGCGTCTGAGCTTGTGGAGCTTGCTTAGAAATGGCTTCCTCTTTGCACTGTAAAGTTTCAGCTGGCAACCGCGGATGGCACGGTGAATTGTGTTCACTGACAATGCTTTCTGGAAGTATTCCTGAGCCCAATCTGTTATTTCCTTGAGAGGTGCAGTGACGTTTAAGGAGATCACGAGCATCAAGTAGAGTTTTACGGCCTAGCCCCTTACGCACAGCAATTGTTCCAGATTCTCTGAATCTTTTGATGATGTTATGCACGGTTGATGATGAGAACCATTCTGGTATTGCTGCACTATCTTTCTGTGCAACAATGGTGGAATTGGTGATCCTCTAACTATCTTGGCTTAAGAGAGACACTGACACTCTGAGAAGCTCTATTTATACCCAATCATGTTGTCAATTGACCTAATTAGTGTTAATTGGTCTTCCAGCTGTTTGTTATATGCTCAATTTCCTTTTTCCAGCCACATATTGCTACTTGTCCCAACTTTTTGTTGACTCTGTGAAATTTTGAATCAACATATTTTTCCTTTAAAATGTTACATTTACTCAGATTAAACTTCTGATCTGTCATCTATGTTCTATTACGAATAAAATATTGACATTTGCTATCTCCACATCATTGCATTCAGTTTTTATTCACAATTTGTTTAGTGTCCCAACTTTTTTGGAATCCAGTTTGTATTTCTACTTTCTGGCTGTGTAAATAAATAATGTAATAATTTTTAATACAAGTATTGTAACTTGGCCACAAAACATATTTTAATTATGTGTTTGTTTAATAAAACAATAAAAAGCAAATATCTTCTTTCTTACTGAAAGTCTCAGATATGATTTGATACTTTCAAATATTGCTATGAAACTGTCAATTTCAGTATTGTAACAATGATGTAGGCGCCAGATGCCTATTTTGTGCCTAGTTTTAAATATGCCCCATATTATGTGTATTTCATATTTTATAGTATAATGTCATATTGATAAAATATTTGATTTAAATTCATGCTTGATATATTTAATAATTTAAGTTAAAAAAACATATTTAAAAGGTTAAAATGTGGATTTAGAATAATTACAGGAAGTTACATAGTTGACCTTTAATCACGCAAGGTGCACAATGCACAGGGGACAGTGTGGTTAGATTGACACGGGAGAAGGAAGGTTGGTGCCTCACGGTTTTCTGACCATGCCATGTCGTGTTGTGTCCGTAGTCATGCTGTGGAGTGATTATAATTTACATTAGTGGAAGCTTAAGAGGCACAATTTCATTTGTATTCGTTTTTTGTTATCTTTTTTGTTTTAAATAAAAATACAAAACGTGACTTTGGTTGAGGATATCGTTTTGTTTTCTTTTTGGATCCTGAAACACGCGTCAGCCACAAAGCTCCAACCTAGAAAAATTTTGTTTAGAATACCCTACAAATGATAAATACCAGGGCCGTCACTAGAGATTAGTTGCCTCATAGCAGCAAATTTCTTTGACGAGGTCCAGATTAAGCAAAGCCTCAAGGAGCTGCCTTTTAAAAAAAAATTAAATCAGAATATCCATCTTCACATGAAAAATCAAAACTTATTTGTGAACAACTATTAACTCAGGTATCTGTAAAATATACAGTCATAATGTCAGGAAAGATCATACCCATCAATTCAGTCTGCCCTAAATACTGCAGGGTTTAATGTATGAACATTTGAACAGTTTTTTTGAGCAGGCTAACTTTACCTTCATCAATAGTCAGGTTTCCTCTGCTAGCATAATGCTACTTTCTGAAATCAAAATAAGGAACACAGGGGCCAGGGGACTTTTGTGGATCATTTGTGACTGTAGTCAGTCAGATAAAACCTTTTTGTGTCAGACATTTATTAAGCCAACTGCCATCAGGACGGTCAGTGCCTGTCAGTAGCCATTTTGAACAATGACTAAGCAGAATCTCTCCATGTATTTTGTAAATACTGTATTACCAGTTTAAAATAACTGTATGGTTTTACATTGCTCATTAATTACAATAGGATCTGAAGTGAAAGGCTCTTATGGGTCTAAGAATCTAAAAAGAGTCTAGTCCTCATTACATTATCATATGTCCAGTCAAAATGCATTAATTGCTTGTTTAGGACTCATATTTGTCTAATAATTTGTCATTGTTATTATTAATCTATACTAAATTATCTAATTAGATTTGTATGTATTTCATCTGTGATGTGTTGAGGGAGAATGAAATGTGCTAATATTAGTTATATCTGAAAGCAGAGCTGTAGTTCCCAGTGTTTCAGCACTGACCTGAGCACCGCTGGAAAACTACCCCCTGTAGGAGGGACTGTGACTCCATTGGCTGCAGCACTGAATGATGGATAGATAACGCTGGCTGCTGATTGGCTATATAATGACAACCAATGAAAAGCCATTCTCTATTTAGGAGCCATGGAGAATCTGCCCCTTGCTCCAGCTGGGAGAGAGCTGCGTGTTTCAAAGCATCGCAATAATACTGTGACCTCAAAAATACGGATTAATATATACTCTATATCGGTTCAAAACGCAACGCAACTGTTAGTGCCCAAACAGTGGGAAGCAATATCTGCTTGGAGGAGAGACACTGCACCTCCAGAATGCAGAGGCAGGAGCTGGAACAGCGACTGAGGCCAAGGGACACTCGGGCTGGTAAAACAAAATGGTGTCAGAAGGACAATCAATACTTGGGGATGATTGCTCCCTCACAGCAAGGAGCCCTTACAGTCAGGAGCACAGCAGCACACAAATAATTCATTCATTCATTGTCTGTAACCGCTTATCCACACAGTAAATTAACCAGTGTTAAATCAACACTATTAGGGTTAAATTAACACTGTTAGTGTAATAATTTAACACTCTCAGTGTTAACACTAATCGTGTTGATTTGACACTGGTTAATTTACTGTGCAGGTCAGGTTTGCGGAGGGTCTGGAACCTACCTGGAATCACTGGGCACAAGGTGGGAACACATCATCATGTAAAATATACACCGTTTTACAGCTAAGTGCTAAGATAAAAAACCTCACCTACAAAGACACAGAATTATAAAAACTATCTCACTGGTTATAAGGTCTGAGAGAAGAAAGAAATTGTGAGATACGTGTGAAATACTGTGTGAGAAATTCTGGTCTGATACATATTCTAATCTACTGAGGTCACATATTTTCCATTCTTAGTTTAAATAGAGGAAGTGCTGTGTTTACAGGACCAACATCAGCTACTTGGTGCAAGAGTCTAAAACACTGTGTAAAGTGTATCATCAGATACCAGATAAGATCAAGGTTAAACTTGTGCTATTTTTATAGTTAACAGAATTGTTGAGAGAGATATTTTGAAGCAGTAGCTTAAGCCACTCTTGATTAAAAATAGTCAAGCTGCAGCCGAGCTAATGATCTACACTACAAGCTAAAGCAAATGTAGCCTTCTTTGGTCAACACTGGAGAACACAACAAATAAAAAAATACCTATCTATCTAATAATACATTTCGTAATTGGACTAATTAGGCAGTGTGAAGTTGAAAGATATGTATATTAATAATTGTTTTGCCTCATTTCAACAATTACAAAACAAATTGTCTTTTTAGATACTTACAGAATAAGAAGCTATATTTGTCAGAATATACATCTCTATCAGTTTCTTTCTTCTGAGGATCCAGTTCTACAAATTTTGGCCGGTCCCCCAGAGGCAAGAAAATTAATCTCAACTTTGCTAATGTTTTATCAAAACAGCTAAATTTCACTAGAAACTAACTGTGGGCTTCATGAGAAAAAGAATAATTTAATTAATTTGGCTTATCAAATCCAAATTACTGTTCTTTATAACTAAGTTTTTATTCTACACGCATTTCTATAAACATTTTCGTGCGTCATGGTTTTGAGCTACAGCCACCAAATTTGGAACAATCGTAGACTGCATATATTTATACTTCTTGTATTTTCAAGCTATGACCATGAGATTTACTGGTGAAACCTGGGCACACCGGGACCCGTCACGTCAAGCTTCAGACCAATTGCACTCATCCGTCTCATTTTATCTTTCTTTCAACATCTCTGTTCATTTGAATGGGGAAGACTAGAGTGGGTGATCTCATAATCCACTCTAACTGAGGGGTCTTTTTGAATAGGCCTCGGTTAAATGAGTTCTAAAACCCTTATACTTTCACCTAGAAAATTCATTTGAAGTTTAAATGTTAGAGAAACGTCCCCTTTCTAACGCCTATGAACATGAAATTATTTCACTGTGGTGTTTTTGAGTTAACACTTGTTTTCAGAACTAGGGAGGATGTTCACACTGCCATAACACAATTCTAGCTCAATATGCACAGCTCTTGCACCAAATCGATTAAAAAAGGGTTCTTTCTTGTACAAAGTGATTAGTTTTGTGATCTGGTGTATGGTTTTTATACAGTGTTTGTTCAAAAAGGACATGCTCTCTCATAGGAAATGTGTGGCGGAACTTACCGGAACACAGACCTTTAACTGCCACTCTCTCACAGAAACACAGACTCATACATAGAGCCTAATGCATAGGAATAACAGCATAAGGCACTGACTTGAGGAAGCCCTGGGAAAATGTGGCTGAATTTTTAAGGTGGAACATGAAATTCCAGCAGCAGTTTATTGAATGTGGTCTAAATCTAATGGGTGACTTTTTAAGATGGCAGGGTCAAAAATTCATCATCTCCACAGCATTTGGTAAAAATTATTTCCTAAAGATATTTATAGTAACTCTTGGCACCGTTTGCCTGAAGGCACATGTTCAGATTGAGTTCATTATGATCTTAGAGGCCTTTTTTTGAGTTTGATTCTTCATAGATCTCTGACTTCTTCCTACCAGTTTACTACCTATTTTCACTGTTCTCATAAGCTTTCCTTTTCCCCTAAAGCTCGGGCTCCCAAACCAGACTGTCACATTATAACACATTACACTTTCATTTTAATCAGATAAAGACACCGCAGAGCTTTCTTATAAATGAACTCACAATTTTCCTCAAAATCCAAACAGCTGTCCAAAATTGTACCAAGATATTTATTAGGAGCATGCTGGTGCAGACAGGGGAGTGGCAGGTGAAGCAGTGACAGAGAAAGGATTCGTCCAAAATGGATTAGTGATGAAAAAGCTTGTCAAGTGTTGCTTTGTCTGAAATATATATTTTATCAGAAGAACCCTGATGCAGAATTAGAAGAGACAGGAGAAGAAACTGCAGGGTGTGAGGTGAGGTTGACTCACACATATGGGACGGGTTGTAAATTATAATACATTCACTAAGATACTGTGGGGCCGTGGGGAGAGATTTAAAGGTCAGGAGGAGCATTTTATAGTCGGTGTGAAATTGTACTGGCAGCCAATGTAGGGATGAGAGAACCGGGGTATAATCAAATGTTGTACCTTTGGTGAATAGCTGCTGCATTCTGGACTAAACTGAAGCTTATTGCTTAGCAAACACTCTCGATGGACTACGATAAGGACAGGAATGGCTGTTATTTATACTGTGTTTGAAATGTCATATATGCAGTGTTGTAAGGGAGGAAGGCAGTGCTGGGATGTGCTATTTTTTATTCCTCATGTCACACCCACCTTAAACAATTAAAATCTTAGTGATGCAATCAACCATGTTTTGGCTGAAGGTATATATGTGCAAAAGAAAAAGTAAAACATTTCAACATGAGAAATGTTTCCATTCCACCATAAATTTGTCAATTTACAAAGTGAATAACTACTTATTCTAATATTTCTCTTCCTCCTTATAGGTGACATTGACTTTTGTAATCAAAAAACTCTTTTATAAAATTCAGATGTTGTTTATCATCATTTGCTAGCTCTCCAGTCTGTTTGTGAGCTGGATAACAGTCTAATGTATTTACAAAGACCTAGTGTTGGCATATTATTAAAAAAAATGATCTCGGCCCGGTATGCTAGGCTTTATCTCTCTGTATGCTGACAGCATCTGGAGGATATTAAACAACGAATAGACCTCCAAACAATGAAAACATCAACCAAGATTAGGATATTGCTCTATTCCTGCTCCAGGTGGAAAATATTGACTAGTTTTTGCTGTTCTGGGTCATTTATAGTGGAGATGTCTCCAAATTTGGGAGGGTGACTGTATTATCCCCATCGAGACTTGGACACCACAAAACCTCTGTAGATGTCACTGTAGGCCAAAAGGAATGGAAATTTTTCATAATGTAGTGAAGTAAAAAGTAAGATATTTGACTTTGAACAGTAGTGGAGTTAAAGTAAAAAGTCGCCCAAAATGGAAATACTCCAGTAAAGTACAGATACATGAATAAAGTAAAGTAAAATACGGTCACTGTCCACCACTGCCTTTAGGTCCTGTAAGTTGTGAGGTGGATTCCCCATGGATTAGACTTATGTTTCTCAGGTCACATTGAAATGAGGGGAATGTGAAGTCTGAACTACTGAACCTTTCCTGAACTAATTTTGCAGTGTGTCATTGTACTTGGTCTGTGACAGTGCTTAGGTAGGTGACCCAAGGTTGCTGAGCATCACCCAAAGCATCACACTGGTTCCCTTGACTTGCCTTTTTCTTATGTTGTGTCCACGTAAAACAAAGAGCAGGCACAATGCCATCCACATTGTGTAAAATGTAATGAATCAGACCAGGTCACACTCTTCCTTTGCTCCATTTTCCAGTTCTGAAGCCCAAGTGCCCGATTGACTGACCATTGAGTTATTTACAGGGGACCCGCCCAGTTTAACTCCTGTACACATCGTTTATATGAAACAGCAACTAATTTATGCAGATGTGTCCATAGTGAGCCAATAACAGAAGCAGTTCAGGAGCCAATTATTGTCCTCGTGGGCGGGGTTTGGAGTCTAGTAGTGAATGGACAGCACCCTCTACTGGTCAGAGCTTAACCAGATTTATACTCTGGACTGAATTAGCGCAGTATGTGAGATATGTTTCTACTGTACAAGGTAAGCAGTGTGATTTGTATTTGTAGGAGACACTGTATCAGTAGAAAACAAGTCTTTATTAACAGATGCAACACTTCATATCTGTGCACATTCAAATAAATACATCTACGTTAGTACAGTTACTGTTGTGGCATTTATTAATATTATTTTAATAATTTTACTGTTATTGCTAAAATATGTTCAATAGCGAAGCAGCGAAACGAGACGAGTCATTGGATAAATGCTGGGCTTTGTTCCGCCTATCGGTCGCTCAGCGTCTCTGTGGGTCTATGGGGCAGTGGGCTGGCCTCGGCTGGCCCGGACGCTCAGCTTCCGTATGATGATTGGCTGATCTGTCTGAGGCTGAATCCCTTTTTGATTGACAGCGAAATATATATATATTATACTGTGGCGAGCACCAGAAAAAGAAAGAGACTTCTTTAGCTTTTCTGCTGGTTTCCTGTGCCCACCTGGTGGTGTACCACAGAAACTGCACCTTTATTGACACAACCCAAAGCTTCACAACACAGGAAAATAGCCCAAGGTCATTAATTGCCATACTCATCTCGGTCATGGTGGCCACCCAAAATAACAATGCATAACTGACACCACAACCCATAAACAACAGTAAGAGCAGCACAACATCACTGATTAACTGAAACCATTAATAACTAGAACATCTAAGAATAAACAAAAACAGTCCCATGAGTCTCTGCACCAGTGGCACCTCCCATTGGCTGTCATAATACATTAGAACTATATTTAGGATGATAATTGCGGTGTCCCAACCTGATAGTACCTTTAATACAGACTCTCTGTTTAATAATTTATATCTATTTAACATTCCTGCTATTTTCTGTTTTATTTTTACTTGTCAATTTAAAAAATAAATAAAAAGGTATCCATTTGAAATCTTTATATACCATACAGTATATTATTTTATAATGTATAAAGTATTTTAAACTGCAGAGACCTGTAGGATCAAATAAAAAAACTAAACAGCGATTGAGTAAAAGAAGAAAGAAAATGCTTCGTACATGTTTTTGGCTTGTTTTTTAGTGTTGTGAGGGTAAACAGTTCGTTACTTTCTGTGTTTAGTGCTATTCATTTGTCCATGAAGTGTTAAAACAATGTGCGCAGCATTATGTGCACATCGAACAGTCCCTTTCATTCACCGCGGCTCACTGAATCTGGATCTGCGAATAAGGAGCTAACTTCAGCATCGAGATGCTCTGCGTCAGCTGGAGGGAGGGGCAGATACCCACGGCTCCTAAAGAGAAAATACGCTTCTCATTGGTCATCGCTTTTGTTTAGCCAATCCGCAGCCAGAGTTAGCTGTCCATCATATACTGCGGAAGTCGTATTTACTACTTACCCACCCGGTATATACAACCTTCCTAAAAATCCCTCCTTTGTTGTGTATAATTAATATAAAGTAAAAACCCAGGGACCCTTCATCGGGAATGCCTTAATTTATGCAGATATTTCCACAGTGAGTCAATAACTGAAGAGCAGTTCATGAGCCAGTTATTTTCCTCGTGGGCGGAGTTTGGGGTCCAGCGTGTGCACAGCTCCCTCTACTGGTCAGAGCTTAAACAGATTCATAGTGAGAGGAATTAAATGTTAAATTATTATCATGTTCCTTTATTCAGAGAGCAAAATGATGAGAGTTTACTGTGGTATTCATTATAAAACACTGTCTGAGTGTGTTTTATTATTGCAGTATATGAGATTTCTATTGAAAATATAAGCTTTGTGTTTCTTATTTGAAGGGAGACACTATCAGTAGAAATTAAAAGTCTTTTTTAATAGGAACAGGAGTTGTGTGTTCATATAAATACATGTGTTACTGTGGTTGGCATTAATTAATACATTTGTTAACCTCCTTTTTTTGGCCTCAATTTAAATTATTACTGTTTTTCCTAAGATTTTTTAAATATATGAAATATTTTGACATTGTTCATAAATTCACAGATGTAAGTTTGATATAGATACAACAAAGATTACACTGATATAATCTTTTTACTAATACAACCATTTTACTAATGGAATAATGGCCAGTGTTTAAGTTTTTAATATAATTTAAGTAAGTGTCCCGCCCTCTGGATTTGTTATTGTACGGTATGTACGTGTTTGTGAAGACAAAAACCATAAAGGAAATAAACCCCATTGTTGACCTCAGTTTATTTCTTTTCTGCAGCTGCAGGCTTTCTCTAGGCCCCATTCTGTTGGGTCGAAGGAGATGGTTGATTTTTTGTTGTGGACCTTAGGGATCTCGTATGTTAAAGTAGGGATGTTACATGTAACAATATTAAATAAACAATACATAAATATAACAGAAAAATGCAATAATAATAATCCTCTCAGCTCCACAGGAGCACATGAAATTCTCTTTTAGTTTCTGAAAAGCCGTTACAAGAATCAGGATCTAAATCACATTATTTACCACAGCTTGGTCGTTCAGAATAAACACAGCACACACCATTTATTACTGAAATAAATTATTGATCTTTATTTCAATACTGACAATCACACCAGACACAAATCACGATCACACTTCAAGTTTATTTATCATATTTCTTAATTAAATATATATATTACTGCTGAAATATCATAAAATATGACAAAAATGCTCCCTGGAGCTGTGTGACTGCGACACTACCTGCTGCGCCACCGTGCCGCCCATTACATAAACAAACAATAAAAATTATTTGTAATTTTAACAATCTTTTTAAAAATCCTGTGGCCCGTGGTCAGTTTTTAAACATATCGCTGAATAATGAACAGAAGAGAAGTAGTATTGTGGTTAGAAACAGTGTTTATTTAATTCTGGTCATTAACAGAACACAAAACAATTAGAAGAATGCAAAAAAGCTTTGATTACATTGTTATATTGTAGAAAAAAAAAAAAGTAAAATAATGTATAATGTTCTGAAAACTTGAATTAAACAGGTTTAAAACTTAACAAAGATTAATACAGATTAATTATGAATATAATACACAGTATTTATAGAATAATACTGTTATACTCTCATTGCCTTAATCCTGACCAAACTTTACTTCCTGTCTATGTAAAAAAAAAAAAAAAAATGTATGCAAAACATAATTTTTATTAAAGCTGCTTTAAATGATTAAAAGTGAGCTGTAAACAATGCAAATTAAGAGGTAGCAACTGAAATTCAAAAGACAATCCACAAGAAAAGACAAAGGGTTTCTGTATTTAAAATGTTCATTTCAGAAAATAATAATAATGAACATAAATTACCTTTACATTTTAACTGTTCGGTTGTTTAAAAAAAAAATAATAATAATAATGTTATGCCTATATTCTCCCCAATCATTAGTTATTAACGAATCCACCCTAAACGCTTGTACTAACTCCAGTCAAACACAAAGCCAGCGATCAGGGACGGTGAAGGTAATCACATTCTTATTCAGAGACATGTGAAACTAGCCACTGAATCTTTTCAAACTGCTACTGTTTCTACACCATTGGACAGCTCTACACACTGCAGAAGGGTGGCAGCTGCCCAGATCTATGATGTCAGCACTGATTTACATGGTGCTTGTATGATGAGGAATACAGGGTGACCATTCCACTCACCCAGAGAGTGAGGCCAGTTTTACTCTCATTGACTCTCAGCCTGTGAAGACTAAGGCATCACTGGGGATCAATCCACCAATCACTGGATGATAGCTCCAATGTATTAAATGCTGAAAATCTCAGGAATCCCCTTAATATTTAACTGTCAACAGCATAAACCACACTACATATCCAAACAGAGTTCAACAAGGCTGTATTAAATAAATAAAACAAAACATAGAAAGATTTTACTTTGGTAATATACAATTCTGGAAGAGCATTTTTTATAATATTTAAAAAATGCTATTTTAAGAAGTCTGAATATGCGGATATCTTGACCTCCTCTGTCTGCGCTCCTAAAGACCTGGATCACACATTCTGCAAATGGTTGTCTGGAGTACTGCAACAGCACAGGTTCCTTCAGAAACCTAAAAAGAGAAAAGCACTTTAAGAACTGAATAGGTTTGTGTCTTTGAACGCTATAAAACCTGGGTTTAAATCAAAGCAAATGTAAACCGTTTTTGGCACATTTTTATTAATTTATCACTATGTTTACTTTATGTATAATTTCCATTCTCCGTCTATAATTCCACACCATTCCTGGGTTTCACTGTGTGGGATCAGTATATTCAGACTATCACACTGGGATGGATGATGGATGATCATAACTGAAGGAATAAACCAGGTAAAACTCACCTCATCACAATTCAAAAATTAATTTACTAAAATAAAATCACATTTGGTTTCTGTATATGAATCACAGTTATATCACTTATTGTAGCTTCTCAAACTTCAGTCCTGGATAATATATAATAATAGATAATAACATGAGGCTGTAGTGTACACAGACTAACCCTGGGTCTTGATGACACAACCTCCACTTCCCGAGAGTGTCATTTAAACACGGTGTCCTTGTGTAATTAACGCCATTATTTTTAACTAGTGAAGCCAAGCTGATAAACTTTATGATTTCATCTTACCTCAGTCTGTGGTGTGCTTCACGTCTGAGTAAATGGTGTCATCGTCTGCAGTGGTTTTCCCTGCAGCACACAGTCACTGAATTAATGTCACCCAAGTAAGTATTCTTGATATGGCTTTTGTTTTTCAAAGAAATGTAAAGACATTAATTCAATTCACACAAATGTCCCTCCATACAGCACACTTCTGCTCTTAACATATTTGGATACTTTCTTTCAAACTCACCCTTTAACTCCTTCTTTGGCTTCAGTTCAATATCAGCGTAAGTCACATCACTGGGTTCAGCTCTGGTTTCTGAAGAGAGCAGAAGTTTTGTGTCCCCACTGTCTTTCTTCTGTCAACATCCATTAACACATCTCAAAATGTCGCCCTCAACCATTCATTCATTATCTGTAACTGCTTATCCAGTTCAGGGTCGTGGTGAGTCCAGAGCCTACCTGGAATCATTGGGTGCAAGGGGGAATACACCCTGGAGGGGGCGCCAGTCCTTCACAGGGCAACACAGACACAAACACACATTCACACATATGGACACTTGAGTCATCAATCCACCTACCAACGTGTGTTTTTGGACTGTGGGAGGAAACTGGAGCACGCGGAGGAAACCCACGCGGGCACCGCGGATGTCAGGAACGAGGGGCGGATAGAGGGAGGCGGACGCACTCGCTAAAACACAGTATATTTAATAAAGGCTTATAACACAACGAGACTTAAACAGAACGAAAACAAACGGAGCAAAGCAGGCTAAATTAAACACGGGTAACTAAACAGGGTAAGCGTGACAGACGGACAAAAAGCGAAAACAACGACAAAGGAAAAGAGACGGGGAGAAGCTGTGGAGACAGACAGACGGACGGACAGACAAGAAAACACGACCGACTAGACATGGGAGAAATGAGAAATGTACGACAAACAGGACGTGACACAATAGGGCTTAAATACAGACACAAACGAGACACACCTGGACAGATAACGAGGACGGGCTGACACATGACACGGACGAGGAGGCGGGACGAGGGCGGAGACAAGGATATAAACAAAACATAGCCATGTGCTAAAAGCATATGGCCGGGGACAACAGACATGACAGGACGAAGGCGTGACAGCGGACACGCGGAGAACACACCAACTCCTCACAGACAGTCACCCAGAGCTGGAATCGAACCCACAACCTCCAGGCCCCTGGAGCTGTGTGACTGCGCCACCGTGCCGCCCCCGTCCTCAACCAGTTATTGATAATTATTTTCAATTCACTTGAATATTTCCCAAAAACTTACACCCACTCTGAACTAAACTCTCCTTGAGGTTTTGGAAAAATATTACTATTTGAGTGAATGTTGTACAGTAGAGTAGCCAGTGTTTCATGTTACAGTTCTCTGTGCTTTTTTGAAAATAATATGCAGTGTGTAATTCATACCTTTACCATGGGGTTTTGGTGATTCCTCCTTAATTTCAGAATATGTGACATCACTTGTTATCACTGCATCTTCTGATATAGAAAATGTTTTAAAGAGAAAATGTAAAATACACAGAATTGCACAGAATAACATAAGAATTTAACTTAAATCTTACCCTTTTGTTTGGGTTTTTTCTTTTTACTTGTCACAATATTGGCATACACAATTTCACTGGACAAAGCTGCAGAATCATCTAGAACAGAAGTTGTTTATTAATGACTCCACTGTATTATTCATTCATTCATTATCTGTAACCACTTGTCCAGTTCAGTGTCGCAGTTAAAAAAAGACCCTGCCCCAAAGCAAAATAATCTTTTTCACTTGTTTGTATTTGTTAAAACAAGAATATGTGTTTGACAAAGAGAACACACACAATAGCGTGAAGAAATCATCTGCGTTTGAGCAGCCTGCACATTGTCTCTGTCAGAACTAAACCTGGTTTTACTTTTTTTACATAATTTGAAAAAAATGCCAACTCTTCAGGGTTTATCAACTTTTCACTATGAAAAAGCCAATATAAAACATCCAAAATAAAATCTACTTAAATTATTTACTTAAAATTACTTCTTTGAAGGTGCAAGGTTTGGTTCCATCAGCCAAAAAATACTGACCAGTCGTCTATTCACAATATACTGACCACGGGGTCCAAGCAAAATCAGTTTTCAAACCTTTGTTTTTCTTGTAATAGCAGAACAGGCCCAGTATGATAATGAGGAGCAGGGAAACACTCAGCCCCACAGCCACTCCTGTTATTACACCATCAAGTCCAGACCCTGAGAGTGGACAAATAAGAGACTTTCATTTATTCATTTATATTGTGGTGACGGCAAGTTTCTCAGAATACTTACTGTTGGTTAGTTCAGGGTTGTTTTGGAGGCGGAGATTATTTAAGGGGGTTTGGTGCTGTGTTTGTGATTTCAGGGAGGGATTTTGTATTTGTGCTGCATGTGTGCTTGGGATTCGTGTGTTGTGAGATGTGGTCTTTGGGCGTGTGGTGCCTCTGAATCTTGCTACACATCAAGCCCAGATTGCTGCCCGTTCCCTTGTTTCCTTTCCTACTGCCCTTTAAAGAGTTCGATAAAAGTTACCTAAAAAGCAGTCATGGCTTAGTCTCATCACCCACCTCAATGACGTCACAATATTTAAGGGTTTTACTGTAGAGTTAGAGTTAAATTACATGTAGCTGCTTCTTACTTCTGACTGAGATCCAGCTCCGTGGAGACTTTCCTTTCTCTGCGTGTTTACAGTGGTAGAGACCTTCATGAGACTTTGAGACTTTATGGATGGTCATCTCTCCTGTCGTCTGCTTCTGGAGAAGTATTCCATCTTTATAGAAATCAGCTGGGAGGAGTGAGGAGTTTGTGGAGTGATTTAAACAGCGGAGAGTCAGAGAATCTCCCTCAGACACAGAGTGGACAGGACTCTCCAGAATCACATCACCATCTGCAGGATAGAAACAGGAGTAAATAAAGTGTTACTGTGGTAAAGAGCTTAACTGCGTTTGAAATGTTATTAAATAATTAATATCTTTTATATTTCTCTCCACTCCTCTGTATTAAGCCCCTATTATTGATGAGAATAGTGGAGACTCACTGTGCACTGTGATGTTGACAGGATCACTGCTCTCTCCAGATTCAGACTGACACCAGTAAACTCCAGTGTCTGATGTGGAGAGGGAGCTGATGTTGCAGGTAAACCCTGGAACTGAAGAACAGTTGGACACCTTCTCACTGTGTGTGTATCGTCTCACTCTCCATCCAGCAGAGTCTCTGTGTCCCTCACAGCTCAGTGAGAGAGAGTCAGTGCTGAAGTGTTGAGTTCTGCTGGGACTGATGATCAGAGACACCGGAGGAGAGTTACCTGGAAATACACAGAAGACGGATGTGTATCACGTTGCTGAATACTAACATAATGCTTCAGAAACACACTGTCCACAGAAAGAACTGGTTTAATGAATAAAACACACTAAGGAGGAAGATACACTTGTGTTTAAATGATATTTCACACTTCCAGTGCTTTTGAATTTGTACTAATAAATATGAACAAAAGAGTATTGAGCTCTAAGGCACTGGACAGAGCTCTGAGCCTCAGTTCTTCGGCTATTCTGTTATGGAGCAGTTGGACACATGCAGGATTTCTCTGAGCATATTTATAAGTACAAAGTCAAAGACATTATTTGTGTGTATGTGAAGTGGATATTCACTGAAGGTAAATGAAATGAGAAAAACAAATATGTCTGAGAGCTTGTGTCCCCTCACTGTAGACACAGGCAAAGAGTGTGAGCAGCAAAGAGTGTGAGCAACACACTTCCTCTACAGAAAACACAAATACACACATTTTAATGCACAGTTAATTATTAATTCTATTCATTCATTATCTGTAACCGCTTATCCAATTCAGGGTCGCGGTGGGTCCAGAGCCTACCTGGAATCATTGGGCGCAAGGCGGGGAATACACCCTGGAGGGGGTGCCAGTCCTTCACAGGGCAACACAGACACACACACATTCATTCACACACTCACACCTACGGACACTTTGGAGTCACCAACCCACCTACCAATGTGTGTTTTTAGACAGTGGGAGAAAACCGGAGCACCCGGAGGAAACCCACACCAACACGGGGAGAACACACCAACTCCTCACAGACACCCTCAGAATCCGGATCAAGAATCGAAGAATCAAGAACCTGGAGCTGTGTGACTGTGACACTACCTGCTGCGCCACCGTGCCACCCTTATTAATTCTATATTTGCAGAAATTTACAATATAAACTGTGCCCTGAGCAATGTGTTTAGACTCAGTGTCGTATTAAAGTCTGTTTCCTGTAGAGGACATTAACTCATTTTCACTGTAAAAATCAACAGAAGTGTAGTGAGACTGTTCTGACTGTATATTCTTCACTGGCTCTAGTTCCTCACCAGTGATCCATAGCGGCTGTGGACTGCTGTACTGTGTGTGAAAGGCTGGTTCTCCTCTCTCTGCTCCACACACATAAACTCCTGTGTGATATAGAGCAGCAGGACTGAGAGTGTAGGAGCCTCCAGCTCCTCTTCTGCTGTCTGACAGGAACTCTACAGAATACACCACTTTACCATGAACATCTGTAGTCTGGGTTAAACCTTGTCTGTAGGGAACAGCTCTGTACCAGCTGAACGTCCAGCCTTTAGAGGAGATATTAACCTCACAGCTTAGAGTCACTGAGTCTCCTTCAGTCAGCCAGCTCTGTGGAGACACACTCAATACTGCCTGGGCTTCACCTGACACAGACGACATGGAGAATAGAACAGACACAAACACGTTTATACAGAGGG
This sequence comes from Hoplias malabaricus, assembly GCF_029633855.1. Classification (NCBI taxonomy): domain Eukaryota; kingdom Metazoa; phylum Chordata; class Actinopteri; order Characiformes; family Erythrinidae; genus Hoplias; species Hoplias malabaricus. Next base: position 13,776,317 of record NC_089813.1, on the reverse strand, counting down.
AGAAGATTATTACATACAGTATAATTAACAAGAAAATACACCTCAAACCCACAGACTCACCAGACACAGTCAGTGTAACAGCAGCACTGATCTCTGACTTCTGAGAGTCACTTTTCCTCTCCCCTCTGCAGGTGTATTTACCGCTGTTAGACTCTGTAACAGAGCGGACTGTAATCTCCTGTGATCTACTGAACTGCTTTAGTTCATTATTATCTTTAAACCAGATGTAATTCCACTCAGTGTCTCCTCCTGCCTCTATGTCACATCTCAGAGTGACATTCTCTCCTTTAAACACATGTACATCAGGCTTTATACTGGACACCACAGCTGTAGGACTCGCTGAAAAAAAGATAATATATTATAAATTTACCTTATTATTATTAGTTATATGAATTGAAATATTAAATAATCAGAACTGAAATGTTCACTAGTGAATGTGTTAAGAGTTAAAATATTTCAGTGGAAAGTATGAACATTAAAGGCTTCATAACATCAGTTTAAGATTTTCCTGAATTAATTCCCCGCAAATGGTTTTAGTTAAATGATCAAATCTAGAAAACATCCTTAAATTGGCACATTACCTTTAATTTAAATGTTGTTTAAACAACCAGTGAGTGGTTTGTAGTGAATCAAAACTAGCTTCATACAAAGAATCCTATTTTCCACCTTTATATTGAACACTGAAACTGTCGGGTTATTTATTTAATTATTATTATTAATCTTTCTTTTCAGTTTGTAAGAAAAACAAATGTTTTCTTTATGATGGGAAGCAGAGCTGTTTGGGTTGATGTTATTTATAAAACTGGACCCTTGAGCTGATTAATGTTTAAGAAAACACAACTAAATTTATTGAAAATCTGACAGAAAAACCACTGAGAATTATTTACACATTACAGTTAAATGAATAAAATTAGAGCTGGTTCATTCATTTTTAAAGTCAGTATGAAGCTATATTTATTCTCTCATGTGCAAAATCACTGCTCAAAATTGTTCTGGAGGCAGTGCTGCCTTTGAGGCCAAAGTGTTACCAGCCAAAAGGAGGGGGATGAACCTGATGTGATGGCACACATTGGGTGGAGATTTCCAAACACATGCAGTAAACCAGTAAAGCTCTGCCTAGACCCAGTGTGTGCTCTGTCAGAAATGACATTAGAAGAAAGAAATGTGCAATATACTTTACATTTCTGTTACTTTACATAGTTCTGTTTTGTAATTAGTTGGAAGCACTGCAGAAATCTCTATTGTGTTTTTCTTGAATGGAGGATAATGTAACTGCCTCTGAGGAAGCTGAGGAATGTTATAATGCTCTGCTGCCTCTGAGGCAGATTCTGTAGAAGTAGTTTCCTGCACATTGGAGTTATGACTCTGCTGTCTGTGAAGGAGCTACAGAATATTATACAATGATGCTCTGCTTCCTCTGAGGTAGAGGCTAAGACAAAGTGGAAATGCACGACTGCTGCCTCTGAGAAAGCAGAGCATTATAACATTCTGCAACAAATCTACAGGGTGAAAAGGAAAATTATTTTGCACATTTATTTCTTCCAAAGAAATGACACATGACACTTTTAATCTTACTTCCTTGTTAGCTCACATCCCTAGTTTTATTAAAAGCAAAATTCATCAAATCATATCAATTAGAAGATGATTTTATTTCCTGTAAAAACATTGTCTCTGTCCGTTTCTAAAATATCTTCTAATATTGCATTTCACAAACATACACCACCCCACCCCCTGATAAAACTCACAGATAAATATGTGACGCTGTGGAAGGAAGATGTGTTATGAATTCTGAATAATGTTGACTATTTGTGTGTGTAGTGATGTAAATATAAATCATTACATGTTCAGTCCTAATAGCAATAAATATCATCACTTAGTGAAAGTCTCTTACTCACCAGTGACGTTTACCCAGAGTGCATCACTGTAGTGTGTGTAGTAGACTGGGTCTCCTCTGCCAGCTCTGCACCTGTACTGACCTCCATTAGAGTCACTAACTGAGCTGATGGTGTAGATGGAGGAGCTGGTGTTGATCTCAGGTCTCTGTGTGTCTCTGGACCAGTATAAGGTCTATCCAGCAGACTGACCCAGTGTACAGTACAGAGTCACTGGGTTTCCTCTCAGTACAGATCCATTACGGCTTGATGTCAGCGTAGGTTGAGGTTTTACTGTCGTGAAATAAATTGATTGGAAATCTCTCTTTTTTACACACTGCTCTCTGAGTCTCAGAAACACACTTTGCTGCCGTTAGTATTTTGAACATTCTGTTTATTACAGTCATTTACTAAGAGTGTAGACAGATAAGCAAAGTTAGTCTGTGTTATACGTCTGAAAACATAACAGGAGTTCGAAAGTACAGGTTCAGCAGTGCTAAGACTGGAGTAGCAATGACAGTTCTATTCTTAGTCAAGCGGAGCCTTACAATGATTTTCATGCATTTAATTTAAGCAGAAATTACTACATACTTTTGCTCAAATTCACCTAAACCTGTCTCCCATTTACCTTTAGAACCCCTTCAAACCGATCTGTGGATCACGGCTTGTACTTTTTGAACTCTGTGGTTACAGTCAGAGGTATGTATTGACCAGTGGCGGATGCTGGTCTTTCAAGGTGGGGAAGCTCAATTTCGGCCTACATCATAAAATGTGTCGGTTTATGTATACGTAAATTCTACCCTCCGTTCCTTTTCAAGAAAATGATCTGTGACCCTGTCGTACCAACAAGGCGTCTTTTCCAGGGACTTGACTAGTGTCCTCTCAATGTCCAGCAGAGCTAGGCTGCTTAAACGGCCTTGGCCCATGTGAAGTGTGTCCGCCTGTGAGTGCTTTGTGACGGTGGAGGGGCTCAGCAGCACCCGCTGGACAAAAACTGCGATAGAAATCAGAAAGAGTGATAGGAGTCAGTCTCCAAACAAAAGCAGCTACAAAAAAACCCCACCAGAAATAGAAGCTCGATTTGTCGCTAGTCGTTTTTAACAAAGAAAATGCCGCTAAGAGGTTTAAGAAAGTCTCCGGTTCAACTCAGAACAGAATGAAAATGTAATGCTCCCACGGATCTCTACACCAAAGGATCACTGATTCGCTCATTTCGCTGTCAACCAAAAAGGGATTCAGCCTCATACAGATCATCCAATCATCGTGCAGAAGCTGAGCGTCCGGGCCAGCCGAGGCCAGCCCTCTGCCCCATAGACCCCCAGAGACGCTGAGCGTCCGATGGGTGGGACAAAGCCCAGCATTTATCCAATGACTCGTCTTATTTCTCTGCACTTCGCTGCTTCGCTATTGAACTCTGTGGACCCTCAGCGTCCTCACTGTTTAAATCACTGTGAAGTGGAAATGATTGAGGGGAAATCCGTGTCTTTACCAGTAATAAGAAGCTGATTCTGAACAAAAGTTGAGCGCGTTGTAGTGCATATTTATTCAGTGACATGTACAAACAACAGTATATATTTGATCACTTATTTTTTGACATTTTAGGGGAAGCTGAGCTTCCCTTGCAGTCTTAGAGCAATCGCCTCTGCTGTGCTCTGCCCCTGACACTGGTTTTTGATCTGTCTCTGGAAACTGTCCTCCTTGTGGTTTCTCTGATATTGATCAGGACTTTGATTCTAAGGTTGTTTCTCTCTGTTGTATTTGTTAATAAAACCTGCAAATGGATCCAGTTCACTCTGTAGACCCTTCATTACAGGGTTATTTACCTGATAAACACACACCCATCACTGGTACAGTGGCAAGAAAACGTGTGTAAACCTTTTGGAATTTCATGGTTTTCTTCATAAATTTGTTATAAAATGTGATCTGATCTTCATTAGATTCTTCTGTAGCTGTGGATTAGACCTGCACATTCTTCCTGGCAGAACTGCTTTAGCTCTGTCATATTCATTGGACGCCTTGTGTACAGCCCTTCAAGACCATTCCATAGCATCTCTATAGGGTTGAGATCTGATTGGCCACTCCAAAGGGTGATTTTGTTTTTCATAAGCCGTTCTGTAGTAGACTTGTGTTTTTGGGTCATTGTCCTGTTGCATCACCCAAATTCTACAGTTTCAGTTGACGTACAGACACTTTCACATTATCCTGTAGAATACATTTGGGAATTCATTTTCCTCTCAATGAATGTAAGCTGGCCAGGACCTGATGCAGCAAAGCAGGCCCAAATCATGATGTTCCCTTCACCATACTTTATGGTTGGGATGATGTTTTCATGGTGATATGCACTGCCTTTTTTACACCAGATGTAGCACTGTGTGTTCTTTCCAAATAGTTCAATCTTAGTATCAAATGTCTCTAAATCTTTTGCCAGTATCGTTGTAGAGTGACTATGTGGTCTTACAAACTTCAGGCGTGCAGCAATGTTCTTTTTAGAAAGCACTGGCTTCCTTCGTGGTGTCCTGTAATAGACACCCTGCTTGTTCAAGGTTTTGTGGACTGTAGGCTCAAGAACACAGATGGTAGCCTGTACTTATGATGCTTTCAAATCTTTGGCTGTCACTCTGGGTTGTTTATTTACCTCATTGATGAGTCTCCGTTGTGCTCTTGGGGTCATTTTGACTGGGCGCCCACTTCTTGTGGAGTAGCCACAGTCCCAGTTTGTCTCCATTTGTGGATTGTTTGCCTGTAGACTGATGAATTTCTAAAGTCTTTGAAATCACTTTCGAACCCTTTCCATCTTCATGTATCTTCATCTCCACCATCAGCAATTTTTTTTTATCGTAGATCCTCTCAAAGCTCTTTTTGGTGAGGCATGGCTCACATTCGCGTATCCTCCTTGTGCAGAGCAAACTCAAAAAGATTGAGTGGATTTTATCACTTAAAGTAGCTCTAGTCTACACCTCCAGTCTCCAAACATTTTTCTTACCAAGATAAGGTATGTGAACACTGGATTCCAATGAGCTTTTTTGAGGTCATTACCCCAAGGGTTCATATACTTTATCCACTAACACTATGAGGCCTTATTTGAGGCACATTATATTTGTTAATAACATTGATTTGAATGAGGATCAGATCACATTTTATGACAAATTTATGCAGAAAACCATGAAATTCCAAAAGGTTCACATACATTTTCTTGTCACTGTATGTGATGATATTTATTGCTTTTACATTTTAAAAATTAATAAATGTGCTCATACTGTCCTGTTTGAAATATACAGCTGGAGTCTACTTCATTCCATATTTGTTTCTTAAGTTACATTTTCCTGTTCCAGTTTTTGGATGAGATATTTTCACTCTCCAACAACCTGAACATTTCTTCTTGAACAATTCTTATTTGTACCTTCCACTTTATGGCTGTGGAGAACATTCAGACTAATATTATCTTCAGTGGATGTTAAATGGAGGTTTTGCTCATGAAGCAGCTGATATGAGACGAGCTGTGGTGCTGTGAAAAAGCCAGTCATGTGCATGTAGAAGCAGAGTCAAACTATTAAATATTTAAATAATGAAAACCATAACTTGTAAAAATGTGCTGGACCTGATAAACCACCCATACTGTCTCCATCAGAGAAACAACACTTAAAGCTTTCATCTACGCTCCTGAAAACATCGATTCCTCTGCTGTGAGCTATATTTCTAATGCAATATAATGTAATAAAGGTGTCACACTCACCTGATACACTCAGTCTAACAGAGTTACTGGTCTCTGTGTATATTCGGCCTGAAGATCGTGCTCCTTCACAGGTATAAACACCTGCATGAGACCCATCAACAGAACTGATTACATATTCCTTCTTCTGACCATTTTGGACTTCAGCGTTATTCTTGTACCACACATATTTCCCATCAACTCCACTGTTTATTTCACATGTCAGAGTGACTCTTTCTTTGATGAAAACACATGCAGCTGGCTGGACCTTCACTGTAGGCCTTGGTCTCACTGTCACAAAATGAAAAGTCATTGTGAAATGATTATCGTAACAGAATAAATATTTCACATATGTGAAATATTAATAAACATCTATAATCATAATTCTGAACTCATTTTTAAAAACTGAAACAGAAGTCATCACATAACTCTGACTGTAATTGAATGGTATCACTGTAGAACACAGAATAATAATCTCCCTGAGCGCTGCACACTGGAACTCTGTTCCTCCTGGAGTACACACTGCTGCACTGACTGTGTTGTTGTGTCTATCTTCAGGAATCAGAGGAGGGTGTAAATACTGAGAGTCTTTCCTCCAGAAAATCTCCATTTAGTCGACTGTGGCAGCTCACAGCTCAGAGTAACTGTGTCTCCAGTAAAGACTGTGCTCTGAGACTCCACTCTCAGTCTGGGTTTTACTGCTGATATGAAATGATGAAGTCAGTGGCTGTGGCTTTTCTTTTCTTTTCTTTTATTTTCTGTAGGCTCCTCCTTGTGAGACTGGAGTAGCAATGAAAGAGACTCTATTCTCAGGTAAGTGGAGCATCAAAATCATTTTCAGGCATTTAATTTAAACAGAAATTACTACATAGTGTTGCTTAAATTCTCCCAAACCTGTCTCACATTTACCCTCAGCAGCCCCCTTCAAACTGATTTGTGGATCACGGCTTGTACTTGTTTACCTCATGTTTTTGTCTTTTTTCGACTCTGTGCTCTGCCCCTGACACTGGTTTTTGATCTGTCTCTGGAAACTGTCCTCCTTGTGATTTCTCTGACTTTGATCTGGATTTTGATTCTAAGGTTGTTTCTCTCTGTTGTATTTGTTAATAAAACATGTAAATGGATCCAGTTCACTCTGTAGACCCTTCATTACAGGGTTATTTACCTGATAAACACACATCCATCACTGGGAAATTATAATATTTGTTCCTTTTACTTTTTAAAAATGAATAAATGTTTTTTGTCATGTCATTTTGTGTTTACTTGTGTTGTCTTTGACTAATATTTAAATTTGTTTGATGATCTGAAACATTTAAGAGTGACAAACATGCAAAAAAATAAGGAATCATGAAGGGGGCAAACACTTTTTCACACCACTGTATATAAACTCCTGGACCTGAGAAAACATCAAAACTGTCTCCATCAGACAAACAACACTTAAAGCTTTCATCTACACTCCAGAAAACATCCATTCTCCTGCTGTGAGCTATGGGTCTGAAAGGATGTGTAAATGTCAATAATCAATCCACCCCAGAGTCCAGACCTCAACATTACTGAATGTGTTTGGATTTATTTGGATCTTTGAGAAGCAGCGAATGGAAACAAAATGTAAAACTGAACTTTGGAGGAGTGGAAAAATCAAGACTCAATAATCTCCTGAAAAAACTAATCTCCTGAAGCTATAACAGAAGAAAGTAATGGATTTAAATATGTATAATGTATTCATAAACTTTAATCTCTTAGAACAGAAATAATGTAACAATGGAGTCACACTCACCTGATACAGTCAGTGTTAAAGGGGCGCTGGTGTGTGTGTATATTCGGTCTGAAGATCCTTTTCCTTTACAGGTATAATCACCTTTATGAGTCTGAGCAACAGAACTGATGACATATTCCTTCCTTTGAGAACTGGGGTGAGGACCATTACTCTGATACCACTCATAATTCTGGTAATCTCCACTTTGTGTGTCACATGTCAGAGTGACTCTCTCTCCGATGAACACACTCTGAGCTGGTTGGACCTTCACTGTAGGTGTTGGTCTCTCTGTTCAAAGATCACAAATAATTCTGAAATGTTTATCAGAACAGAACAAAACATTTGATCTCCATTTATTTTTTTTATTATGTTTTTCTGTGAAAAAAATGTCTTCACAAACAAACCAAACAATTGTCAAACATTAGAACGCTGTAAATGTTGTGTGAATTCTCTGCACATTTCTGAGCGGGTTTCTCCTGCAGTTTTTAAATCTCTTTTTCTGTTTCTGATCCTGGCTCCTTTATTCTTGATTGAATTTTTGGATCACGGCTTGTACTTGTTTACCTCGTGTTTTCGTCTTTTTTGGACTCTGTGCTCTGCCCCTGACACTGGTTTTAGAGTTGAGTAGAGTTCAGGTAAATCTCTAAAATGATCAGTTTAAAGAGCTGAATCACTACTAATAGAAGAAGATTAAAAGATTTCCTTCACCCTCACTTCTAGTTCTAGTTTATTTTAGACTATATTTGAAAACCTTTTTTTTTTATTATTGCATTTAACTACTAACTACTTAGTGTTTATCTTAAGTTCCCTTGTATGTTTTTTCTTCGGAAAGCTTTTGTGAATCTGGCCACTGATTCCCTGTTTGCACCATAATCTCCAGTGGCTACAATAGAGGAAAAGAACAGATGTATATATTTATAATTCATTTCTATATTACTGTATTTCTAACAACAGAATAATGTAATAAAGGTGTAACACTCACCTGATACAGTCAGTGTAACAGAGGCACTAGTGTGTGTGTCTATTCGGCCTGAAAGTCCTCCTCTACAGGAATAAGCTCCTCCATAATTCCCATCAACTGTAGAGATGTGGTACGTCTTTGAGTGCTGAGACTGCTGTGTGTCACCCTTAAACCAATAATAACTCCAGGAATCTTTACTTTGTATTTCACACGTCAGAGTGACTCTCTCTCCGATGAAAACACTTGGATCTGGCTGGATCTTCACTGTAGGCGTTGGTGTCTCTGTTCAAAGGTAAATGTTAGTTAAAGTAAAAGTTAGTTTTGGAGAAAAAAATGTTTCCTTTTGAGAGCAATGACATACTTTCAATATTAAAATAAAAAACCCCACAAATTTCTAAACCCAAGTTATTTGTAAATTAGGAAACAGAAGTCATCCCATAACTCTGACTGTAATTGAATGGTATCACTGTAGAACACAGAATAATAATCTCCCTGAGCGCTGCACACTGGAACTCTGTTCCTCCTGGAGTACACACTGCTGCACTGACTGTGTTGTTGTGTCTATCTTTAGGAATCAGAGGAGGGTGTAAATACTGAGAGTCTTTCCTCCAGAAAATCTCCATCCAGTCGACTGTGGCAGCTCACAGCTCAGAGTAACTGTGTCTCCAGTAAAGACTGTGCTCTGAGACTCCACTCTCAGTCTGGGTTTTACTGCTGATATGAAATGATGAAGTCTGTTAAATATCTGACATTTTGTCAGAACACAGTGTTAGAACAAACCTGCAAATGGACCCAGTTCACTCTGTAGACCCTTCATTGTGTTTATTGAGGTGCTATAAACAAATCCATCATTGGTAAATTATATCATTTGTTCCTTTTACATTTTATTAATGAATACATGCTCATACTGTCCTGAGTGAAAGACTGAACTGGAGTCTGTTCCATATTTGTTTGTTAAAATCTTATATACTGCTCTATCAATTTGTGGAAGGGATATTTTTCACTCTTCAACCTAAACATTTCCTCTTATTGGTGTTTTCCACTTTGTGGCTGTGAATAAACCTAGATCAGTGGTTCCCAAACTTTTGCTGCAGTGCTCCTTTTATAGATAGCAGCTGTAATGAGATGAACTGTGGTGCTGTGAAAAAGTCAGACATGTGCTTAAAGAAGAGGAGAGTCAAATAATTAAATATTTAAATAATAAAAAAGAAGAAAACTAAAAATGTTCTGGACCTGATAAACCACCAAACTGGTCTCTATCAGATAAACAACACTTAGAGAAACACTGGGTAAGATTTGGGTTTTTGCTGCTGAGGCGCCCCCTAGTGTAGTTCATTTTTACAGCACTTTACAGAGATCAGAGGGGGAGTGGTTTTCTACACTCCTCCAAAAGGTACATAGTGCAGATTCTGCAGTGCTGAGCCCAGAGTAGAAATCACAGAGGCTCCTAAAAGACTAATCCCCTGATGCTATAATACATGCAAAGAATAGATTTGTATATTTAGAAAGCACTTCTAGATTAATAAATCATATTATAAACTGTAATAAAGACATCACACAAACCTGGTACAGTTAGTGTAACAGCCTAACTGGAGTGTGTGTGTGTGTGTGTGTGTGTGTGGGTGTGTGTGTGTGTGTGTGTGTGTGTGTGTGTGTGTGTGTGTGTGTTACAGTTATAAACACCTGCATGATACAGATTAACTTCAGAGATTTGTTCTCCTTCCACTGTGGAGATTCACTGAGGAGGATGTCGTCCTTATACCACACACAGTTCTGAACTCAGGTTTTTAGTAAAATAGAAATCAGTAGCAGTCAATACATACCTCTGACTGTAACCTGGACGATGTCACTGAAGTAATAAGGATTGTCACCTGGCCGGTGCACTGCACACTGGAACTTTGTTTCTCCTGGAGTAGACAATGTTACACTGACTTTGTTGATGCGTCTATCTTCAGGAATCAGAGAAGGTTGTAAATTCTGAGAGTTTGTATTCCAGTAAAACTCCCATCCAGTCCAATATGGTGGCTCACAGCTCAGAATAACTTTGTCTCCAGTAAAGACTGCGTCCTGAGGCTGCACTTTCAGTTTGGGTTTATATTCTGTTGATATGAAATGATGAATTACAATGTACAGTTTTCTTCAACATTTGCCCCTTGATCAAATGACATTGTTAAACATTATATCATTTCCTCTTCATGGATCAAATTCTTTATATTTTAGTGGAAAGTAACTAGTTATTTGTCAGATGTAAAACATTGGACATGTGTTTGTTTCAACATAAATATAGCAACATGCAACAGAGCAACAGTGTGTTCCATATTTTGAACAAAACAGCTGATTTTTCTCCTCCAGTATACAACCATTTAATAATTATAATTAATTACATAATTTTACTTATTTCACAAAAGACACAAAATGAATCATTAATTCATTAATTGATTCATTTGTTCATTCATTGTTTGTAACCACAATCCTAAACTGTCCAGGGTGTGTTCCCACCTTACGCCCAATCCATCACAGGGCAACACACACTCACACACTCACACCTATGGACACTTCTGCACAAACACTCCATTTAACAACATGTGTTTCTGGACTGTAGGAGGAAAGCAGAGCACCTGGAGGAAGCCCACACAGACACAGGGAGAACACAACAAACACCCCACAGACAGTGACCTGAGGTGGGGCTCAAGCCTGTACTAATCAAGTGATGATTTTACTCTGGTTTTGTCTGAGATACATTTAATTCATTATTAATAAAAATGTATTAACAGAATGATCAGTTTTAAAGGAGTCAGTTTCAAAGGATGACAGTTTCTCTGTTCAAAGATCACAAGTACCTTTGTAATGTATATCGTCACAGGAACAAAACCTTCTGCGCAGAAGTCGGCACAGCTGCTTTTTGCCCTGCTTCATATTTTTTGGCACATTTTATCACATGTTAATACTTATTATTTTTATTTATTTAACAAAGCAGAAGAATTTAAAATATATATTATAGTGGCACTGGCTTGGGGTCTCACAGGAAAGTTCCCAGCATGCACTGCGGCCTCCCCTGGTTTGTAGATTTAGGGCTAATTTTGGGGTTTATGTTGCAGTTGGTGGTTGTTCATATCAGGGACGGTTTTCTCTTATGTTTTTGTGTGTTTGGGCGTGGTGTGTAGAGAGACGTGTTGTTGTTTGGGGGCTCACTGTCAGAATGAAGTGTGGTGGTTGTGATGCCCCTGAATCTGGCTACAGACCAAGTTTAGGCCAAACACAGCCTGTTCACTTGTGCCATTTTGCATTTTTTGCTCTTTTAAGGCACTTAGTAAAACTTTGCTTGTTACAGCACGGCTGTGTCTCAGTATCATCCCAGTGTCTGCCAAAATATAAACACAAACATTAAAAAATAGATGTCCATAAATGTGGAAAATGTGCACTAAAATGTAAGTTATATTTCTTTAGTGGGTTTAGCAGAGGGTCTCCAAACTGCTGCATACAACTGTAAACAGCCACCGTGGCTATTAGTAATTTGTAATAATTAGTAATAAACATGACTAATTACTAATAATGTAATTATAATGTCACTCTACCGTCCTAAAAGCATGAACGTTTCTATGACTCTGAATGTCTCTGTGTTCTGTTTCTGTTCAGTCAGTCTGCACTTCAAAAGCTCTCCCTAAAAAACCCTGAAATTTGATTTCTGATTTTTCTGCACTGTCAGTGTTAGGATTAGGTTCAAATACAGCCACAATTCACACTCCTCTCATAGAAAATGAAGAAAACAAACATTTTGCAACTGATTATATTTATCAGCTGAATCTTTCAGATGTAAGAATGGAGAGAGGTTCACCACTCTGTAAAAGACTGCACAGACAAATAGTGACATAATTCCAGAATAAAGTTTCTCAGAATAAAACAGTAAAGAACTTGGTGATATCATCATCTTCAGTACATAAGTATCTTGAGTACGAGTGTCTAGAGTCTGAAAACTAATATGGAATGGCCATGATCTTTGGGCCCTCAGATGGCACTGTATTAAAAGAAGACATGATACTGCAGCAGAAATCACTGCAGGAAATCAGGAACACTCCCCAAAACCACACACACTGCATCCACAAGTACAAGTGAAAATTCTACCATAAAGAACAGAAACCATATAAAAACAAGATCCAGAAACGTAGCTGCCTTCTCAGCCCAAGAGCAGTTAAATTGCAGCATTTTGGAGGCAACAAATGGAGGTAAATTTGAACACTTTCCTGTGGTTAAACAAATAAAAATTTATTCCTTTTGGAAATCATGGAACCTTCCAGACTGAATAGGAGAAGGGTAATCTGGCTTGTGTTCAGCACAGTTTAAATAGAAATACATAATTAGTTAAAATGTATATATTTTAATTTTATAGAACAATAATAGTTCACAGTTCCAACATTTGTCTTCCATTTATGTTATTTCTAAATGAAAACAGGGTTTAAATCATTTGCAACATTTTACATGTTAAACCTACAGTAGGTGAACACACTCCTACACAACTACTCTGATTTATTGTTGTTTTCCAGCCCTGAGAACTGAGTCCTAATCTGCTGTGTGGAGGTCAGTAGTGTCACCAACTATGAGTCACCAACAACACAATCATCATCATATTTTAAAACCTTTGTGTGTGTGTGTGTGTGTGTGTGTGTGTATTGTGTTGTTTTCATAAAAAAGAGGGAATCTGAACGTTTCTGCTTTTCAAGTGGGAAAACTCCATTTGAAAACCTGAGGCCACAGTCCCAACCTCAGAGTAGTTAAAGCTGTTCAGTGACTACTCTTTTATTCCATTTCAACACGGCGTGTCCACTGACGCAGAACTAATAAAATAGGCTTTTGATTCAAAGTTGAAGACAAAGTTAAGATGTTTGCAACATTTCTGACCAAAAAGCAGCCAAATCACCACAGCTTTCATACATTTTAAACATGAATTTAGCCAAAGCCCAAATAACTCAATATCTAGATTCAAATTGTACACAGCAGTCAAATCAGTGATAACTGAGTTGAAGTGTGCAATTTCCCATCTTCAGACTGTTGCATAAACCCTTTATTTGCAGGAAGCTTGAATATTATGAGCTCTCAGCGTAAGTGTAATAATAATTCTCTTTGATGAATTTTTGTATGATTTTTCTTGCAGTTTTACACATCAGCTACATTCCATTAGCAGGATTTATACCTGAATTTATCATAATTTCTGATCACCGTGCAACAATAACACCACTCCAGGTTTCTATTTCTAACAATTTTAACATGTGACTAAGCAGATTTTATAAAGCTCTTGTTGGAAAACAAACCACAGAGCTGTCTATAATACATTTACACAACAAATCTATTGATTTTAATTGATACTTAATTAATAATGTTAAAGTAGTCTTAATAAAGAAATGAATTTAGGGTTCATCTTGTTTCATATGTTCTTGCATGAACTCTCACATTTATAGCACTGCTGGAGCTTATACTGAAGCTGTGTTACAGTCAGTCTGCGTGGTGTTAACACACTTGCTGGTTGTTTGGTCTTAGAATGTAAGCGTGTTCACATTGTAGGCCACAGTCCCTCAAAACTTTACTTCAGCTCTGGGTACAGATTTTGTAACTAAATATTCATGGAAGAGAAAATAAACCTTCTGAACACAGTCCAAATGTCTGTGTCCTCACATGGCCATTTAAATACGCAGAATACTCTGTAATACTCTGTGTATGTGAATGATAATGAGACAGTTTAGTAGATGCATGTAATGATTCACCTTTACTTTGTCCATGGTGGAAGAGCAGAACCAGCACTGCAGCAGAGAGAGAAACAGAGGACATGACGTATTAGTGTGAAACATCAGCAGGTAACACACACAGAATGAACAAATCTGAAAGAGCTGGAGCTCTTTTTATAAACTAAAATATTTAGAATCACATGATTACAGTGAAAAACAAACCCACTCTAAAAGAACTTAAAAATGCAACTACATAGAAATTAAGGCTCTGTAAATCAGCAGCTCAAATCACTGGCCTGTTTTTAGTTCAGTAAGACAACTAAAATACCCTTTCTGATCTTAAACCAGTTTAGTGGAGAACAACGTCTGACGAAACATGGTTCAAAATGGAAAAGAATTATGTAAAATCTGCTGTTTGATCATCCACCTCATATTTCCACAGCAACATCATCTGTTAAACCTACAGTAATCAGACACACATTTCTCAGAACTGAATGTGTTTTTATCAGCAACTTAAAGAAATATTTTCTAGTTTAATGCAGTAAAATTGTGGGACAAATAAGATTCATGCTCCGTTACTCTTTCAGTGTCAGGAGTCAATCACTGAAAGTGAATCACTGAATTACTGAAAAGATTTCTTTCCACTGATCTTTTTTCACTCATTGTGCATTAGTGCTGTGGACATGCAGAGATGGGGACTCGAGTTTGAGACTCCAACTCAAGTCACATTTAAGTCGCTAAAACAGTTACTTAAGACTCAACTTGGACTCGTGAACTATCTTTTATTCATTCATTCATTATTTGTAACCGCTTATGCAGTTCAGGGTCGTGGTGGGTCCAGAGCCTACCTGGAATCATTGGGCGCAAGGCAGGAATACACCCTGGAGTCCTTCACAGGGCAACACACATATTCACTCACACCTACGGACACTTTTGAGTCGCCAATCCACCTACCAACATGTATTTTTGGACTGTGGGAGGAAACCGGAGCACCCGGAGGAAACCCACGCGGACACGGGGAGAACACACCAACTCCTCACAGACAGTCACCCGGTGCGGGAATCGAACCCACAACCTCCAGGTCCCTGGAGCTGTGTGACTGTGACACTACCTGCTGCGCCACTGTGCCAAATCTATAATAATATATTACATCTGAATTAGTTTTGTCTGGCATTTGACAAAATTGAAATTCTGAGGTGATGAAATTACAAAAAATACTTCAAAAATACAGAAACAAATTCAAGTCGAAATAATTGAAATTGCAAAAATACGAATCTAGGGCAGAAGTCAACCAGTGGGCAACCAATAGCTGACTCCAGAGCCAGAGGGTTAAAAACAGCCTTCAATCTCTCTGTGGAAGTTTACTTTTTCCTGAGAAGAATTTTTTCGACTTGAATTTATGGGTCCGTAACGTAACAATACCACTTTTTCTTTACTAAATTGCGTGATAAGTGATGTGCTTCATTCACACTAGTGATTAGGAACAGTGAACACACACACCGAGCAGCAGGCAGTCATCCTTGGTGCCTGAGCATTATTTTAGAGGTAACATTGTTCAAGGGCACTTTGGCCATGGCTTTTCTTGCCGCTTGTGAGGATCAAACCAGTACTAACCCTGCTCCTCTAACCATTAGGTCATGGCTGCCTCCCCCAAAAACACAGTGGAGAGCACAAACGCAGTCCCCCACAGAAATTATTCAGCTGAGAACAAGGGATGATTCTCACTTTGGGTGAACCACCTTCGTGATCACAGTGTCACCTCTGCCAGGTACAAATACTGATACTGAATGTTCTCATTTTTGCTTGTTCTGAATTTAAAGTAGGGATAACCCTGTGGGGGACGGTACTGTGGTGCAACAGGTAGCAGTCACACAGCTCTAGAGTCCTGGGTCATGGGTTTGAACTGTGAAGAGTTTGGTGTATTCTCCCTGTGTCAGTGTGGGTTTCCTCCGTGTGCTCCAGTTTCCTCTCACTGTCTAAAAACACAGGTTAGTAGGAGAACTGGCTACTCGAACGTGTACTTAGGTGTGTGAGTGAATCCCCCCACCCCAGTGATTTTCAGTCCAGCATTTCTCACTGATGTCAGACAAATACTGACATCGGATCAGTACCAGCTGTATTCAAAAGTAAAAAAAGGTAGTGTGTTCATCTCAGAGAAATGACAACAAACATCTGCCAACACAGCAGTGTATCAGTGCAAAATAAAGTGGAGAAACAACTTTTTAAAATCTGTTACTTATAAAAACTACACTAATCCCACCCTGCTATCATACAGCCTCAACACTGCAGACCTCATATAAAACATATTTCAGTCTCCACAGCTGATATTTTCTGAACTACTTTGTGATAAATCATAAATCAAGTTTTTATCAAAAAAATCGACTCAAATATTTATACTGAATGTTACCAAAAGCCCATGTGCCTGTTTTATCTCATGCTGTATATGAATTGAGTTTACACTTATACAGTGAGGTAAATTTCCACTTAAACTTATGCAGAATTCTTCACAAAATGCTGATTCCTAAAGCATTTGAATTAAGATAAAACTGAAATATTTATGTTGTCTGTATTACAACAGATCCATCTTTGTGCCAGATTCTCTCCTCTGTTATGGATCTGAAACCCTGGATAACTCTTAATACTTTGACTCTAACTGAACAGAACAGTTACTTTATCAACATCTTCAAACAGCACTCACAGAGCATCACACAGAGACGACTGAACTCCATACTGCTCCAGACGTGTCGTAGAAACTGACTGTTAGACCCCACTTCTGCTTTTAAACACAGACACAGAGAAAAAGTGAGAGAGTGAGAGAGCGAGAGAGAGAGAGTGAGAGAGATGCACGTAAAGAAGTCTAGAGAGCTCCTGACATATGAATTTATCAAAAACTACTTAACTCTAAAGCAGTTTTACAGAGTAGATGTTTAAGGTTCAGATTTGTTCCCATTACAAACAGATACAGGTCACTCACAAATGTTTGTGAACAGTAAAAACAGCTAAATCTGATCTGAACAAATAAATCTGAACTCATTAAAAAGTCTTTTAGAGAACCACAACCTTTGTGTTATTTCAAGTTTAATCTGGTTAATATTTTTATTTTGCTGCATTTTTACACCCGTTTGGGTAACACTTTACCATACGGGTGCACAAATAAGCATATATTAATATGTCATGAATGATCTCCTCATAGTATATTAATACATACATTAATGCTTAATATATCAGGAACGAACAAAGAATATACATTAATGACCATATTACTCATACATAAATCGCCATTAGCAAGGGTAAACATTAAGTTTCAACATCTTGTTAATTCAATCTCTTAATTAACACTATGACTTGCCTTATTAATTAACACCTTTGTGAGTTAATTTAATTATTTAATTAATTATTGTGGCCAATAAAAACCCTAAAGTCAAGTGACTTTATATAAGTAATTACAAAACTCGTAATAAACTCATAATAATCACTTAATCACTGCTTATGTCCCTGCCTATAATTTTGCCTACATCAATGCACAAAGATATGTAACACACAGTATCCAAATAGATCCAATATGTAAAGGGTGTTAATTAATTACCTCCAAAGGTAACCGGGCAAAAAAAACTATGGCCAGGGAATCATTGCAATCTTTTGCTCCTGATGCTGTTAAAGCTATGTGTCAAGCTCATGAACAGTGGGAGAAGGCCACTGAAACTAGAGCAACTGATTTGTTCCAATACGTCCAGCATTTCACACATTCCGAGTATGATTTTCAAGAGTCACTTGATTTTGACGAGCTTCTTCAAGGTCAGTAAGCAGACCCTGTGATTGCCAAAGTCATTCCGTTTATTATCCTAAAACAGAACCCCCCAAGGCGGGAGAAAACCCAGGAAGTTAAGAAACCAAACATTGAAAGGAATACATGATTTAGCAGGACACCAAGGTCAGGCCAGGTCCCATTATTTAGCTCAACAACGTTTCTTTTAGTGTGGCATGGAACATCATGTAAAGGAGTACATAAATCATTGCTGGAGGTGCATTCTAGCAAAGACTCCAGAACCAGCTGCACAAGCTCCTCTCGAAAATATCAGGACTTCTTCACCCATGGAACTGGTGTGTATAGATTTCTGTCAAAGGACAGTGAACATTTTAGTTGTTACTGGTGATTTTTCAAAGTTAGCTCATGCATTCCCCTGTTCAAATCAGACTGCAAAGCAAGCTGCAAAAAAGCTGTGGGACAATGTGTTTTGTGTGTATGAATTTTTTTTTGGTTTTGTATTTTGTTTACGTGGCTTGAATATTCAAAATGGTAACACTAGGTGGAGCAAACAAACAGACAAAACCTGCAAAACCTTTTTATGTTTAGTGTGGCTCAATGGTCCCAATAACACTAACTCATGTGTAACTGTTCAATCCAGAGAAATCTTTCAACCATTTAATCCACCCTCCCCCTCTGCCCCAATCCCCACTCACAAAACTGTTGACTGGTGCCCAGGTCTTACAGCTGCTAGGGTTCAGTTGATCAGAGAATATTTAGAAAGGGTAATTAACTTCTCATACTGAGAAAGTATGTGGCCAATGTGTATTAACATGGACACTTGGTGACATCTGTGACAATTATAAATTGAGAACACTGCCATTTGCATTTACTCTGGCCCTTGTGTGGTTGGAACTTGCTTGTGGTTGTTAGTTATGTTTGGCGGCATGTTCCTCTATATACTGTGTTTACATGTGTAACACACTGGTAACCTGTCAGATACAGACAGGGGTGTGTGTGTGGCATGTGAATGAATTCAGTCAGTATCATGTATGTGGTGGTGAATTAGGGCTGTTTCTCAATAGCAACACCACAAAGAATGGACTAGTGTTCTCCAAAAGAACATTCTAGAGAAGTCACCTCACAAGAGCAAATTAATGATAGGGTTTTCAGGTCCCTCTCTTTGGCAATTCATTTTTTTCAGCAGAACAAGAACAATTTCTGGGCACTTTAACTGTCCTTGGCATTTGTGTTCGTCAGTATTGGAACGTACCTTCAGCAGTGGAAAATTATGTCAAGCGAGAACACAAGAATGTAAGAACTCAAAAGAACACACACTGACCCTGTGGCCAACAAAGCTCCCTATACACTATCCCTTGTATTATTCACTATATAGTGCACTATTATAGAACACTGAATTCAGGAGGGCAGTGAACAATTTCGGACACTACTTCGTGTTGTGGGTTTCTTGAAAACACAGAGGAAGGAGTAGGAGTGACAGCAGCCATGGGACCCCCAGGCAGGCGGAAGGAGACAGCACCAGCAGGAAGAGAGATGCTTACTGTTGATGGAGCCCTTGCAATGGTAAGGATCACTTCGATTCAGAGCGCAACAGCCCACAATCTATCAACAAAATGTCATTTTAGATAATAATTGAGATAAAACCCTCACCTTTAAAGACATAAAAGTAGATGTAAAACATCAAATGAAAGTCTCACCTGTTATAAAGTGGCCAGAGAGCACAGAGCAATTAAGTCACATACTTTCCATTCTTTATTTAAATATGAGCTGCTTTGTATGTGTCACAAGTGTCAATGACAGTATAAAGTGTGTCACAGGTTAAGAATCAGATAGAAGATTAAACTAGGGGCTTTTTATAGTTAACAGAGGTGTTGGTGAAGCTATTTTGAAACAGTAGTTTTTCAAGCCACTCTTGGTTAAAAGTAGTCAAGCTGCAGCCAAGCTACACTTCTATAAATTACACAGCTGCACTATGAGCTACTGAGGAAAAGTAGATAATGATGAAGCTACTTATGATATGAAATCTTAAATTTACCTGTGGAGTGCAGTTTTTCATAAAAACAGTACATCAAAAAATGTGTGTGTCATAAATACAACCCGGATTCCAAAAAAGTTGGGACACTAAACAAATTGTGAATAATAACTGAATGCAATGATGTGGAGATGGCAAATATCAATATTTTATTCGTAATAGAACATAGATGACAGATCAAAAGTTTAATCTGAGTAAATGTAACATTTTAAAGGAAAAATATGTTGATTCAAAATTTCACAGTGTCAACAAATCCCAAAAAATGTGGGACAAGTAGCAATAAGTGGCTGGAAAAAGGAAATTGAGCATATAACGAACAGCTGGAAGACCAATTAACCCTAATTAGGTCAATTGACAACATGATTGGGTATAAAAAGAGCTTCTCAGAGTGTCAGTGTCTCTCTGAAGCCAAGATGGTAAGAGGATCACCAATTCCACCATTGTTTCGCAGAAAGATAGTGCAGCAATACCAGAATGGTGTTACCCAGCGTAAAATAGCAAAGACTTTTAAGTTATCATCATCAACCGTGCATAACATCATCAAAAGATTCAGAGAATCTGGAACAATTGCTGTGCGTAAGGGTCAAGGCCGTAAAACTCTACTGGATGCTTGTGATCTCCGGGCCCTTAAACATCACTGCACCTCAAACAGGAATGCCACTGTCAAGGAAATAACAGAATGGGCTCAGGAATACTTCCAGAAAGCATTGTCAGTGAACACAATCCACCGTGCCATCTGCCGTTGCCAGCTGAAACTCTACAGTGCAAAGAGGAAGCCATTTCTAAGCAAGCTCCACAAGCTCAGATGTTTGCACTGGGCCAGGGGTCTTTTAAAATGGAGTGTGGCAAAATGGAAGACTGTTCTGTGGTCAGATGAGTCACGATTTGAAGTTCTTTATGGAACACTGGGACGCCATGTCATCCGGACCAGAGAGGACAAGGATAACCCAAGTTGTTATCAATGCTACGTTCAGAAGCCTGCATCACTGATGGTATGGGGTTGCATGAGTACTTGCAGCATGGGCAGCTTGCATGTCTGGAAAGGCACCATTAATGCAGAGAACTATGTTCAGGTTCTAGAACAACATATGCTCCCATCTAGACGTCATCTCTTTCAGGGAAGACCCTGCATTTTTCAACAAGATAATGCCAGACCACATTCTGCAGCAATCACAACATCATGGCTACGTAGGAGAAGGATCCGGGTACTGAAATGGCCAGCCTGCAGTCCAGATCTTTCACCTACAGAGAACATTTGGTGCATCATAAAGAGGAAGGTGCAACAATGAAGGCCCAAGACGATTGAACAGTTAGAGGCCTTATTAGACATGAATGGGTGAGCATTCCTATTTCTAAACTTGAGAAACTGGTCTCCTTTGTCCCCAGATGTCTGAGTGTTGTAGTAAGAAGGGGGGATGCCACACAGTGGTAAAAAATAGCCTTGTCCCAACTTTTTGGGGATTTGTTGACGCCATGAAATTTTGAAACAACATATTTTTCCCTTAAAATTATACATTCTCTCAGTTTAAACTTTTGATCTGTGATTTGTGTCCTATTCTGAATAAAATATTAGATGTTGGCAACTCCACATCATTGCATTCAGTTTTTATTCACAATTTGTTTAGTGTCCCAACTTTTTTGGAATCCGGTTTGTACAAAGTTGATCTGAAGAGAAAAACAGTGAGCTCTGTGTGTGTGTGTTACTGAACTGAAGGATCAGAGCTGCAGAGATCTCAGAGTGAGACCTCACTGATACCCTCTCATACAGTTAAGAAAGGATTATATTGAATATGAATTAAGTAATAAATCAAATATACCCCTTTGTTTACCCCTTTAACAATCAGACATTACACTTCATTGTCTTTATTTATAATAAAAAGCAGCACAGAGGCTTTCTTGTGACCTTCCAGGCTGTGTTTCAT
Organism: Hoplias malabaricus; assembly: GCF_029633855.1. Lineage (NCBI taxonomy): Eukaryota > Metazoa > Chordata > Actinopteri > Characiformes > Erythrinidae > Hoplias > Hoplias malabaricus. Next base: position 13,754,583 of record NC_089813.1, on the reverse strand, counting down.
ATCTCTGTAGCTCTGTTTGTGTGGTGAGTCAGGTCTGAAATGAATTACTGTATAAAATGATGCTTGCTGATGTTTCTCCATTTAGCTAATCTTGAGGGAAGCTCAGATATATCTTCTGCTGTCTTACATTTCTCAGAACTGTGTCCGTGTAACAGTAATACAATAACCCCGCCTAGTATTGTGGCCATGACCAGGGGTACTTGGCCTGTGACAATGCTTAGATAGGTGAGACGTCTAAGCGTAGTATCCACATGAAAGTCAGGACTAAAGATTTCTGAGCAGAGCATCACACTGCCTCCACTGGCTTGCTTACTTCCTATAGTGCATCCAGCTAAGCAAAGCATCCACATCCAAAGGGGAGAAGCTCGGATTTCATTGGAGGTGGGGGTGCACTTTGTTAAACAGCTTTTGAATGTTCTTTGATATCAACATTAAACGTTTGTAACAGGTAGTTTCCAGTGGTTATGAATGTGATGAGACAACGGTTGCCCTTCACTAGAGACTGTGTATGTGGATGTTACATTTGCCTGTTTACCTCTGTGGTCTCTTTGCCAGCAAATTGAGTAAGGGGAGGTTGATCGGACAGAGTCCATCAATGGGGTGTGCTGTAGGGCCCACGACTAGCTTGTAGGGAGGGAGAGTCTTGGTCACAACCCGGTAAAGAGATACTGTTGATGTACGTGCACTAACTGGTTATGTTTTTTAAGGCCTTATATTATCTTATGTTACTGGGGCGGGGCCAATCATAGAAGAAGAAGTGGAAACAGGTAGAGAGGGGGAGACTACCTGGAGAACACTCACCAGAGTCCAAGAGGGAGCAAGCTTAGAGAAAGAGTCCCATGGTCTTGTGACTTGGAGCCATACTTACCTGTGCTGCATAAGAGTCAGGTTTACTGTTTTAACTCCTGTTTATTTCCATTTCAGTTTTTGTTTGTTTCTGTTCTGTTTTATTCCAATACAATTACTCACCGTGCTCCAGATCCCCAGGAATCATCGTCTTTTCCATCTACACCCATCCTCATTCACACTTGATCACAACCGACCCGATGACTTCGTGTCTCTTCATTGGGGATTCGGCAAAGCATCGTCAAAATGAACACAGATCTCTTGGAGGAATAGACCAATACCTAACTGAGTGAGCTACCAGCGATTACAAGATCAGAGCCAAACACTAAGCAGTCAGAAGTGGAACAAAGTTGAGGGAACTTATAAAAAACTGTTTATTTATTTATTAAAAGATAAAAAAAAGGAAACCAAAAGTAAATAACTTTCATAAAGAATGGAATGATTTCATCACATCAGGTTTGAACCCAAGTCTTTCTGATGACAATCTAATACCCCACCACTGTACCATGACCACCCATAGAAAGTGAACAGGTGGAAGTGATAATAGTGGTGGGAAATGCAATAGAGATTGGGGGACAGAAAATATTCCCAAACCTATCCACATTAGGGGAGAAGGCGGGAAAGGTAAACAAAGGATGCAAGGGGAGACTGGCTACCTCTACAATACTGAGGTTTGATGAGTTCTCCCAACTTAACAGAACACAAAAACAGTAGGAGATGAAGGGCGAGACCCCTCAGCCTCCTCAGAAAATATAAAGAGAGAAGGGGAGACCTCTAAGTCTTCTGATAAGAAATAGAGAAAAGAAGGGGAAGGGTGAGACCTCTCAAACTCCCAGCACCTCCTGAAAACTACGACATGCTAAAGCACACAAAAGAACCAGCAAACTCTGCTGTCTTCCTAGAGCCTTTATAGGTAGCTCCACAGGTGCAAGGTGCCAGGGCTAATTGCTGATTTACCTCTAGTGGCCGAAGCTGGACCAGCACCCTGACCAACCCTTACAACTTTCTGTTTTTAAGTGCATTGTTGTTTCCTTATTTCTCACTAATCACACACACGTCTTTAGAACATGGAAAGGGAAAGTCATAAAGTGCAGTGTGGAAAACCCTTAGCAGTTCTCTCATGAGCCAACAACTGGTTTCTATAACAATTTAAAGTAGCAGAAGGACAATTACCATACTGTACATTTTATGTTTAAATGTTGTTTTGAAATATATTTATCACATTTTTTTCTCCTGATCACATTAAATTAAAATGTACTGATCACATCCAGAGCACTGTTTACATTAGCGTGTGTTTACATGTGGTGAGGTTTCTCTTCTGCTGGTTGGGCCTTGTTTTGGAATCATGCTTTAGTTCTTTTAGTATAATCTTTGATTTTATTTTAAACTTCATACACTAAGTTCACTTTTGATTTGTTGGTATTTTAATAATGAACGTGTATGAGATGTTTCCCATTAACAACATTACTTTTGTCTCATTTAATGTCCAGGTCATGACTCTGACCTCTAGTGGACAAACACATGCTCTACACTCCTTCAGTATATGAACGTGAATGGTACCACTTCAGAATAAGGCGACATTTATAAATGCTTTAAAATCTGTTTATTTATTAAAGTCCATTTATAATATTTTATAACACATAAACAGTAAGGGTAATGGTGACCTGTTATTTGCCAAATAGTAAAACCATATCCATCTACACTGTTACACCTAGGATCTCGCAGAATACTGACCTCACTTCGTCTTCTCCTTCAGTCGACAATAAACCTGTCAGCTTCAACACGTTTGTTAATATGTTTAACAATACTTCCTCCTGAAGCTGAAATAATTGTATTCAGAGCGGAGGAGGAGGAGGATGAAAACACTGAATGTTGGTTTCCTGGAAAAAAAAAAAGAATAACAATGAAAACTGAGGAGAAAGAGAAAAACTGTGTTGAGCCACATACAGAAATAAAGGATCTTTTAATAGTGAATTGTTGTAGGAAACAATTTTATTATTTTGTGTTTGTGGACAAGTATCTTTAAATGATGATTAGAAATTATAATTCATTGTGTGAAAACTTGTATCTTATATGCATGAACGATTAACTGGCATGATGACTCACTGATATATACACCTTTTTAAATTCTTAAACATTTAACCTTGAACAGATGTGCACTTAGGCTTTTACCAAGCTCACATAAATCACAAGTGTTAACTTAGGAGGATCTTGGAGTCCATTAGGAGTCTCCCTAAATTTTGGTGACATGGAAGGGAGGTATGGGAAGAAAATGTCTATTGTCAAGACTGCATGATGAATGTTTTTGGGGTCAAGGGATGCATGCGAAACTGGCACGAGAGAGCTGAGTACTAACATGTCTTATTATGAATATTAATGTTAATCAGCCAGAAACGCCTTGCCAGCAGGGTATACGTCATATGGGGTATAACTGTGGAGTCAGAACTTGGAGAGGTCAGAACTTTACTTGGGAAGGGCATTAGACTGTTTTCATGTATTAGTTCTCTTGGATCCAATATTGTTAAATAAATACTTTGATTTGCTTTGAACTTCACTCGACTGGTTTCTGCGACTCTTCCAGAACGAACACGTCTCCCCGAAGAGGGAGGGTGTATTTTGGACCTTTTGGATATTTTTAAATTTTAATTACTTTGAGAACAGTCCAAAAGAACATTTTAATCTTCAGAAGTCAAGCACTAAAGTCACTTCTTGTTCTATTTTATTTTATACTGTTATGCCACAAGATTAAAAAAAAAACTCACCGGTGAAGTGAAACACACTGATGAAGCCCTGTTGGAGGACTGGAGTATATCAGGTGGTGTGTTACTCACGTCATCTGCAAGTGGTTTTAATGTTGTGGCTGATGCATGTAGGGCTTCGGTGAAGTGACATTTCTCCATGTAGTTGTCACTGTTCTTTCTGTGTGCAGTGTGTGGATTGAGGACTGTGAGGCGGTGTCAGGTTACACTCGTCCACACACTTCTCAGTGTAGTAATGATCTCTAATGGATGTGTTGTAGTACCTAAGAGCGGCTGTAGGAGGCAGTAGAGTCTAAGGTATAGCGATAGCACTGTCCCTTGTTTGGTCTCATGTTGCTCCAACGCTTGACCCTGTATAATTCGCCTTGTTACACTGAGTAAGAGCTCTCTAGTTTTTGTTTCAACATAGTATATAGCATGGGCATGTAACAACAATCAAAGATATTTCCGTAGTGAGACAATAACAGAAGGACATTCTGCAGTTCAGGAGCCAATTATTGTCCTTGTGGGCGGAGTTTGGGTTCCAGAAGTGAGTGGACAGCCCCCTCTACTGGTCAGAGCTTAAACAGATTTATAGTGAGAGGAGTACAATGTGAAATGAATATTGTTCTACCTTTAATCAGAGAGTAGAATGATGAGATTGTGTGCTGTGATATTTATCATAAAACACTGTCTGAGGTTAATTGCTGCATAATATTAGATGTGTCTACTGTAAAAGGTAAGCATTGTGTTTGAAGGGAGACACTGAATCAGTATAAAACAGACTCCTTTATGATTGTTACAACAAATATTACTCTTAATTCCACAGATGTGAGTTTGATACGGATAAAACAACAATTGTGTTGATAAATAATCATTTCATTTGTGTGCTTTCCTTTTACAAATGGATTTAAATGTATGGAACTTTAATGAATTATTGCCCGTGCTTAACTTTCTAATATACATTAAATAAACATTTCCTCTCACTGGACTTGTTACTGTACTCTACCTGTTTGTCTGTGACAGCAGAACACTACATCAAGAAAATAGGCACCGTTTTTGACCTCAACTCCACAGGAGCATATGGTGCTGAAATCTTATAAGGATTTAAATTATGTTATGTACCATGACCCAGTCTTTCAGAATAAACACAACCCACACCATTTATTACTGAAAGAAACTATGTGATCTTTATTTCAACACTAGCATTGACCCAGACAGTGAGCATATATCTGTCCACTGTCATAAACAGGTTGGCAAACTACTGACTGTAGACCACTGCTGGTCCACCATCGGACCACTCAGATTACTGTCCTGTGAACAGACTTTTATTCTGGAAACAAACTAATACAAATATTACCAACAACTATGAGAGATATAATAATGAGTATAAGCCTGATATAAAATGATGCTGAAAATGTTGAATATGGCGTAGATTAAAATGATTTATGAATCTAATTTATAAAGAACATCAAAAGAATCTAATGAATGAATAATTACTAAATTGGATTGTGAATGGAAAAGTGTTAAAATGTGGCATTTTGTCTAAAATTCTGTTTAATCACAGGTGGTCCGCCCAGAAAACTGTGTAAAACATCAGTGGAGCTCCATCTTTGCCCTCATTGGACCAACCGTGGTCTGCCGTCCCCTATCAGGGGAGTAAATCAGACACAAAACACAATCACACTTCATATTTATCCAACTGTGGAATAAAATAAAGTGATTACTGGAGAAATATCATAAAATATAAAAATGCTATGAATACAAATGTTTCTTAAAAGTTTAAAGCAAAGGTATGATTTCTGCTCATTGCAAAACTCAAAGTCGTGAAAACATTTTTTATAAATGTGTAATGTTTGTTACAAAAAAAAACAAACAAATATTCAGTGTCTTCTGAAGTAGAACTTAAAATGTATTGAGAATATATTAATCATTTTAAAAGTGGTCTGCTCAATTTTTTTTATTAAGATTAAACAGCCTTGGTGAAGATTTGCATTTACATTAATAATATTTATGAAAAAAGTTTTAGTTTCCTATAAATTGAAACTCACATTAAATATTCTTTTAAGTCCCTGAATGAAAGAGTTTATGGCTCATAATAAAATAGGTTTGATACAGAACCTCTGACACCTCCAGGACACTAGGTGTCAATACAATAACTGATTTATAAAGTGAAGTAGAATCATTAGACAAAATGGTGGATGGCTCGGTGTGGAGCTGATGTAAGAGTCCACAGCTGCTGCATTAATACAACTGCTCTCACTGACAGAGCAGAAATGAAGCTGCTGGATGCTGAGGTGCAAATGAAAGCCTTTTTTTTCTGATCTGAAAAGTACATGATTAATATTGTAATGTAAAATACTGTACTACAAATATCATCCAGATTCTTCAGCTTCTATCACTGCGTAGGTTCTGTTCACCTCATCAGGTTTAACTGTGAAATACACAATAATACACTGCACATTAGTCTTTGATCAGATGTTATGATACAGTTTAAGGCTGATAATAAATATCTGATCCAGAGAACCTGAGAAACTATTTCAAATCCGAGTTCTTACCTCAGGCTCTGTGGCATTTCACCCCCAGCACAATGGTGATTATCAAATAAGGAGTCACTGCCATGAGACTACTGAGCACTCTGAGAACCGAAAAATACAAATTAAAAAGCAGCAGACTTCTGACTGATATCCAGCTCCGTGGAGACTCTCCTTCCTCTGCGTGTTTACAGTGGTAGAGACCTTCATGAGACTTTGAGACTTTATGGATGGTCATCTTTTCTGTCGTCTGCTCCTGGAGAAGTACTCCATCTTGATAGAAATCAGCTGGGAGGTGTGAGGAGTTTGTGGAGCGATTTAAACAGCGGAGAGTCAGAGAATCTCCCTCAGACACAGAGTGGACAGGACTCTCCAGAATCACAGCACCATCTGCAGGATAGAAACAGGAGTAAATAAAGTGTTACTGTGGTAAAGAGCTTAACTGCATTTGAAATTTTATTAAATAATTAATATCTTTCATACTTCTCTCCACTCCTCTGTATTGAGCCCCTATTATTGATGAGAATAGTGGAGACTCACTGTGCACTGTGATGTTGACAGGATCACTGCTCTCTCCAGATTCAGACTGACACCAGTAAACTCCAGTGTCTGATGTGGAGAGGGAGCTGATGTTGCAGGTAAACCCTGGAACTGAAGAACAGTTGGACACCTTGTCACTGTGTGTGTATCGTCTCACTCTCCATCCAGCAGAGTCTCTGTGTCCCTCACAGCTCAGTGAGAGGGAGTCAGTGCTGAAGTGTTGAGTTCTGCTGGGACTGATGATCAGAGACACTGGAGGAGAGTTACCTGAAAATACACAGAAGTATTAAAGTCTGTTTCCTGTAGAGGACATTAACTCATTTTCACTGTAAAAATCAACAGAAGTGTAGTGAGACTGTTCTGACTGTATATTCTTCACTGGCTCTAGTTCCTCACCAGTGATCCATAGCGGCTGTGGACTGCTGTACTGTGTGTGAAAGGCTGGTTCTCCTCTCTCTGCTCCACACACATAAACTCCTGTGTGATACAAAGCAGCAGGACTGAGAGTGTAGGAGCCTCCAGCTCCTCTTCTGCTGTCTGACAGGAGCTCTACAGAATACACCACTTTACCATGAACATCTGTAATCTGGGTTAAACCTTGTCTGTAGGGAACAGCTCTGTACCAGCTGAACGTCCAGCCTTTAGAGGAAATATTAACCTCACAGCTTAGAGTCACTGAGTCTCCTTCAGTCAGCCAGCTCTGTGGAGACACACTCAATACTGCCTGGGCTTCACCTGACACAGACGACATGGAGAATAGAACAGACACAAACACGTTTATACAGAGGGAGAAGATTATTACATACAGTATAATTAACAGGAAAATACACCTCAAACCCACAGACTCACCAGACAGAGTCAGTGTAACAGCAGCACTGATCTCTGACTTCTGAGAGTCACTTTTCCTCTCCCCTCTGCAGGTGTATTTACCGCTGTTAGACTCTGTAACAGAGCGGACTGTAATCTCCTGTGATCTACTGAACTGCTTTAGTTCATTATTATCTTTAAACCAGATGTAATTCCACTCAGCGTCTCCTCCTGCCTCTATGTCACATCTCAGAGTGACATTCTCTCCTTTAAACACATGTACATCAGGCTTTATACTGGACACCACAGCTGTAGGATTATCTGTAAAAAAGTGAGAATATATTATGAATTTACCTTATTATTATTAGTTATATGAATTGAAATATTAAATAATCAGAACTGTAATGTTCACCAGTGAATGTGTTAAGAGTTAAAATATTTCAATAGAAAGGGTGACCATTAAGAGCTTCATAACATCAGTTTAAGATTTTCCTGAATTAATTCACCACAAATGGTTTTAGTTAAATGATCAAATCTAGAAAGTAACCTTAAATTGGTGCATTACCTTTAATTTAAATGTTGTTTAAACAACCAGTGAGTGGTTTGTAGTGAATCAAAACTGGCTTCATACAAAGAACCCTATTTTCCACCTTTTTATTGAACACTGAAACTGTCGGGTTATTTATTTAATTATTATTATTAATCTTTCTTTTCAGTTTGTAAGAAAAACAAATGTTTTCTTTATGACGAGAAGCAGAGCTGTTTGGGTTGATGTTATTTATAAAACTGGACCCTTGAGCTGAATAATGTTTAAGAAAACACAACTAAGTTTATTGAAAATCTGACAGAAAAACCACTGAGAATTATTTACACATTACAGTTAAATGAATAAAATTAGAGCTGGTTCATTCATTTTTAAAGTCAGTATGAAGCTATATTTATTCTCTCATGTGCAAAATCTCTACTCAAAATTGTTCTGGAGGCAGTGCTGCCTTTGAGGCCAAAGTGTTACCAGCCAAAAGGAGGGGGATGAACCTGATTTGATGGCACACATTGGGTGGAGATTTCCAAACACATGCAGTAAACCAGTAAAGGTCTGCCTAGACCCAGTGTGTGCTCTGTCAGAAATGACATTAGAAGAAAGAAATGTGCAATATACTTTTTCATTTCTGTTACTTTACATAGTTCTGTTTTGTAATTAGTTGGAAGCACTGCAGAAATCTCTGTTATGTTTTGCTTGAATGGAGGATAATGTAACTGCCTCTGAGGAAGCTGATGAATGTTATAATGCTCTGCTGCCTCTGAGGCAGATTCTGTAGAAGTAGTTTCCTGCACATTGGAGTTATGACTCTGCTGTCTGTGAAGGAGCTACAGAATGTTATACAATAATGCTCTGCTTCCTCTGAGGTAGAGGCTAAGACAAAGTGGAAATGCACGACTGCTGCCTCTGAGGAAGCAGAGCATTATAACATTCTGCAACAAATCTACAGGGGGAAAAAGATAATTATTTTGCAAATTTATTTCCTCCAAAGTCATTTCTGACCGTCAGAGCAGGCAAACCACGGAGGTCTAGACAGAGCTTTACCAGTTTATAGCGCTGTATTTGAAAATATCCGCCCGATGTGTGATAATCATCTTCATCCCACCTTTTGGCTGGAAACTAATCTCCTTCTTTCTGCCTCAAAGTTAGTGCTGCCTCCAGAACCATTCTGAGTAGTGATTATGCACATGACACTTTTAATCTTACTTCCTTGTTAGCTCACATCCCTAGTTTTATTAAAAGCAAAATTCATCAAATCATATCAATTAGAAGATGATTTTATTTCCTGTAAAACATTGTCGCTGCCTGTTTCTAAAATATCTTCTAATATTGCATTTCACAACCATACACCACCCCACCCCCTGATAAAACTCACAGATAAATATGTGACGCTGTGGAAGGAAGATGTGTTATGATTTCTGAATAATGTTGACTATTTGTGTGTGTAGTGATGTAAATATAAATCATTACATGTTCAGTCCTAATAGCAATAAATATCATCACTTAGTGAAAGTCTCTTACTCACCAGTGACGTTTACCCAGAGTGCATCACTGTAGTGTGTGTAGTAGACTGGGTCTCCTCTGCCAGCTCTGCACCTGTACTGACCTCCATTAGAGTCACTAACTGAGATGATGGTGTAGATGGAGGAGCTGGTGTTGATCTCAGGACTGTGTGTGTCTCTGGACCAGTATAAGGTCCATCCAGCAGACTGACCCAGTGTACAGTACAGAGTCACTGGGTTTCCTCTCAGTACAGATCCATTACGGCTTGATGTCAGCGTAGGCTGAGGTTTTACTGTCATAAAATTAATTGATTGGAAATCTCTCTTTTTTAAACACTGCTCTCTGAGTCTCAGAAACACACTTTGCTGCCTTTAGTATTTTGAACATTCTATTTATTACAGACATTTACTAAGAGTGTAGACAGATAAGCAAAGTTAGACTGTGTTATATGTCTGAAAACATAACAGGAGTCCCAAAGTGCAGTTTCAGCAGTGCTAAGACTGGAGTAGCAATGACAGAGGCTCTATCCTCAGGCAAGTGGAGCATTAAAATAATTTTCAGGCATTCAATTTAAGCAAAAAATTACTACATAGTGTTCCTTAAATGGGGTGGCACGGTGGCGCAGCAAGTAGTGTCGCAGTCACACAGCTCCAGGGGCCTGGAGGTTGTGGATTTGATCCCCGCTCCGGGTGACTGTCTGTGAGGAGTTGGTGTGTTCTTCCTCAGTCCCAAAACACACGTTGGTAGGTGGATTGGCGACTCAAAAGTGTCCATAGGTGTGAATGTGTGTGTGTCTGTGTTGCCCTGTGAAGGACTGGCGCCCCCTCCAGGGTGTAATCCCGCCTTGCGCCCAATGATTCCAGGTAGGCTCTGGACCCACCGCGACCCTGAATTGGATAAGCTGTTACAGATAATGAATGAATGAATGAATGAATGTTCCTTAAATACCCCCAAACCTGTTGTTCCTGTTACATTTTAAAAACGACTACATGCTTATATAAAACTTATATAAAGTCCTGGACCTGAGAAAACATCAAAACTGTCTCTTTGTACAAACAACACTTAAAGCTTTCATCTACACTCCTGAAAACATCCACCCCAGAGTCCAGACCTGAACATCACTGAATGCATTTGGATTTATTTGGATCTTTGAGAAGCAGAGAATGGAAACAACATGTAAAACTGAACTTTGGAGGAGTGGAGAAATCAAGGCTCAATAATCTCCTGAAAAAAACTAATCTCCTGAAGCTATAACAGAAGAAAGTAATGGATTTAAATATTTATAATGTATTTATAAACTAATATCTCTTAGAACAGAAATAATGTAACAATGGAGTCACACTCACCTGATACAGTCAGTGTTAAAGGGGCGCTGGTGTGTGTGTATATTCGGTCTGAAGATCCTTTTCCTTTACAGGTATAATCACCTTTATGAGTCTGAGCAACAGAACTGATGACATATTCCTTCCTTTCAGAACTGGGGTGAGGACCGTTACTCTGATACCACTCATAATTCTGGTCATCTCCACTTTGTGTGTGACATGTCAGAGTGACTCTCTCTCCGATGAACACACTCTGAGCTGGTTGGACCTTCACTGTTTATCAGAACAGAACAAAACATTTCATCTCCATTTCCTAACTATAATTTTTAAATGAATCTGGAAAAATCAACAGCCCTTTTTTCTGTGAAAGAACTCCTTCACAAATGAACTAAACAACTGTCAAACACTTCAAAATGTGAAGATACGTTTTTTCATTCTCCTGTAAAATTAACATTTTGAAGATAAAATCTTTATTTCTGACAAAATAAATAAATAAATAAATGAATTTAAAAATGAGTAGTCAACACATAACTCTGACTGTAATCATGATGAGATCACTGTAGTGTCTCTGGAAACTGTCCTCCTTGTGATTTCTCTGACATTGATCTGGACTTTGATTCTAAGGTTGTTTCTCTCTGTTGTATTTGTGAATAAAACCTGCAAATAGATCCAGTTCACTCTGCAGACCCTTCATTACAGGGTTATTTACCTGATAAACACACACCCAACACTGGTACAGTGGCAAGAAAACGTGTGTAAACCTTTTGGAATTTTACGGTTTTCTGCATAAATTTGTTATAAAATGTGCTCTGATTTTCATTAGATTCTTCTGTAGCTGTGGATTAGACCTGCACATTCTTCCTGGCAGAACTGCTTTAGCTCTGTCATATTCATTGGATGCCTCGTGTACACCTCTTCAAGACCATTCAATAACATCTCTATAGGGTTGAGATCTGATTGGCCACTCCAAAGGGTGATTTTGTTTTTCATAAGCCGTTCTGTAGTAGACTTGTGTTTTTGGGTCATTGTCCTGTTGCATCACCCAAATTCTACAGTTTCAGTTGACGTACAGACACTTTCACATTATCCTGTAGAATACATTTGGGAATTAATTTTCCCTCTCAATGAATGTAAGCTGGCCAGGACCTGATGCAGCAAAGCAGGTCCAAATCATGATGTCCCCTCCACCATACTTTATGGTTGGGATGATGTTTTCATGGTGATATGCACTGCCTTTTTTACACCAGATGTAGCACTGTGTGTTCTTTCCAAATAGTTCAATGTTAGTATCATCTGTCTTAAACGTTTTGGCCAGTATCATTGTGGAAAGTCTATGTGGTCTTACAAACTTCAGGCGTGCAGCAATGTTCTTTTTAGAAAGCACTGGCTTCCTTCGTGGTGTCCTGTAATAGACACCCTGCTTGTTCAAGGTTTTACGGACTGTAGGCTCATGAACACAGATGGTAGCCTGTATTTATGATGCTTTCAAATCTTTGGCTGTCACTCTGGGTTGTTTATTTACCTCATCGATGAGTCTCCGTTGTGCCCTTGGGGTCATTTTGATTGGGCGCCCACTTCTTGGTAGAGTAGCCACAGTCCCAGATTGTCCCCATTTGTGGATTGTTTGCCTAACTGTAGACTGATGAATTTCTATCCATCCATCCATCCATTATCTGTAACCGCTTATCCAATTTAGGGTCGCGGGGGGTCCAGAGCCTACCTGGAATCGATGAATTTCTAAAGTCTTTGAAATCACTTCTAACCCCTTCCATCTTCATGTATCTTCATCTCCATCATCAATTTTTTTTTTATCGTAGATCCTCTCAAAGCTCTTTTTGGTGAGGCATGGCTCACATTCGCGTATCTTCCTTGTGCAGAGCAAACTCAAAAAGAATAAGTGGATTTTATCAGTCAAAGTAGCTCTAGTCCACACCTCCAGTCTCCAAATGTTTTTCTTACCAAGATAAGGTATGCGAACACTGGACTCCAATGAGCTTTTTTGAGGTCATTAACCCAAGGGTTAATATACTTTATCCACTAGCACTATGAGGCCTTATTTCACTGTAAAATGTAATAGCCGTGACGACTTAAATTAATTAGTTAACTTTACTTGGTTATGAAGATAATGCACTTCTTACTAGTTTATTGTAAGTTACCGTTAATTGTAGAGAGAAAAAAACAATTAACTTATTGTCTTGAGTGCAGACAGCTTAAAACAATCAAGTAGTAATAAAGGCTGTGATGTGAGCATGCGCAGGACTCAACGTTCAGTCTCCAGCCCAGAACTGGTTTAATGGCCGGTGGATGACTTCGGTGGAGCCTGCTTTTGTCTTTTGAAGTAAGGTAAGTTGTCAAGCAAGCAACGAATTGAAATGTATTTTATTTTCATTTATTTAACGAAATAAAATTGTGTGACTTTATTTCTGAATACTCTCATAGCTGTATCTAGCTAGTCGTGGATGTGTTAGCTAGCATAAACGGGTTTAGCTATCATATCGTCGCACTGTAGAATATAAAACGAAAAATACACATTTTAAAGTTAAGTATAGTAGATTGCCTGTTGAAGAATTAAATGTTCTTTTTAGACCGTTCCCAAAGTAATTAAAATTTAGAAGATCTCCAAAAGATCCAAAATACACCCTCTCTCCTGAGGGAGGCGTGCTCGTTCCGGAAGTTTCACAAAGACCAGTTGAGTGAAGTTCAAAGCAAATCAAAGTATTTAATACAATGCTGGATCCAGGAGAACTAATACATAAGAAACGCAACCTAGTGCCCTTCCACGCAGAGTTCTGACCTCTCCCCCATCTGACTCCAGTTTTATACCCCAAATGACGAATACCCTGCTGGCAAGGCGTTTCTGGCTGATTAACATATATTAATATGCATAATTAGACATGTCAGTACTCAGGTTCCTCGCGTGCAGGTTTCCCATGCACCTATGACCCCAAAACACTCATCATGCCCTTCTGACTCTGTAGGTTTTATTACCCACATTCCTTTTCTGTCACCAAGATTCAGAGGGGTCACGAATGGACTTAAGGTCACTGAGATGCCCTAAAGTTCAACTCCCCCTTTTGGCTAACAGTTGTAATTTATGTATGTTTTCTAAAAGCTTGGTATGGCCTAAGTGCACTATTATTCAAAGTTAAACATTTAGGAATTTAAAAAGATGTATATATCACGTGTCATCATGCCAGTTAGTGTGCAGATTCTAAACTGTTTAAATGCATGGTTAAAATACTGGTTAATCATTCATATGAATACAAGGTTTCATACAATGAATATGTAATTATACTTTCTAATTTTAACCAATCATCATTTAAGGATATTTGTCCACTAATACAAAGTAATAAAATTATTTTTCACAACACTGTGAATAAGAAGATGCTGGAGTCAAGTCGGAGAATACATTTAGCCAAATTTTAAGGAAAACTTCCCCCAGACTGTGTGAAGTTGGTCATTTTTTTAACTGCTTTAAAATTCTTTACAGACTAGATTCCAGAATCCGCTTATTCACATAAGATCTACTATATTTAAGGAAATGATTGAATATTGTACATTATAAAGCGAAACAATTTAAGCTCTCACATATGCGACTTAGTGATAGTAAATTGACTAAACGTTAGCCGCCTATAACTTGTTTACCACCCTCCGCCACTGATTAGAGTACGTTTAGCTATGAAAAACATTTTAGTTTCAGTATTAAATTTAGTTTCAACAGCAGGTTTTATAGATATGCCAAGGGAAATAGACTGAGAAGACCTGTAAGGCTTAAGCTCAATGAGTTTTCCATGGGGAGGTGCAACATTTATTCGCAACTTATTCAGAGTTATTCACAACGCAACCTGTATTCGTCTCGAATAGTTACTGTACGGGGGGTTCCACCTTAAAACTGGTTAGCCGCACTTCCAAAGTTCTCCTGTAATCTACGACCTGCGTCGCAAGGTCGTAATTAGCATCTGAAATGTAAATAAAAAGTTTAATTTTTAACTTTTATGTTGTTTTTTTCCCTGAACTGTTACTTTTGTGTACTGGTGAAACAAGTGAAATGCTACTTTTTTTATGACCTTGAATAGATATTTTAAAAAATATACATTCATATCAAAACATTTATTTTTCACTAGCACTTTTAAAACATGCACATATCAAGGAATGTTTCTACAAATTTCTACTAATCTACAAATTACAACACTACAAGTGGTGTGTTTTAACCAAAACATTTTCTGTCTTTCTCAGAAGTGGAAGTGGCAGTTGTTGGTGAGCTATTCACTGAAAAGCTGGTTTGAAGTTGGCCATATCACACTGAAGGTAAGATTGAACCTTTTAGAATTTCCGGACAAAAATTTCACCTAAACTACCATCAGATTTGCACAAGGGGGTCATACCACTGAAAATAAATGCTCAAATACAGTTGCCACTTTATGTTAAATATATATTGGATCAATTTCTTTAATAAACAAATGACCAGGTATACTTTCCTCACATTTGTTTTTTGTTGCTTATGACAACTTCATGGGGAAGGCTGTATAGGCAGGGTAGTTTATATTTTGAGAAATGGCCATGCCTATCAACATTTCCCTGATGTAATGTTATTTTTTGTTTGTTTTTTTATACAGGATTCTGACAGTGATGAGGCCTGGGCACAAGTGTCTGTTGGGGTGCTGACTGACATCAGTGAAGATATGCCTCCCTCTCCAAATCATCTCCACCTTGACTCAGTGTCTACTGCCATCATTGTTGAGGGAGATATTGTAAAGGACAATTTACAGAATCTGCCTCAAGCCATGTGCCTCTTGTTTGGGTTGGCATATGCTTTGCACTTTAATTACCCTAAAGCCATGAAAAACACGTTCGATTTCATTCAAAGAGTGATGCTTGGCTTGGGAGAGAACAAACTTCCACCTAAGCTGCAAACTCTTAAAAATCTCCTGTTGAGTTAAATGGCTAATCAAGTGTGAATCTAGGACAGCTCACTTAAGTGGATTCTTTTTTTTTCTAACGTCGTTTCTAATGTTTAAACTAAATTAAGGCTCTCCTTTCAAATAAACAGCCCCGGGTTTACCAGCAATTTATGTTTATGTCTGTATATGTTCATTTTGTAGTTTTATTTTATTTATTGAATTGCTGGCATGTATGTACACACCTTGTCATCTTGTAAAACAATGCCAATCCTATTTTAAGCCTTTGTTCTTATTCTAAAAAAAAACAAAAACAAATAAAAACACGTATAATTGAACTTTAAAATCTCAGTACCTTGATTTATTGTGTAAATGGGCTTATTTTAAAGTGTACGGAATCTGCTTTTCATTCATGTTTTATGGATGTGTAAAGTACTTAAGTTACACAAGTAATACTTACTTGGTCTTTTTAAGGCAATCGGTTTGCATGGTTTTAATAAGTAATTCAGATTGCTGTTCAAGTAAACACAACTGACAAATTCTAAGTTGCAGAAAATGTCACTGTAGTTAGCCCAACTTTGATTAATGAGTTATTTTGAATATACACATAGTACATTTTAATTGAAATTATTTAGCTGTTTGAAATTCTGAGTAGGCTATACTAAATCTGAAGTACATATGAAACATATTATTATGTAGTATATACAGTTTTTTTTAATCGGTTTTTTTTAAGTTAATTAAACCGAAGTGTAAGTAAACTATACTAAATAAGCATTTGTTAATACAAGATACAGTCCCTATTCCAATTTACTTAGTTTTTTTAAGGCAATCGGTTTGCATGCATTTTTTAAGTAAGGTTAACTAATTAGATTTTACAGTGTTGAGGCACATTATATTTGTCAATAACCTTGACTTGGATGAGGATCAGATCACATTTTATGACAAATTTATGCAGAAAATCATGAAATTCCAAAAGGTTCACATACGTTTTCTTGTCACTGTATGTGATGATATTTTTCCTTTTACATTTTAAAAATGAATACATGCTCATACTGTCCTGTTTGAAAGATACAACTGGAGTCTATTTTATTTCATATTTGTTTCTTAACTTATTAAATACTACTGTTCCAGTTTGTGGATGAGATATTTTCACTCTCCAACAACCTGAACATTTCCTTTATTTGTACCTTCCACTTTATGGCTGTGAAGAACATTCAGACTAATCTTGACTTCAGTGATCAGTGCAGGTTTTGCTCATGAAGCAGCTGATATGAGACGAGCTGTGGTGCTGTGAAAAAGCCAGTCGTGTGAATGAAGAAGCAGAGTCAAACTATTAAATATTTCAATAATGAAAACCATAACTTGTAAAAATGTGCTGGACCTGATAAACCACCCACACTGTCTCCATCAGAGAAACAACACTTAAAGCTTTCATCTACGCTCCTGAAAACATCCATTCCTCTGCTGTGAGCTATATTTCTAATGCAATATAATGTAATAAAGGTGTTACACTCACCTGATACACTCAGACTAACAGAGTTACTGGTCTCTGTGTATATTTGGCCTGAAGATCGTGCTCCTTCACAGGTATAAACACCTGCATGAGACCCATCAACAGAACTGATTACATATTCCTTCTTCTGAGAATTTTGCACAGCAGCATTATTCTTGTACCACACATATTTCCCATCAACTCCACTGTTTATTTCACATGTCAGAGTGACTCTCTCTTTGATGAAAACACCTGCAGCTGGCTGGACCTTCACTGTAGGCCTTGGTCTCACTGTCACAAAATGAAAAGTCATTGTGAAATGATTATCGTAACAAAATAAAACCTTGTGTCTTTTTTAATTCATTTAATGTCTGTGACTCTTTATCCAGCTCAGGGTCGAGGTGGGTCCAGAGCCAACCAGGAATCACTGGACACAAGGTAGGAACACACCCTGGAGGAGGCACCAGTCCATCAGAGGGCACTACAAACATGAATGGACACTTCTGAGTCACCAATCAACCTACCAACGTGTGTTTTAGGAGTGTGGGAGGAAACCCACGTAGACACGGGGAGAAAACAAAGTCACCTGGCGAACCCACAACCCCAGGACCCTGGAGCTATGTGACAGTAACACTAACTACTGCACCACCCTGCTGCCCAATGACATACGTGAAATATTAAAAAACATCTATAATCATAATTCTGAACTCATTTGTAAAAACTGAAACAGAAGTCATCCCATAACTCTGACTGTAATTGAATGGTATCACTGTAGAACACAGAATAATAATCTCCCTGAGCGCTGCACAGTGGAACTCTGTTCCTCCTGGAGTACACACTGCTGCACTGACTGTGTTGTTGTGTCTATCTTCAGGAATCAGAGGAGGGTGTAAATACTGAGAGTCTTTCCTCAAGAAAATCTCCATCCAGTCGACTGTGGCAGCTCACAGCTCAGAGTAACTGTGTCTCCAGTAAAGACTGTGCTCTGAGACTCCACTCTCAGTCTGGGTTTTACTGCTGATATGAAATGATGAAGTCTGTTAAATATCTGCCTTTTCTTCAGAACACAATGTTAAAACAAACCTGCAAATGGACCCAGTTCACTCTGTAGACCCTTCATTGTGTTTATTGAGGTGCTATAAACAAATCCATCATTGGTAAATTATATCATTTGTTCCTTTTACATTTTAATAATGAATACATGCTCATACTGTCCTGAGTGAAAGACTGAACTGGAAAAACTATTCCATATTTGTTTGTTAAAATCTTATCTACTGCTCTATCAATTTGTGGAAGGGATATTTTTCACTCTTCAATCTAAACATTTCCTCTTATTGGTGTTTTCCACTTTGTGGCTGTGGATAAACCTAGATCAGTGGTTCCCAAACTTTTACTGCAGTGCCCCTTTTATAGATGAGAATATTTTCGAACACACACACACACACACACACACACACACACACACATCTAATGCTTCCTTACTCCATTGTAATTTAGTTTAAACTCTGAAATTCATACGATACGATACACTTTACTCTCAGATTCCTCTGAGGTTTGTCTTACATCACAGTGGCTCCAATAACAAAGAAGGGTCCGGGAGTGAGATCCATTTCACACACATCTACAAACATCTTACAACATGTTTTACAACAACACAGGACAATACACTTAAAACCACACCAGAGATTCCCTTCATACAAAACCATGTTACTACATATGAGCAAATCTATATAGATCACTCTTTTATTAAGTTTCCCACTCACTGAGGTATAAACCAGCTCCTAAACCTATTCAGTCTCGACTTCAGGATTCTAAAGCATCTATTTGAAGGCAAAATGTTGCTGCTGGGGCGCCCCCTAGTGTAGGTCATTTTTACAGCACTTTACAGAGATCAGAGGGGGAGTGGTGTTCTACACTCCTCCAAAACGTACATAGTGCAGTTTCTGCAGTGCTGAGCCCAGAGTAGCAATTACAGAGGCTCCTAAAAGACTAATCTCCTGATGCTAGAATAGATTTGTATATTTATAATGTACTTCTAGATTAATAAATCATACTCTAAACTGTAATAAAGACATCACACACACCTGGTACAGTTAGTGTAACAGCCTAACTGGAGTGTGTGTGTGTGTGTGTGTGTGTGTGTGTGTGTGTGTGTGTGTTACAGTTATAAACACCTGAATGATACAGATTAATTTCAGAGATTTGTTCTCCTTCCACTGTGGAGATTCACTGAGGGGGATGTCGTCCTTAAACTACACACAGTTCTGAACTCAGGTTTATAGTAAAATAGAAATCAGTAGCAGTCAATACATACCTCTGACTGTAACCTGGACTGATGTATTCATGACTGCCACCTGGCCAGAGCACTGCACACTGGAACTCTGTTACTCCTGGAGTAGACACTGTTACACTGACTCTGTTGGTGCGTCTATCTTCAGGAATCAGAGGATGTTGTAAATTCTGAGAGTTTTTATACCAGTAAAACTCCCATCCAGTGGAATCTGGCGTCTCACAGCTCAGAGTAACTGTGTCTCCAGTAAAGACTGCGTCCTGAGGCTGCACTTTCAGTTTGGGTTTATATTCTGTTGATATGAAATGATGAATTACAATGTACAGTTTTGTTCAACATTTGCCCCTTGATCAAATGATATTGTTAAACATTATATCATTTCCTCTTCATGGATCAAATTTCTCTATATTTTAGTGAAAAGTAACCAGTTATTTGTTAGATGTAAAACATTGGACATGTGTTTGTTTTAACATAAATATAGCAAAATGTGACATTTAGTTTTTCTCTGTACTGTGTTCCATATTTTTAACAAAACAGCTGATTTTTCTCCTCCAGTATACAACCATTTTAATAATTATAATTAATTACATAATTTTACTTATTTCACAAAAGACACAAACTGAATCATGTATTATTAAATAATTAATTCATTAATAGATTCATTTGTTCATTCATTGTTTGTAACCACAATCCTAAACTGTCCAGGGTGTGTTCCCACCTTGCACCCAATCCATCACAGGGCAACACACACTCACACACTCACACCTATGGACACTCCTGCACAACCACTCCATTTAACAACATGTGTTTCTGGACTGTGGGAGGAAAGCAGAGCACCTGGAGGAAGCCCACACAGACACAGAGAGAACACACCAAACTCCTCACAGACAGTGACCTGAGGTGGGGCTCAAAAACACAACCCCAAGCCTGTACTAATCAAGTGATGATTTTACTCTGGTTTTGTCTGGGATTCATTTAATTCATTATTAATAAAAATGTATTAACAGAATGATCCGTTTTAAAGGAGTCAGTTTCAAAGGATGACAGTTTCTCTGCTCAAAGATCACAAGTACCTTTGTAATGTATATCGTCACAGGAACAAAACCTTCTCTGCAGAAATCGACACAGCTGCTTCATATTTTTAGCACATTTTATTCCACCGTTACTATTTATTATTTTTATTTATTTAACAAAGCAAAAGGATTTAAACTATATATTATAGCAGCACTGGCTTGGGGTCACACAGGAGAGTTCCCAGAATGCACTGCAGCCTCCCCTGGTTTGTAGATTTATGGTTAATTTTGGGGTTTATGTTGCAGTTGGTGGTTGTTCATATCAGGGAGGGTTTTCTCTTATGTTTTTGTGTGTTTGGGCGTGGTGTGTAGTGAGACGTGTTGTTGTTTGGGGGCTCACTGTCAGAATGAAGTGTGGTGGTTGTGATGCCCCTGAATCTGGCTACAGACCAAGTCTAGGCCAAACACAGCCTGTTCACTTGTGCCATTTTGCACTATTTTGCTCTTTTAAGGCACTTAGTAAAACGTTGCTTGTTACAGCACGGCTGTGTCTCAGTATCATCCCAGTGTCTGTCAAAATATAAACACAAACACTAAAAAATAGATGTCCATAAATGTGGAAAATGTGCACTAAAATGTAAGTTATATTTCTTTAGTGGGTTTAGCAGAGGGTCTCCAAACTGCTGCATACAACTGTAAATTATTAGTAATTTGTAATAATTAGTAATAAACATGACTAATTACTAATAATGTAATTATAATGTCACTCTACCGTCCTAAAAGCATGAAAGTAGTGTCACCAACTATGATTCACCAACAACACAATCATCATCATATTTTAAAACCTTTGTGTGTGTGTGTGTGTGTGTGTGTGTGTGTGTGTGTGTGTGTTGTGTTGTTTTCATAAACAAGAGGGAATCTGAACTTTTCTGCTTTTCAAGTGGGAAAATTCCATTTGAAAACCTGAGGCCACAGTCCCAACCTCAGAGTAGTTAAAGCTGTTCAGTGACTACTCTTTTGTCCCGTTTCAACACGACGTGTCCACTGACGCAGAACTAATAAAATAGGCTTTTGATTCAAAGTTGAAGACAAAGTTAAGATGTTTGCAACATTTCTGACCAAACACCAGCCAAATCATCACAGCTTTGTTACATTTTAAAAATAAATTTAGCCAAAGCCCAAATAACTCAATATCTAGGTTCAAATTTTATTCAGACAGCAGTCAAATCAGTGATAACTGAGTGGAAGTGTGCAATTTCCCATCTTCAGACTGTTGCATAAATCCTTTTTTGCTGGAAGCTTGAATATTATGAGCTCTCAGCATAAGTGTAATAATAATTCTCATACTCTCAAACTAATTTTTGTATGATTTTTCTTGCAGTTTTTCACATCAACTACATTCCATTAGCAGGATTTATACCTGAATTTATCATCATTTCTGATCACCGTGCAACAATAACACCACTCCAGGTTTCTATTTCTAACAATTTTAACATGTGACTAAGCAGATTTTATAAAGCTTTTGTTGGAAAACAAACCACAGAGCTGTCTATAATACATTTACACAACAAATCTATTGAGTTTAATTGATACTTATTTAATAATGTTAAAGTAGTCTTAATAAAGAAATGAATTTAGGGTTCATCTTGTTTCATATGTTCTTGCATGAACTCTCACATTTATAGCACTGCTGGAGCTTATACTGAAACTGTGTTACAGTCAGTCTGGGTGGTGTTAACACACTTGCTGGTTGTTTGGTCTTAGAATGCAAGCTTGTTCACATTGTAGGCCACAGTTCCTCAAAACTCTACTTCAGCTCTGGGAACAGATTTTGTAACTAAATATTCATGGAAGAGAAAATAAACCTTCTGAACACGGTCCAAATGTCTGTGTCCTCACATGGCCATTTAAATATGCAGAATACTCTGTAATACTCTGTGTATGTGAATGATAATGAGAGAGTTCAGTAGATGCATGTAATGATTCACCTTGAGTTTGTCCGCAGTGGAAGGGCAGAACCAGCACTGCAGCAGAGAGAGAAACAGAGGACATGACGTATTAGTGTGAAACATCAGCAGGTAACACACACAGAATGAAGAAATCTGAAAAAGCTGGAGCTCATTTTATGAAGTAAAATATTCAGAATCACATGATTACAGATTAAGATTCATGCTCCGTTACTCTTTCAGTGTCAGAAGTCAATCACTGAAAGTGAATCACTGAATCACTGAAAAGATTTCTTTCCACTGAGCTTTTTTCACTCATTGTGTGTTATTGTTGTGGACATGCAGAGATGGGGACTCGAGTTTGAGACTCTGACTCGAGTCGCATTTAAGTCCCTCAAACTGTGACTTAAGACTCAACTTGGACTCGTGAACTATCTTTGTGTAATTTATTATTATATCATTAGTTTCAGATCAGCACTAGTGATGTTCGTTACCACCAATTACCTTTCTGATCTGATACTGAGTGAAATTCAGGCTGGTATCAGCGATACTGATCCGATCTGATACTCTGTGCAAATACACCTAATGTGTCCAGTAAATAAAAAAAACAGTAATGTATTTCAAATCATAGCTTCATAAAGAATACAATAGTCATTTATTTATTTTAAGCTCTGAAGTATATTGAGGTAGTGGCTCATTATATTGAGTGTAGCTGCTCTTGGGGAATCACCTTCAAATGATACAAAATCACATGGTAAAGCAAATGATGGGGCTATTCTGCACTGAATGCTTATTTAGATTCAACTATGTATGTAGTCTCTCCAAATAGCCTACAATAAGAGGATACAAACACTTGCTGTTTTCTAATGCTGTGTGACTCAAATCTAAATTGCCAGTAAAATATTTAATTAAATAAATAAATGGCACAATAATTGCAAAGGTTTGTCAATACCTACATTTTAAAATATTAATTTAACAGTTAAAGTAAATTAGAGGGGAGGCACGGTGGCGCAGCAGGTAGTGTCACATTCACACAGCTCCAGGGGCCAGGGGGTTCGATTTCCGCTCCGGGTGACTGACTGTGAGGAGTTTGGTGTGTTCTCCCGGTGTCCACGTGGGTTTCCTCCAGGTGCTCCAGTTTCCTCCCACAGTCCAAAAACACACATTGGTAGGGACTGGCGCCTCCTCCAGGGTGTATTCCTGCCTTGCGCCCAATGATTCCAGGTAGGCTCTGGACCCACCACGACCCTGAACTGGAAAAGCGGTTACAGATAATGAATGAATGAAAAGTAAATTAGACAGATTGTAAATAATAATTTTTTTTTATGGACAAAATATTATGTTTTTAATTATTTATTGATAATTATTGGTTAAATTTTGCTGTATTCTTATTTATAGTGTTAGCCTATAAGCTGCATATTGATTTGTAATTATCTGATTAATTCAGATATTTTCTTTTACTGTGCTCTCTGCAGCAAAATACAACCTGTCGAATAACAACGTACAGGTTCAACCTGTCGAATAAGAAGGGCCAAAACTGGTCCAAAGCCCCCTCAGCTAAAAGCTAAATGAGTTCTCAGTACTCTCCCTGATTGTTCCACGTTTCCAGGAGTCAAACTCGGAGTCAGAGCGTGAGACACACGAGGCAACCAGCTTTCTTTTTGTTTCCCAACGTGCTGCATGAGGCAGAGCACAGTAATCTCCTTTATAAATCAGTGTAGCCCGTCGTGTAAAGCAGGATTAAAAATCGCCCGAACAGACCTGTATTTACAATAGTCTTATTTTTTCATTCATTCATTATCTGTAACCGCTTATCCAGTGTTCAGGGTCCAGAGCCTACCTGGAATCATTGGGCGCAAGGCAGATATACACCCTGGAGGGGGCGCCAGTCCTTCACAGGGCAACACACCAACTCCTCACAGACAGTCACCCAGAGCGGGAACCGAACCCACAACCTCCAGGCCCCTGGAGCTGTGTGACTGCGACACTACCTGCTGGACCACCGTGCCGCCCTAGTTTTATATTTTCTTCAAACAGAAAAACATTAGGCATGAGATGTTTAATTATGCTAAACACAAACAGAAAATAATAGTTAAAATATATAAAAATACAGTTAAATATACTTTTAAAAGTGATCTGATCAGTTTTGATACTGTAGTGTGTGCTAAAATTGACAGTACAGTACAAGATTTAAAATCAAGAAATAGCAATGCAGTCATGTGGTCTGGAACAAAGGCATTCATGGTTTTCAACCATAAGAGACTTGAGACTCGATTTGGACTCAGGATGAGAGACTTGAGACTTGGCTTGGACTTGTAAAAAATGACTTGTGAACATTTCTGTGGTCATGACCATAATTTAAAAAAGATTCCATCAAGTTCACATTTAGTGCATCAACAAACTCAATGATCAGGACCCTCTCAGAGCCGCAGGATTACCACAGAGCTGTATTATCAGGTGGTGGATCATGTGTCTAAAGCACTGGGAGGTGAGAGGCCACAGTGTTTAAAAACTCCAGCAGCACTGCTTTTTTAATTCCATTAACTTATTTTATTTATACACCACAAAATGACAAACACCAAAAATCAACAGCACTGTGAGTTAAAGGATAAACAGGTTCATAAATCAGTAAAAAGACGAGTGTCTGATTCACTCATAGCAGTGTAACACACACTAACACCACCTCCACCACGTCTGTGTCACTGAAGTGCTGACAATTATCTATCACCCAAATAATACCAACTGTCCTATGGAGGTCCTCATTAATGAAGAGCTGTGGGGAAGGGGTCTAACCGACTAGAAAATATGAGCAGAAATACAACAAACACTGTCCATGATATAATATGTTTCAATTCTGTTATTGTGTTGATTGGAGTGTATAGTCTTTGTTTTGTATGTGTTTATAAAGTACACATAGTGATTTTCTTATAGTTTGTTCCCTAGAAGGATCATGCTACAACATCTACTACACGTAGCTGCGTGAAATAAGCAACGGTCACAAGAAAAATTAGCTACAAGCAGTTACTGCAGACTGGAGCTGTTATGCTATCAGTCTGATTTAATATCTGTCAGGTATCACCACACAAACACTGAAGCAAACATGCATACGATACAGCTTCAGTAATACAGACTTCATACAGGGCCATAACTAGAATTAAAATTGTAGTGATGTCCACACTGAGGGAATGCAAACCCACTTCACTTCACAAAGCCAAATGTTTACAACTTCAAATGCTGACTTCTAATGTTCTATGTTCCCCATCCATTCTCCCATAAACTGCTTTGAGTCCACTTAGATTATGTATTTTTTTTTACATTTACCTCTCTCTCTCTCTCTCTCTCTCTCTCTCTCTCTATCAGTATGCTCATCCTCCTCTCATTCACTGTGGCAATATACATATACATATATATATATATATATATATATATATATATATATATATATTGCCACAGTGAATATATATATATATATATATGAACTAAGTCTTTAGTCCCTCATTAAAATAAACATACTGTAGTAATCTATGTAGGATTGGGACATAAGAACACTGACTGCTTTAATTACTAGCATTAATACAGTTGTATTGATTGACCATGCAGTATATTAGTAATAATATTAGTAATATACTGCATGACCAAACACATCCTGCCTGTGAAATAAGTTTACACTTAACTAATGAGGTAAATTTCCATGTAAACCTGTTCAATAACGTCTGATATACATTAAAGATTGTGTCAAATTCTCTCCTCTGCTGCACTCAGTGGTTATAAACAGAACATTTACTACTTACAGAACATCACACACAGACGACTGAACTCCATACTGCTCCAGACGTGTCGGAGAGAAATGCACTGTGTTAAACACCACTTCCTCTGCTTTAAAATACAAAGAGTGAGAGAGAGAGAGAGAGAGAGAGAGAGAGAGAGAGAGAGAGAGAGAGAGTAAAGAAGCATACAAATATTCACCTCACCTTCTGAAGAAGAAAATATAATGTACTTTTAGGGAACACAAATGGACTCTAAAACTACAGCTGTTTCTTTAAAGGTATATTGTCACAATATGTACCTTTAGGAGCAATAATGTACCTTTTTTCTAAGTGTACACCATAAAAAATTTGATCCTTTGTAATCTCATCTGACCTTATCTGACATCATCAAACTCACCAAGTCGGTCAGAGCTGGGGCTAAGAATACATTCACATTGCCATTGACTGGTGTGATTCAAATCTGATCATTTCAGGGCGGTGTGGACATGTCAAATCCAATCTTTTCAAATTTGATTTGATTCTATAGGATGTATACATCAGACATGTATGAGATTCAAGGATATTTGTCATGAATGTGAACAGTCTGATCGAATTTCACGTGTCTTTTTCCCTTTACACTGCTCTTGACAAATTGTGCAGCACTTTGGTGTAGATGCTGTTATTTAGGACCTACATCCTGCACTACACAGGGCATAGGGACCCATTTGGGATGGAACCACACACACACACACACACACACACACACACACACAGGGGCGTAGCACCAAATTCTGAGCCCAATGCACAAGCAGTGCCCATGGTCCTACCTCAACCCCCAGATTCTTTCACATTACAGACAGATACAAGTCACTCACATTTATGATTGTGAACCATCAAGAGAAACAAATCTGATCTATAAATAAATCTGATTTTATTAAAGATGAAAAACACTTTATTTTGCTGCATATTTTATGTTTGTTCTTCTGACTTTGTGTTCTAAACAATAAAGTGCACAGGAAACTCTGGTGAGTGCTGCATCAATTCTCACACAGCCCCCCTTCAGTGGCTTCAAGGTGTCCATGACATCACACTTTACCTGAATGTCTTTCATGACTCTGGTACATCTGAGAACTCTTACAGTGAACAATTCTTACACGACAAATTACAGAGAACCTCATGCATTTAACAGTTTCTCAGTTGCAGCTCCTTTGCCTCTGCGGTCTGTTGTGGGATTGGACATGTCCTGCACCCCCAGGGAACAGGGACTTATATTTGTGTTGTTGTTTAATGTTGTTCAGTTTAGTCTGGTAGTGAATTTAGTTGCTATACCCTGTGTAGTTAGCATTTTCTGGGGTATTTTTATTATTATGTTTTTTATTGTCGGTCTAAAGAGAGTTTGAATTGCCTTTGTCAGTAAAGAGCATAAAAAGAGGATGGGGTGATTTCCACTAGACTTTTACTGGTTCAACTTCTTACTAAACTTCAGGAGGGTTCTCATCACATCAGCCAAAGTCACAGACAGTGCTTCATCACCTGGGGGGAGGTGGGAGCCCTCTGTCTCTGTGTTGTTTAAAGCATCTGAAAATGTAGAGTCATTGATGTGTATGAGATTATTTTTCCCTCTTGTTTTCTGTAACTGTTTGGATCCTCTGTTTTGTTCTCGACAATCACTGTTTACATGTTCTTCATTCCAACAGTGAGGTTGCTCTTTGTTGCAGAGTGCCACTCTCTCACCAGATCTAAAAGAGGCATCATGGGCTTTGAGCAAAGAATAATACTTTAGAACTCAGCCAGGGCCTGTGACTGTGACTGTGTGGTAAGTTTCAGTGGCTACTACACCATCTACCCACTAGTTGATGAAAGAGTCATAAAACACACTTCCCCAGGTCTGTGTGATTCTCACATACAGCAGCACCATAAACATGTTCCAGCCAGTGCAGCTAAAACAGACCTGCAGTGCTGAAACTGCTCTTTCCGGCCACAGTTTGATGGTTGCTGTGGCTGTTTGTTCACTTGTGCTCATTTCAGCCGTGGTTGATATGTGAAGACCAGCGCTGCAGAATGTGATCTGACAGTTCAAGAGGGGGCAGAGGGGGCTTTGTAAGTTCCTCTGCAAACACAATGAAGGGTTTTACTACTATTTTTTATTGTATAGAAAGATATTGGTAGAATATGTCAAGTGCATCCCCAGCACTTATTACTGGCTCAGTGATGTTGCTCTCTTTGTTCACAAATACAATCACTAATGGAGAAAAACATCTGACAAACCTTTTTCACAAGCTTTGTCACCTTTCAGTGGTTAATCCACCAACAAATCACGACCAAGCAGCTATTATTGTAAGGGTGGGTGCCGCAGGTACACTGAGGTTGTGGTGGGGTGTTAGTGTGTGTTGGGCTAGTGCAGTTGACTCACACAGCAGTGCTGGAGTTTTTAAACCCCTCAGTGTCACTGCTGACAATAGAACAGTCAACCAACCAATCTCCTGCCAACATTGTTCTGTGAACAGCGTCCAGAGTCCACTGCTGAAAGACTAGATGATAACTAACACAAACCGTGCAGCTGCAGGTGAGCTATTGTCTCTGATCTTACAGGTGTATGTTTAGGTGTAATATTTGAACAAAATTTCCAATAATAATCTTTTACATTTTCATGGAAGTTTGGCCTTTTCACATTGTTTTAATGTGATTTTGGCCCCATCCCCAAGGATCCAGATATTTTTAAAAACAAATATTTTTCTCACTCTTCTTTTTGAAGATATCCCTGTAGCAAATGACTACATCCAAATCTTAATACTGCATTATATATATATTTAGTACAACATCATTTATGTTTATTCATATGTGGGAATGTGAAGTCTAGTGCTATCTGAATGTATACACTGTAGATCTATGATTTATGTATCTCTTATGATGATGTCATTATAAAGGGACAGAGAAGCTATTTCAGACACGCTGTATGATGTCAAAGCGGTTACAGATAATGAATGAATGTATGATGTCAGCATTTTATGCCCCCTACACGAGACCACTGCCAATGGAATATTTTCAATATCTGGATCCATATGTTACATGTTTGGGTTTGTTAGTTGTGTTCGTGGACACAGTCCACTATATACTGTGTTAACATGTGTTTACTTCCAATAACAAAGAAAACTTGTCAGATACAGACAGGTGTGTGTATTGTGTGTGAATGAATTCAGTCAGTGTCATGTGTGAAGGTGAATTAGGGCTGTTTCTCAATAGTAAGAATGGACTTGCAGTCTCCAGAAGAACATTCTAGAGAAGTCACCTCGCAAGAGCAAATTCATGTTGCCGCAGTGAGTGATGGGGTTTTCAGGTCGCTCTCGTTGGAGGTCAAACGCATTCACATTTTTTTCTGGAGAACAAGAACAATATCTGGGTACTTTAACCATTTTTGCCGTTTGTGTTCTTCAGTATTGAACATACATTCAGCCATGGAAGATGACATCAAGCAAGAACACAAGAATGTAAGAACACACACTGACCCTGTGGCCAAAAGGGCTCCCTATTCACTATTCCCTCATTCACTATATAGTGCACTATTATGGGTCACTGAATGCAGGAGGATAGTAAATGATTTCGGACACTACTTCATGCACAGGTTTTTTTAGCCACACAACACAGTGGGTAATCTGCTATCTGCTTGTGTACACGTGTGGTACACTACATTTTAAAGTACATTATTGGATTGTCTGAGCACATTGAAAATGGTCAACTATGTTTTTGGACACTATTACACTATTTCCAGAACCCCAATAGAGTGCATATATACTGCAGTCCCGGAGGGGGACTGAAGGACAGGGAACAAACCGGTGACGAGGCAGTGGTGATAAGAAGTATCACTGGCAGGAAAAGCAATGCTGCACATCAAGAACGTAGAGGAAGGAGCTGGTGGAGAGACAGCAGCTGAGAAGGCGCCAGCAGGAAGAGGGTCGTTTGCTGTTGATGGAGCCTTTGCAACGGCACGGAGCACTTACATTCAGAACACAACTGCCCAAAATTTATCATCAAAATGTATAATGTCATTTAGATAATTGCTGAGATAAAACCCTCGCCTTCAAAGACATAAAATTGTGTGTAAAACATCAAATAAAAGTCTCACGAGTTATAAAGAGGCCAGAGAGATTAAAACATATGTGTGAAATGTTTCATGAGATATTCTGGTCTGATACTTCATTCATTCATTATCTGTAACCGCTTATCCAATTCAGGGTCATGGTGGGTCCAGAGCCCACCTGGAGCCGGGCGCAAGGCGGGGAAAACACCCTGGAGGGGGCGCCAGTCCTTCACAGGGCAACACAGACACATTCACTCACACCTACGGACACTTTGGAGTCACCAATCCACCTACCAACGTGTGTTTTTGGACCGTGGGAGAAAACCGGAGCACACCCACGGGGACAACACACCAACTGCTCACAGACAGTCACCCGGAGCGGGAATTGAACCTACAACCTCCAGGAGCTGTGTGACTGCGACACTACCTGCTGCGCCACCGTGCCACCCTGGTCTGACACTTACTCTAGTCTAATGAAGTCACATACTTTCCATTTTTTATTTAAATGTGAGCTGCTTATTTGTGACACGTGGCAATGACGGTATAAAGTGTGTCACAAGTTCAGATTAAGAGATAAGATTAAGGTTAAACCAGGGGCTATTTTTATAGTTATCAGAGGTGATGGTGAAGTTATTTTAAAACAGCAGTTTTTCAAGCCACTCTTGGTTCACTCAAGCACACTTCTACAAATTACAGAGCTACACAACGAACTACTGAGGAAAAGTAGATGACACTGCAGCAATATGAAATCTTTTATTTACCTGTGGAGTGTTAATGCTTAGGTAGGTGGGAAGTGTAAGGGTAACATCCACATGAATGTCAGGACCCAAAGGGGTGGCTGTAAACTCTGTAACAACCTGTCACATTTTATTAAATATATCTTAAATTAACTTTAATATCAATTTTAAAATTTATTTTACTTTAAGTACATTCTTGTCTCCTTATCTCTCTCTAATCGTCCACATGTTAAAAAAAAAAAGTTGAGTCACAAAGATAAAGCGCAGTGTGGAGAATTCTCAGCAGCTGCTCCATGATCCAACAACTATTTCAAAAGTGTTTATGTAGTCATTTGATTTGTCTGAATATTTTGTACTTTAACACTTTTAAACTATTTTGTTTCTGGATGTAAGTAACTCCTTTGTTGTGTACAATTATGAGTACATAGTAAAAACCCAGTAATCATTTTATCAAAGTAGAAGCGCAGTTCTGACCATCCTGAATCACATAAACACTACGTCATTAACGGACTTATCACTACCTTATTTACACAGGACCCGCCCATTTCAATAATACATACCTTCATTTATGCAGATGTTTCCATAGTGAGCCAATAACAGAAGAGCATTCAGCAGTTCCGGAGCCAATTAATGTCCTCGTGGGCGGAGTTTGGGGTTCATGCAGTGAGCGCAGATTCCCCTCTACTGGTCAGAGCTTATACAGATTTATAGTGAAGAATAAAATGTGAAATGAGCTACATTTGAAATTGAAATATGAAATGAATCATTAATGAATTCATAAATGCAAGTTTAATGCAGATACAATAAAGATTTTATTTGGATGCTCTCATTTTACTAATGAACTTGAACTTGTAGCGCTTTAGTGAATATGGGTCAGTGTTTGTGAAAGCAGAAACCTACATCAAAAAAAAAGAAAATAAAGGGCACTATTTTTGACCTCATTCTACAAACATTCTCCTTTCAGCAGCAGCAGGTTTTACTCTAGACCTCATTCTGTTGGGTTGAAGGAGACGGTTGTGTTTTGTTGTGGATCTCTAGGATCTCAGATGTTAAAGCAGTGATGTCACTTCTAACAAAATAGAAATAAATAGAACAAAATTTTAAAAAACCTAAAAAGAACTAAAATCCTCTAAAATCCACATTAACACATGATGCTGAAATACTCTTACAGGTCCTGAACAGCCGTGACAAGAATCAGGATCTAAATCACATTATTTACCACAGCTTGGTCGTTCAGAATAAACACAACCCACACCATTAATTACTGACAGCAATCATTGATCTTTATTTGAACACTGACGATCACAAACCAGATACAAAACACAATCACACTATAATCATATTTATTCTATTACTGAAGAAAATACAGCTAATACTGCTGAAATATCATAAAATATTACACAAATGCTATTAATCTAAAAGTGAACATTTTATTCATTTTTAAACTTGAAAATTTTTTTTATTATTAATAGATTAAAATAAAATTAATGCTAATATTTTAAATATTAGTTACAAAAGAAAGTAAAAAGTAAGACAAAAGTATTCAGCATGTCTTCTCAGTGTACAGGTTACGATGTATCAAGAATACAAATGTGATTAGAAATGTTGTCTTTTCAATAATATATTAAACATAAAAAGCCTTGGTGAAAACTTTTTAGGAGGGTTTAAAGAAGCAGTCAGTCATTTGTACGCCACAAAATAACATAATATTTATGATATTTTTTCTCGAATAAAGCTAAAGTCTCAGGAGTTGAATCACCTGCTTTTAATCCAACTGCACTCACTAACAGCAGAAATGAAGCTGGACACTGAACTGCTGTTTAAAGCCACTTTTCTGACCTTTCTGTTTGAGTGTCTCTAAATGAGCCGTTGTAGTACACATTATAATAACTCTGTATCAAACACTCAGTCAGATGCTACAGTTCTATCACTGCGTATGGTGTGTTCACCTCATCAGGTTTAACTGTGAAATACACGATAAACACAGCACATTAGTCTTTGGTCAGATGTTCTGATTCAGTTACAGATTGATAAAGAAATGTGTGATTCACAGAAACTGAGAAACGACTGAAAGACTGAGTTCTTACCTCGAGCTCTGTAGCATTTCACCCCCAGCACAATGGAGGTTATCAAATAAGGAGTCACTGCCATGAGACTACTGAGCACTCTGAGAACTGAGAATGGAGATTCTGAAACAGACACACCTAATACACACACACACACACACACACACACACACACACACACACACAATAAAACCACTATAAAATAGGACAGAGATTATTGTTTAATGAAAATATAAATCAGAAAGCAGCAGACCTCTGACTGAGATCCAGCTCCGTGGAGACTCTCCTTTCTCTGGATGTTTACAGTGGTAGAGACCTTCATCAGCCTTTAAGACTTTATGGATAGTCATCTCTCCTGTCGTCTGGTTCTGGAGAAGTACTCCATCTTTATAAAAATCAACTTGGAGGTGTGAGGACTTTGTGGAGCGAATTAAACAGCGGAGAGTCAGAGAATCTCCCTCAGACACAGAGTGAACAGGACTCTCCAGAATCACATCACCACCTGCAGAACAACAGTGAAAACACTGTAGAGAACAGAGTAATGGTGTAAACACAGACTGTTATTCCTACAATCTTTATTCCTGCTTTGATATCTTATAATGATTATACAGACTGACATTCCTGTGAAAAGCTGAAATTGTGGTTTGTGAAGTGTTTTTGTTGTGCTTAAAACGTCTAGACGTTTTAAATGCTCTAAAACGTTACATACACTCGAAAGACTGCAAATTACTCTTGTAATCCAGAGCAAGATTTGTAAAGTGTTTAATATTTTAACTTCTCTGAATTTATGAGCAAGTTTGCATCTTTCTTTTTCACTAAAGGCCCTCTGTCCGCACTCTGCGTTCATTTCGTCCGCATTTGTACCGCGGTAAAGTTGGCTCAGCGTTCGATATTCGCCAGACATTCACCCACGAATATCCTGGTTATTAAAAAAAACAAAATGTACACGCCAAATGACTATTTCAGTGCAATTACTGCATATTGTGAACTTATTCACACACACTGGCGTTCAATGTTTTTACTGCTGTAAGATGTGAAAATATCATTATGTGATTTACAGATGAGTTCTTTCTGGCGGAGAAGCGCTTTAGCGACGCAACTTCTTTTCAAAATAAAAGTCTTGAGTATCAGCCATTTAAATATCAGCTTTTAAATACGTAAACCCTGTAACACACTTTTGAAAGCTGATTGAACATCAGCTTCCCTATGTGTTGTATGTAAAGCTTGTAACAAATTTGTGAAAACAGATTCTATGTCAGATTTTCTATATTTTGTTTCTGAACTAGGAAAAATGGGTTTCACAATTAAACGACATGAGCCCTGGACCCAATTTCAGTCCTATGATGTAGTACACCCAAGGACCAATACATTTCATGCTCATTTGGACATGTGAACCTTGTAACAAATTTGTGAAATCAGATTTTATATGAGATTTTCTATATTTTCTGTTTCTGGACTAGGAAAGATGGGTTTCACAATTGAATGACATGACTCACAGCCCAAATTTCGGGCCTATGATGTAGTACACCCAAGGACTAATACATTTCATGCTCATTTGGACATGGGAACCTTTTAACAAATTTGTGAAATCAAATTCTCAGATTTCCTATATTTTCTATGGGTTGATGGGTATCACAATTCAATGACATGACCCACAGCCCCAATTTTGGGCCTATAATGTAGTACACCCAAGGACTAATACATTTCATGCTCATTTGGACATGTGAACCTTGTAACAAATTTGTGAAAACAGATTTTATATGAGATTTTTTATATTTTCTGTTTCTGGACTAGGAAAGATGGGGATCACAATTAAGTCTTCGAACTGCACATTTTATTTAGGTTGGTTATAGATGCTCTAAAATATATATTTTTGAACATATTATGCACTATCCTGCTGAACTACAGGAACTGTTATTTAACTATTTACATCAACACACACAGGGACATATTACACATCAGTGCAGTGTGGACAGTGCAGGTCCTGTCCAGTTTGAGAGAATGTCTCCCATTCTTCTGGTGTCATTGCCAGACATTTGTGGTGGAACCAGAAATTGCACACATTACACTGTATCAGCAGAGTAAATATAAAATAAAAAAGAAAGAGAAAAAAGAAACATGTAATTGACTGTTATTTAGAGACTGACAAACGTTGATCTATTACAACAAACCAGAATACTGACACACTGTGTATAACAGGGATAATACCTCCGTGCGCACATGTGGCATAATTCATCCAGATTATCTGAAATAGGTAATTTTGGAGAGAAATCAATTATGACATTTTAACTGATTTCTATATCTTTATCCTGAGTTTTTATTATAATATATATTATAAATTGCTGTTCACTCCCAGTGTTTTTGATTATTTGTAGGATTCAAGCAAATTATTTTGTACATTTTCATACATCACTCTAACCTTGGGTTTCCCAGACTGTATATTTATTTTTAAATCAAATATTTCAAATAACGTTTTTTATAACATGAAGAACTTTGCAAGTAAGTACCTTTCCTCCTATTCCTAATGTAACACATTGTGCAGCAATGAATGTACGTTATTGGAACCTCTACTTGCAAAGTTCATCACAAACTGAAGCAGCTGTATTACAGCAGGATCATTAGAGTTGGGAATTTATGGAAACTATTCATCAAGAGAAAAATGTTATTTGAAATATAACATTAAATTACATGTTTCTTTTTCTCTCTTTTTTTTTTATATTTACTCTGCTGATACAGTGTAATGTGTGCAATTTCTGGCTCCACCACAAATGTCTGGCAATGACACCAGAAGAATGGGAGACATTCTCTCAAACTGGACAGGACCTGCACTGTCCACACTGCACTGATGTGTAATATGTCCCTGTGTGTGTTGATGTAAATAGTTAAATAACAGTTCCTGTAGTTCAACAGGATAGTGCATAATTTTATGTTCAAAAATATATATTTTAAAGCATCTACAACCAACCTAAATAAAATGTGCAGTTCGAAGACTTAATTTTGATCCCCATCTTTCCTAGTCCAGAAACAGAAAATATAGGAAATCTCGGATAGAATGTGTTTTCACAAATTTGTTACAAGGTTCACAAGTCAAAATGAGTATGAAATGTATTGGTCCTTGGGTGTACTTAATCACAGGACTGAAATTGGGTCCGTGGGTCATGTCATTGAATTGTGACACCCATCAACCCATAGAAAATATAGGAAATCTGACATAGAATTTGATTTCACAAATTTGTTACAAGGTTCACAAGTCCAAATGAGCATGAAATGTATTGGTCCTTGGGTGTACTACACCATAGGACTGAAATTGGGTCCGTGGGTCATGTCGTTTAGTTGTGAAACTCATTTTTCCTAGTTCAGAAACAGAAAATATAGAAAATCTGACATAGAATCTGTTTTCACAAATTTGTTACAAGGTTTACATATAACACATGGGGAAGCTGATGTTCAATCAGCTTTCAAAAGTGTGTTACAGGGTTTACGTATTTAAATGCTGATATTTAAATGGCTGATACCCAAGACTTTTATTTTGAAAAGAAGTTGCGTCGCTAAAGCGCTTCTCCGCCAGAAAGAACTCATCTGTAAATCACATAATGATATTTTCACATCTTACAGCAGTAAAAACATTGAACGCCAGTGTGTGTGAATAAGTTCACAATATGCAGTAATTGCACTGAAATAGTCATTTGGCGTGTACATTTTGTTTTTTTTAATAACCAGGATATTCGTGGGTGAATGTCTGGCGAATATCGAACGCTGAGCCAACTTTATTGCGGTCGCAGACCGCGCAGGTTCTTTTTAGAACTTACTTTACGTTCAGAACGGAGCAGTTATCGCTGGAAACCGCGGGGTCAGTGCAGCCGATTATACCAAAGAAACACGACCTCTGACAAAATAAGTGAACATAATTCTCCATTTACACGTCGCAAAGTATTTAATGGCCTCACAGACCACAGTCGTTTTAAACCGCTGTTGATCCTTTGACTTTGCTGCAGTAAGTACATTTATATTATCAGCACCTCCTCCACCGCCGCCATGTTTGTTGATGTCGTCACTTTTGACTCTGAACTGTATCTGTCTTCTGTTACTTAACATCCGAGTAACATCCACACCAACGTAAAGGGCGCATAGGGTTATAAGGGCAGTGAAAACTACAAAGTTAGAAAGGAATATATATTTATTTACGCACGTAAATGAAGTAAGTTAGTCTTAATAACGAATACGTCTAAAATTTTTACTAACACTTGATATGGCCCTTGATCAACGCTGAAACATCTCTCCGAATAATGAACAGAACAGAAGCAGTATTCTGGTTAGATTATATTTATTCATGTTAATTCTGGTCATTAGCTGAAAAGAATATATCACCATAGCTTTTATTACAGTGGATTAAATGCTCATGTTTGTAGAAAAAACAAATGTAAAATATTGTATAATTTCATGAAACTTCAGCTTGAATTAATTGATTTAAAAATGTTCATCCAACAGATTATAATACACTGAATATACGTAAATGTTTATAGAATAATTACAAGACCATGCCTTTATTATATATCATACAGAGACAAGACTTTTTTGAAGGATGCAGTGATGTACCTTTTCAGGCTTGTTATAATTTCTGATTCTCAGATCAAGGATATTCATTAGATCAGATATATTTATTTTCTACACATATAAAAGCGAATTGTGAATATACACACCGACATTCAGTGTTTAAACAAACACAACTTTATGAAATAAACTCTGCACTTTGGGATATTATATTTGTACTACACCTTCTGTAATATCAATTTCAGATTCTTGATAATCTGACAATTTAAAAATATCCGTGGAAGGAAGCTAAACGTGTAGTTTTTCCACGGTATGGAAGTTGTGTTTATATTATTACACAACTAGCGGCGACAGAATGCAACTAATGCATTTTATAATAATTTAAGGTGAAAGAGAAAATCCAAATGAATCGATTGCTCACCCTTGGTGTCCCGGATGTGACTCTGAATTCTTTGTAACTCGTATTTTGGTGTCGTCTACCGAATTTGAGCAACTTCGAAATATTTTGTTTGAATTTTTTTGAGCTTGAATTTTTTATCTGAATTTATTAACCTTCAATAATAACAGTGAAAACATGTTCTTGAAAATTCACAAGTTCTATTCAAGAGCAATTATATTTCAGATGCATAACTTCAGTTCAAAAAAATTCGGTGCTACAAATTCAAAGGTGGTAGTATTTCAAAGTCTGATGAGACAGATTTGCTTCCACACTGTTGGCCTCCAGAAGACTGAGGCATCACTGGGGATAGAACTGATCTCGTGATGAAAGGTCCAGTGACTATAAAGCTGTACATTTTGGGAACCCCCTTAATTTTTATATTAATTTTACAAAAAATAAAACACAAGCACAAAGGTTTCAAACAGAGCTTTGAATATATGATTATTTCTAAACTTCTGTAATTATTAATAATAAAAAAAAAAAAACCTGAGAAACATTTCACTTCATTAATATAAAATACAGAGAGAGCATTTGTTATAAAGATGGTACCAAAGCTACTTTAAAAGTGTGAATACACTGATATCTTGACCTCTTCTGTCTGCGCTCCTAAAAACCTGGATCAGGAATTCTACAAAAGGTTGTTTGGAGTTTGGCACCAGCACAGGTTCCTTCAAAAACCTAAAAAGAGAAAACCACTTTAAACCACAGGTAAATCCCAACGTAACGTATAACCACCTCCACTCCCCGAGAGTGTCATTCAAACACAGTGGCCTTGTACTTAACAGCACTATTTTAAACTTGTGAGGCAGAGCAGTGATAAACTTTATGATTTCATCTTACCTCAGTCTGTGGTGTGCTTCACGTCTGAGTAAATGGTGTCATCGTCTGCAGTGGTTTTCCCTGCAGCACACAGTCACTGAATTAGTATCAAGTATGTGTTCTTGTTATATGCCATTTTTAACAAAGAAACTCAAACAGCACAGTTCTGCTCTTAATGTGTTCAGATACTTTCTTTTAAACTCACCCTTAAACATAAAGCCTCTGTTCTGTTTTTTCTTTAACTCCTTCTTTGGCTTCAGTTCAATATCAACGTAAGTCACATCACTGGGTTCAGCTTCGGTTTCTGAAAGAGAACAGAAGCTTTCCGTCACCACTGTCTTTCTTCTGTCAACATCCAAATGTCACCCTCAACCAATTATTTATATTTAATTCACCTTTCTCTAAACCTTCCACTCTGTGAAACCAAAACTTGGAAGATTTTGTGAGAATAATTGTATTTGAGTTTTTAATGAAGTGCTGTATACAATTCATACCTTTTCCATGGGGTTTTGGATTTTTCACCTTAATTTCAGAATATGTCGCATCACTTGTTTTTATCACTGCATCATCTGATACAAAAAACATTTTATATAGAATACATATGAAAATAGTATTTTTTTTCATTTATTTTATTGCAAAGAACAACATAATCATTTAATATTTCCCTTACCTTTTTTTTTGTTTTTTTTCTTTTTACTAGTCACAATGCTGGCGTACATTACATCACTGGACATAGCTGCAGGATCGTCTACAAGAGAAGATGTTGTTTATATGTGACTCAAATATATTTTCACATCACATTGTAAAACAAATAATCTTACTGTTTTTTTATTTTTAAACCGTTTAAACTCTTGAAGTAATAATATTGTTGAAAATGTTTTATGAAATAAATTAAATTTGGGGGGAAGGAGATTGACCAAAACCCCTCCTACACTTGCTACACTCTACAAATCCTTCTTTCTCTCCTCAGTTTCTAGTTACAAATATATTCACATCCCACCCTCCCCTTCAACTCTTCAGTGACTGCTTTACCCAGAACTATCTTCCAGCTTTCTCAGTGTTCACCTCCCTTTTCTCCAGCTCAGTTCTGGGTAGGGTCTGTATGTGTGAAATATAATTTATTAAATATATGAACTACAGCTGGGTCCTGTTTTATCAGTAATGCCATGAGACAAAAGGTAAATGATCTTCTAGAGAGACTGTGTAACTAGTGTAAAAAGTGAACATTAGTGTGTATGCTGACACTGCAAACTGACCAGCCTGCTGTGGTGAGGACCCTGAGATCCACAGATTCTCACTCTGTTTGGTTTTCTGCTGATTTCCAACGGGACAAAGAGGCCCTGCACCACAGTAAAAGCAAACACATTTTTTTCACTTGGGTTCATTAGTTACAATAAGCATGTGTTTACATTTACATTTATGCATTTGGCAGACGCTTTTATCCAAAGCGACTTACAAAAGAGGATCTAACATTCAAACTACAGCACAAATTATACAAAATACCTTACATTAAGTGCAATATGCCAGGAAGTAATAAGTGCATTAAAGAAAGACATTCAGTGCAAAAGATACTCTCGGAAGAGCTGGGTTTTCAATGATTTCTTGAATGCAGAGAGGGTTTCTGTTGCTCTGATAGTGTTTGGAAGCTCGTTCCACCAGCGTGGTACCAGAGATGAGAATAGCCTCAACTGACCTGTACGGGGGGTTGGTCGTGTTAGTAGGCGCTCCTTTGAGGAACGGAGAGGGCGGGCGCTAACGTATGGTTTTAAGAGTCTATTGAGGTAGATGGGAGCAGAACCAGTGAATACTCTGAAGGCCATCATTAGTGATTTAAATTTGATGTGAGCAGCTAAGGGTAGCCAATGCAGCTCAACTAATAGGGGTGTAACATGTGCTCTTTTTGGTTGGTTGAAAACCAGGTGCGCTGCAGCATTCTGGATCATCTGTAGTGGTCTCACAGCACAGGCCGGAAGACCTGTCAGGAGGGCGTTGCAATAGTCAAGACGGGAGATAACTAACATCTGAACAAGGAACTGTGTTGCATGATGAATTGTGTTTGATGAAGTGATCCAAATTATACCTTAATGTCAATAAATTATCTGCATTTTTAACATGACTCTTTAAGCAACTCTTCAGGTTTTGACAACTTTTCATTATGAAGAATTTAAACATCCAAAATAAAAGCTTGTTAAATGAACCTACAACAACAGCAACAAAATACCGACCAGTCACATATTCACAATACACTGACCATGAGTTTTCAAACCTTTTTTTTTCTTGTAACAGCAGAACCAGCCCAGTATGATAATGAGGAGCAAGATAACAGTCCCCCCCACTGCCACTCCTATTATAATAGCAGATCCAGAACCTGAGAGTGGAAAAATATAGAGAATATCATTTAAAGTTAAATACTTTACTGTAGAGTTAGAGAAAGCATTAAATTACAGGAAGCTTTTTCTCACTTCTGACTGAGATCCAGCTCCGTGGAGACTCTCCTTTCTCTGGGTGTTTACAGTGGTAGAGACCTTCATCAGCCTTTGAGACTTTATGGATGGTCATCTCTCCTGTCGTCTGCTTCTGGAGAAGTACTCCATCTTTATAGAAATCAGCTGGGAGGAGTGAGGACTTTGTGGAGCGATATAAACAGCGGAGAGTCAGAGAATCTCCCTCAGACACAGAGTGGACAGGACTCTCCAGAATCACATCACCATCTGCAGGATAGAAACAGGAGTCAGTAAAAGTGTGCTGTGGTATTTAGTGTGACTGTATTTCGATTTTTATTACATTATGCTTGAAAAATTAAGCCCAATATCATCTTTCAAAACCTCAGTAGTCCTCTGTATTAAGCCCCTATTATTGATGAGAATAGTGGAGACTCACTGTGCACTGTGATGTTGACAGGATCACTTCTCTCTCCAGATTCAGACTGACACCAGTAAACTCCAGTGTCTGATGTGGAGAGGGAGCTGATGTTGCAGGTAAACCCTGGAACTGAAGAACAGTTGGACACCTGCTCACTGTGTGTGTATCGTCTCACTCTCCATCCAGCAGAGTCTCTGTGTCCCTCACAGCTCAGTGAGAGAGAGTTAGTGATGAAGTGTTGAGTTCTGCTGGGACTGATGATCAGAGACACTGGAGGAGAGTTACCTGAAAATACACAGAAGACGGATGTGTATCACGTTGCTGAATACTAACATAATGCTTGAGAAACACACTGTCCACAGAAAGAACTGGTTTAATGAATAAAACACATTGTGGAGGAAGATACACTTGTGTTTAAATGATATTTCACACTTCCAGTGCATACGTCTCCTTCAGATTCAAAGACAGATCAAATATTTTGACTTTGTACTAATAAATGTGGACTGTTCTGACTGTATATTCTTCACCGGCTCTAGTTCCTCACCAGTGATCCATAGCGGCTGTGGACTGCTGTACTGTGTGTGAAAGGCTGGTTCTCCTCTCTCTGCTCCACACACATAAACTCCTGTGTGATACAGAGCAGCAGGACTGAGAGTGTAGGAGCCTCCAGCTCCTCTTCTGCTGTCTGACAGGAGCTCTACAGAATACACCACTTTACCATGAACATCTGTAATCTGGGTTAAACCTTGTCTGTAGGGAACAGCTCTGTACCAGCTGAACGTCCAGCCTTTAGAGGAGATATTAACCTCACAGCTTAGAGTCACTGAGTCTCCTTCAGTCAGCCAGCTCTGTGGAGACACACTCAATACTGCCTGGGCTTCACCTGACACAGACGACATGGAGAATAGAACAGACACAAACATGTTTATACAGAGGGAGAAGATTATTACATACAGTATAATTAACAAGAAAATACACCTCAAACCCACAGACTCACCAGACACAGTCAGTGTAACAGCAGCACTAATCTCTGACTTCTGAGAGTCACTTTTCCTCTCCCCTCTGCAGGTGTATTTACCGCTGTTAGACTCTGTAACAGAGCGGACTGTAATCTCCTGTGATCTACTGAACTGCTTTAGTTCATTATTATCTTTAAACCAGATGTAATTCCACTCAGTGTCTCTTACTGCCTCTATGTCACATCTCAGAGTGACATTCTCTCCTTTAAAAACATGTTCATCAGGCTTTATACTGGACACCACAGCTGTAGGATTATCTGTAAAAATACAAATGATTAAATATCAGTTCATGAGACTCTTATTGAATGAGAGTTGGTTGTGAGATTATATTAATAATTTACCTTTTTATAATTATTCATTCATTCATTTATTGTCTGTAACTGCTTATCCAGTTCAGGGTCAAAGTTGGTCCGGAGCCTACCCAGAACCACTGGGCGCCATGTGGGAGCACACCCTGGAGGGGGCGCCAGTCCATCGCAGGGCAACACACACTCACACATTCACTCACACATTTATACTTTTGGAAAGCTTTGAGGAGCCAATTCACCTAGTAACCTGTGTTTTTGGACTGTGGGAGGAAACCCAAGCGGACACAGGGAGAACACACCAAATTCCTCACAAACACTCACCCAGAGCAGTTAATATATATATATTATTTAATCAGAATGGAAATGGTCACTAGTGAATCTGTTAAGAGTTAACATTAAAAAAGTTATATATCAGTTTAAAGATCATCCGTTATAATTTTGCCTCAGAGTTTCTAGGCTTGAATGAATAATTTTAGAAAATAACCTTTAACTGATATATTACCTTTAATCTGAATGTTCTTTAAACTTAAAACAATGAGCAGTTCAGCGGTGTCCAAACTCTTTTTAAACAGTATCATATAAAAAGTCTTAAGGGCCAGTCTCTCTTTCCAAATGTATCATTCATGAGTTATTTATAACAGTGTGTTTATAAAAAACACAAATTTACAAAACAGTTTGTAT
The DNA here is from genome assembly GCF_029633855.1 of Hoplias malabaricus. Taxonomy (NCBI): domain Eukaryota; kingdom Metazoa; phylum Chordata; class Actinopteri; order Characiformes; family Erythrinidae; genus Hoplias; species Hoplias malabaricus. Next base: position 13,710,807 of record NC_089813.1, on the reverse strand, counting down.
TTATTAACTACTGAATATTATTTTAGAGCATTAACTGCTGCAGGAAATCAAAAGAGTGTAAAATTCAACATTTTACTGCAGATACTTCCTTCTCTCTTGAAATCGCCGGTTCTCACGGTCTACTTTGAGGTTTCTTTTGCTGCAGCAATCACCAAATGTCGTTCTGTGAATTACTTTGTTGGTCCAGAGAAATAAACGGTGTTTATGTTTAGATTAGTTCATTAACACAGTGGTGCAGTGTCCTATACATTAGCGCTCTACTGCCACCGTCAGGCGAAAGGAAAAACTGCCAGGTGCCACAGGGCCACTAATGATGTATTCTTTAAAGTAAAGCCGCGGGCAAATTAAAATCTTACAACTGGCCGCATTTGTACAGCACTGACATAGCTCTTTTACAAAAAACATTCTCCAAAACAACAACCAGTGAAAGGTGTTTTATGAAACAAACACTGGCTTCATGCAAAAAACACTATTCTCCACCTTTACACTGAGGAGTGAAACTGTAGATTTATTTATTTATTCATTTTTCACCTCATTATGTAATAAATATATTTATGACGGGCCTCAGAGCTGTTTAGGTTTATGTTGTTTATAAAACTGGAGCCTCATGTTGGATTCATTTTTAAGGAAACAGCTAGATTTATTAGAAGTCTGACAAACACAAATAAAATGTACTCACACATTTAAATTAATAAAATAAGAGCTGCTGCATTCAGTTTTCTTAGTCGAGACACAGTCTAATTTAATTTTTCTTCCTTGTTCGGTCACATCTCTAGTTTCATTAAAAGTACAGTTCTTAATGTAATATTCTTTCATGTAATGTTCATAAAAATACACCACCCCACCCCCTGATAAAACTCACAGATAAATATGTGACGCTGTGGAAGGAAGATGTGTTATGAATTCTGAATAATGTTCACTATTTGTGTGTGTAGTGATGTAAATATAAATCATTACATGTTCAGTCCTAATAGCAATAAATATCATCACTTAGTGAAAGTCTCTTACTCACCAGTGACGTTTACCCAGAGTGCATCACTGTAGTGTGTGTAGTAGACTGGGTGTCCTCTGCCAGCTCTGCACCTGTACTGACCTCCATTAGAGTCACTAACTGAGCTGATGGTGTAGATGGAGGAGCTGGTGTTGATCTCAGGGCTCTGTGTGTCTCTGGACCAGTAGAAGGTCCATCCAGCAGACTGACCCAGTGTACAGTTCAGAGTCACTGGGTTTCCTCTCAGTACAGATTCATTACGGCTTGAAGTGAGTGTAGGTTGAGGTATTTCTTTAAAAAAAAAAACGTCCATCAATTAAAAAAAGTCCATTAATGGAATTTGTTTATTGGAAATCTCTTTTGTGTTTTTTTTTTAAGTTTAAAGAGTTTTAATATTTTACTGAAGCAAAGACAGTGAAAGTACAGTGAATTTTGATTTTACACCAAAAAACAGTGTCCGATTTTAAGTCACTGAAGCTATAGAGATAAATCCGTTTATACAGCGGAGCTAAAGACACAATGTTAATACATTAATAGTCATTAGTAATCCGTTATAACACATAGATAAAAAGGGCAATAGTGACCTACTGTTTGCCAAATAGTCAACCCACATCCATCTACATGTTAAACCTCGGATCTTGCCAAATACTGACCTTATATTGTCTTCCCCAGCAGTCAGCATTGAGCCTATTGGGGCAGTGTAATGTCAGTTATCCGCCGCTTGGGGCAGGTGCTGGCAGCAGCTCTCGATGTTTGTATCAGTGGGTAACGGAGGCGTTGAACAGTTAAACAGTGTTTTATGGCTCTAATGATGTAAATATCAGCCGCATAGTTCTTTTTGTTTGTTTGTTTTATTCAGCTGAGAGTTTTCTTCTATTTTATCTTCATGTGTACAGAACTCTCTTTGTGTTTCTCTCCATTTTGTCTCTGGATTCTGTTTTGGAGTAATTCTCGGGTTGTGTCTCGGCTCGTTTTTCTTGTTGGCGCTTTGCCCTTTTGTATCTAAGTCCAAACTGCTCGAGTCTGTCTCTAATCTAATGCTTACATCCAACAAGCAGCTGAAACTGCTTTCTTTACATGGATTTCCCTCGAAACAACGGAGGAACTCTGACTCCGGTAAAGTTGGTTTCATATTATATATTCAGATTTCTTTCTTCAATAGCTCTCAAACGGTGCATGCAAATGACTTAATACTTGCAAAGTATTGTTTTTGGGATGCAAGACAAGCAACTACAACTCAGTTTATGTCAGAAATGTTTGCCATTTAAAAAACACGAAATATATTGTTTTCTATGGGCTGCCGCCATCTCCGCGAGAGCTAAGGGACCGTTTACAAACTACACTACACAGTAAAAACGAAGGTGACGAACCTCACACATGATGTATGCTACATCTCCTACCTTGATAAATTTAACCATTACTGGCCCGTGGTGATACATTTTTCATTACAAATTTCAATAGATTTTGAACCTTTGATGATATTGTTTTTAAACAAATTGTATGTGATCAAGTGCCACCCACATGACGTACTACACCTGTTATTTTGGTAAATTTAACCCTTACTGGCCCGTGGTGATACATTTTTCATTATAAATTTCAATAGCTTTTGAACCTTTGATGATATGGTTTCAAAACAAACTGTATTTGATCAAGTGCCACCCACATGACATACTACACCTCTTATTTTGGCAAATTTAACCCTTGCTGGCCCGTGGTGATACATTTTTCATTATACATTTCAATAGCTTTTGAACCTTTTATAATATTGTTTCAAAACAAGTTGTATTTGATAAAATGCCACCCACATGACGTACTACACCTGTTATTTTGGTAAATTTAACCATTACTGGCCCATGGTGATACATTTTTCATTACAAATTTCAATAGATTTTGAACCTTTGATGATATTGTTTCAAAACAAGTTTTATTTGATCAAGTGCCACCCACATGACGTACTACACCTGTTATTTTGGTAAATTTAACCCTTAATGGCCCGTGGTGATAAATTTTTCATTATAAATTTCAAAAGCTTTTGAACCTTTGATGATATTGTTTCAAAACAAGTTGTATTTGATCAAGTGCCACCCACATGACGTACTACACCTCTTATTTTGGTAAATTTAACCATTGCTGGCCCGTGGTGATACATTTTTCATTATAAATTTCAATAGCTTTTGAACCTTTGATGATATGGTTTCAAAACAAATTTTATTTGATCAAGTGCCACCCACATGACATACTACACCTCTTATTTTGGCAAATTTAACTATTTCTGGCCCGTGGTGATACATTTATCATTACAAATTTCAATAGCTTTTGAACCTTTTATGAAATTGTTTCAAAACAAGTTGTATTTGATAAAGTGCAACCCACATGACATACTACACCTTTTATTTTGGTCAATTTAACCATTGCTGGGCAGTGGTGATGGGTTTTTGAAAATAAATTTCAATAGCTTTTTAACCTTTTATGATATTGTTTCTAAACAAGTTTTATTTGAACAAGTGCCACCCACATGACATACTACACCTCTTATTTTGGTCAATTTAACAATTAATGGCCCATGATGATGCATTTTTGAGAATACATTTCAAAAGCTTTTGAATGTTTATTGAAATTGCTCAGAAAGAACATGTAGCTGTTTGAATGAAGTAATGGTGGGGTAGGCAATAATTTGAGCAGCTTTTTTAACAGGTTTTAAAATATTTTTATTGACCAACTGTCAATATTTTGCAGAATGTAAGTATATACACACAAAACAACAGCAATAGTTATAATCCAAAAAAATTACTTTCAATGTAAAAATTAAGTTGTCTGACTCATGAGAGAAACAGAAACAGAGACTGTTTGTCTGTAAAGGGCCATTGTGGATCTAGGACATTGTCCAAGACAAGTAGCAACACATCTCATGTTATGCATTACATAAGGTAGTCTCTGTTTCTGGGAATGTCTGCTCCAGCTTTCTTTAAATGAATCCTGTGGAAACACCAACATTTTGCATACACCTACTGTATGTACACCTCTGGCAAAAGTTATGTCTCTCATGAGTCAGACAACTTAATTTTTACATTGAAAGTAATTTTTTTGGATTATAACTATTGCTGTTGTTTTGTGTGTATATACTTACATTCTGCAAAATATTGACAGTTGGTCAATAAAAATATTTTAAAACCTGTTAAAAAAGCTGCTCAAATTATTGCCTACCCCACCATTACTTCATTCAAACAGCTACATGTTCTTTCTGAGCAATTTCAATAAACATTCAAAAGCTTTTGAAATGTATTCTCAAAAATGCATCATCATGGGCCATTAATTGTTAAATTGACCAAAATAAGAGGTGTAGTATGTCATGTGGGTGGCACTTGTTCAAATAAAACTTGTTTAGAAACAATATCATAAAAGGTTAAAAAGCTATTGAAATTTATTTTCAAAAACCCATCACCACTGCCCAGCAATGGTTAAATTGACCAAAATAAAAGGTGTAGTATGTCATGTGGGTTGCACTTGATCAAATACAACTTGTTTTGAAACAATTTCATAAAAGGTTCAAAATCTATTGAAATGTATAATGAAAAATGTATCACCACGGGCCAGCAAGGGTTAAATTTGCCAAAATAAGAGGTGTAGTATGTCATGTGGGTGGCACTTGATCAAATACAGTTTGTTTTGAAACCATATCATCAAAGGTTCAAAAGCTATTGAAATTTATAATGAAAAATGTATCACCACGGGCCAGTAAGGGTTAAATTTACCAAAATAACAGGTGTAGTACGTCATGTGGGTGGCACTTGATCAAATAAAACTTGTTTTGAAACAATATCATAAAAGGTTCAAAAGCTATTGAAATTTATAATGAAAAATGTATCACCACGGGCCAGTAAGGGTTAAATTTACCAAAATAACAGGTGTAGTACGTCATGTGCGTGGCACTTTATCAAATACAACTTGTTTTGAAACAATATCATAAAAGGTTCAAAAGCTATTGAAATTTGTAATGAAAAATGTATCACCACGGGCCAGAAATAGTTAAATTTACCAAAATAACAGGTGTAGTATGTCATGTGGGTGGCACTTGATCAAATACAACGTGTTTTGAAACAATATCATAAAAGGTTCAAAAGCTATTGAAATTTGTAATGAAAAATGTATCACCACGGGCCAGTAAGGGTTAAATTTACCAAAATAACAGGTGTAGTACGTCATGTGGGTGGCACTTAATCAAATAAACCTTGTTTTGAAACAATATCATCAAAGGTTCAAAATCTATTGAAATGTATAATGAAAAATGTATCACCACGGGCCAGAAATAGTTAAATTTACCAAAATAACAGGTGTAGTATGTCATGTGGGTGGCACTTGATCAAATACAGTTTGTTTTGAAACCATATCATCAAAGGTTCAAAAGCTATTGAAATTTATAATGAAAAATGTATCACCACGGGCCAGTAAGGGTTAAATTTACCAAAATAACAGGTGTAGTACGTCATGTGGGTGGCACTTGATCACATACAACTTGTTTTAAAACAATATCATCAAAGGTTCAAAAGCTATTGAAATTTGTAATGTAAAATGTATCACCACGGGCCAGTAAGGGTTAAATTTACCAAAATAACAGGTGTAGTACGTCATGTGGATGGCACTTGATCACATACAATTTGTTTAAAAACAATATCATCAAAGGTTCAAAATCTATTGAAATTTGTAATGAAAAATGTATCACCACGGGCCAGTAATGGTTAAATTTATCAAGGTAGGAGATGTAGCATACATCATGTGTGAGGTTCGTCACCTTCGTTTTTACTGTGTAGTGTAGTTTGTAAACGGTCCCTTAGCTCTCGCGGAGATGGCGGCAGCCCATAGAAAACAATATATTTCGTGTTTTTTAAATGGCAAACATTTCTGACATAAACTGAGTTGTAGTTGCTTGTCTTGCATCCCAAAAACAATACTTTGCAAGTATTAAGTCATTTGCATGCACCGTTTGAGAGCTATTGAAGAAAGAAATCTGAATATATAATATGAAACCAACTTTACCGGAGTTGAACACTGGTGTATTTTTTCAGTAAAACATAATAAATATAATAAATAATAAAAACATAATTAAATCTGTGAATCATTATGTAACTTACACATGAAAACTGCTGATTTTCAGTTACTGATCAATTCCTTACCAGTGGTAAACAGGTCAGAGACTGAGAACCACTGTCCAGCAGCTAGAATCATCTACACACATTAGACGTGTTGCCTGCCTCTAGTTAATAATATTAGGTGCTGCAGCTTATTGAAAATACAGCAGTTAGAACACTGACCAGAACAAAGAGAACCGAGAACATCTCCCCGATCCTCAGGTCACTGCACTGGCTCCTGATTAAACACAGGATTGATTTTAAACTGCTATTAATTGTTTATAAATCAGTAAACTGCCTCAGAACTAAATATATTTCAGATCTGCTTGAAGTGTATGAACCCAGTAGAGCCCTCAGATCACTCTGGACTGGTCAGTTAGTAGTGCCCCGGGTCAGAACCACACAGGGGGGGCAGGTTTCAGTCACTATGCTGTCTGCACCTGGAACAGACTCCTGGAAGACATCAGATTTGACCCAAATATTTCACTCTTCAGATCTACACTAAAGACCTTCCTGTGTCTTTGATGAACACTGCACTCAGTGTCACACTACAGTCTGCATTTATTCCTTTACATCTCTAATTTATTCTATGTCTTTTATTTTCTTATCGACTGTTTATAACACTTTCTTTATTTTCCTCTTTTATTAATTGTAACTCTCTCAAAAGCCCTTCTGAGGTGTTAGATCTTCAGTTTAACAATGTATTTTCTGTTATTGTTTTGTGTGCATTTTATGATTTAATTCTTATTTTATTTTTATAAAGTTGTAATTATATTTTAAAATGTTAATTCTTCTACTGTAATGTTTCTGTACTGTTTTGTAAATCATTTTGAATTGTCATTGTGTATAAAAGGTCTTCTATAAACTTGTCTAATACAGATATTTTCAGGGATTAAAAATGTCTGAACACAGGGCAGTGATCTGAGAGGTCCGATGGTGGACCAGCAGTGGTTTGCAGTCAGTGCCAAACATTTCACGCCAGTGGACGGATATATGCTGCTGTCTGGGACAGAAGACCCTGAATGTTGTTTTATTTAGTCCCACAACGTCAGAACAAAGACTGATCTGGGAAATGTTCTTTTCACAACTTAATATTAGACACAATTAGAAACAATCTGTTTCAGTTCACAACAAAAACGCAGCAGAGAGAAAGGTGCTTAGAAGAAGATATGCACTTCCCATCCGGCCCACGAGGGGTCCTCCTCTCCAGAATATTGACTGGCGCTCCATCAGCGGGTTGACCCTCAGCAGCCCCCTTCAAACCCCCCTCTCTCTCCCACAGAGCTCTGTGCCCAGCGTTGTGTGAATTCTCTGCACATTTCTGAGCGGGTTTCTCCTGCAGTTTTTAAATCTCTTTTTCTGTTTCTGATCGTGGCTCCTTTATTCTCGCTGGGATTTTTGGATCGCGGCTTGTACTTGTTTACCTCGTGTTTTTGTCTTTTTTGGACTCTGTGCTCTGCCCCTGACACTGGTTTTTGATCTGTCTCTGGAAACTGTCCTCCTTGTGATTTCTCTGACATTGATCTGGACTTTGATTCTAAGGTTGTTTCTCTCTGTTGTATTTGTTAATAAAACCTGCAAATGGATCCAGTTCACTCTGTAGACCCTTCATTACAGGGTTATTTACCTGATAAACACACACCCATCACTGGTATATGATGATATTTGTTCCTTTTACTTTTTAAAAATAAATAAATGTGCTCATTCTGTGCTGTTTGAAAGACACAAATGGACTCTGTTTGTTTCCTGAATTTGGAAAATGCTACCGCTCCAGTTTGTGGACGAGATATTTTCACTCTCCAACAACCTGAACATTTCTTATTTTTCTCTTCCAGTTTGTGGCGGTGGATAAACTCAGACTAAGCTTTACTTCAGTGATCAGTGAAGGTTTTGCTCATGAAGCAGCTGATATGAGACGAGCTGTGGTGCTGTGAAAAAGCCAGTCGTGTGAATGAAGAATCAGAGTCAAACTATGTAAATATTTAAATAATGAAAACCATAACTTGTAAAAATGTGCTGGAGCTGATAATCCACCCACACTGTCTCCATCAGAGAAACAACACTTAAAGCTTTCATCTACGCTCCTGAAAACATCCATTCCTCTGCTGTGAGCTATATTTCTAATGCAATATAATGTAATAAAGGTGTTACACTCACCTGATACACTCAGACTAACAGAGTTACTGGTCTCTGTGTATATTTGGCCTGAAGATCGTGCTCCTTCACAGGTATAAACACCTGCACGAGACCCATCAACAGAATCGATTTCATATTCCTTCTTCTGAGAATTTTGGACAGCAGCATTATTCTTGAACCACACATATTTCCCATCAACTCCACTGTTTATTTCACATGTCAGAGTGACTCTCTCTTTGATGAAAACACCTGCAGCTGGCTGGACCTTCACTGTAGGCCTTGGTCTCACTGTCACAAAATAAAAAGTCAAAGTGAAATGATTATTGTAACAGAATAAAACCTTGTATCTCCTTTTATTAAACATTTTTGACTGAATATGGGAATAACAACTGTCTTCTTTCTTCATAACAAACAAATAAAAAACATGGTCAAACATCCTAAAATATAAACAAAACTTTATCAATCCCCTGTAAAGTTATGGATTTGAAAAGAAATGTTTTCTTCTGAGAGCAATCCTTCTGACATTTTTAATTTATTTAATGTCTGTAACTCTTTATCCAGCTCAGGGTCGAGGTGGGTCCAGAACCAACCAGGAATCACTGGGCACAAGGTAGGAACACACCCTGGAGGAGGCACTAGTCCATCAGAGGGCACCACACACACGTATGTATACTTTTGAGTCACCAATCAACCTACCAACGTGTGTTTTAGGAGTGTGGGAGGAAACCAGAGCACCTGGAGGAAAGCCACATAGACACAGGGAGAACACATCTCCTCCACAACTCCTCACAGACACTTACCTGGAATGGGGCTCGAACCCACAACCTCAGGACCCTGGAGCTATGTGACAGTGACACTACCTGCTGCACCACCCTGCCGTCCAATGACATACATGAAATATTACTAAACATCTATAATCATAATTCTGAACTCATTTGTAAAAACTGAAACAGAAGTCATCCCATAACTCTGACTGTAATTGAATGGTATCACTGTAGAACACAGAATAATAATCTCCCTGAGCGCTGCACACTGGAACTCTGTTCCTCCTGGAGTACACACTGCTGCACTGACTGTGTTGTTGTGTCTATCTTCAGGAATCAGAGGAGGGTGTAAATACTGAGAGTCTTTCCTCCAGAAAAGCTCCATCCAGTCGACTGTGGCAGCTCACAGCTCAGAGTAACTGTGTCTCCAGTAAAGACTGTGCTCTGAGACTCCACTCTCAGTCTGGGTTTTACTGCTGATATGAAATGATGAAGTCAGCACAGCGGCTTTTCTTTTCACAACAAAAGAAAGTTACACTGTGGTGTGTTGGAAAAGTAAGTTACTCATTTTCTCATTTACAGCTACAACAATTAAATATGAATCTTCATCTGTTTATGATCAGCTCGTCTACAGAAGACCCTGAGTGGTGTTTTATTTAGTCACACAATGTCAGAACAAACACGAAGCTGGAGAATGTCATTTTACACCATTTATCATCTGACCCATTAGGTTTTATCTAGAAAAATGTACATAAAAATTGGAAAACAATCAAAATCAAACCAATCTGTTGCAGTACACCACAAAAATGCATTAAAAAAAATAAAGAGAATTTTTTTTTGTTCTGGAGGCAGCGCTGCCTTTGAGGCAGAACAGATGTAATTGATACCAGCCAAAAGACAGTGATGAACCTGATCAGCACACACTGGGTGGAGATTTTCAAACACCATGCCGTCAACCTGTAAAACTCCACCTAGACCCCGTGTGTGTGTCTGCTCTGACTGTCAGACATGTCTCTGGAGGAAATAAATGTACAATAAAATTTCATTTACTGTATGTTACTGTAGACTTAGTTCTCTTTCATAATTTGTTGGAAGTGCTGCCAAAAAAATGGTGTATGATGTAACTGACTCAGAGGAACCTGCAGAAAGTTATAATCCTCTGCTGCCTCTGAGGCAGATTCTGAAGAAGTAATTTCCTACGCATTTGAATTATGACTGCTGTCTGCGGAGGAGCTGTGGAGTGTTATACAATAATGTCCTGCTTCCTCTGAGGCAGAGGCTAAGACAAAGGGGAATAGCACATGATTGCTGCATCTAAGGAAGCAGAGCATTATTTTGTCCTTCTGCAGTTCCTCTGAGGCAGCAGTCATATCATAAATCTGAAGGAAAGCACTTTGGAATCTGCCTCAGAGGCGGCAAAGCTTTATAACATTCAGCAGCTTCTTCAGAGTCAGTTACATGTTCCTCCACTGAAGCAAAACCAAAATACTGAGCTTTTTGCAACACTTTTAACAAATTATAAACAGAACCAAGTGTACAGTAAAAAAGAAAGTTTATGGCATTTATTATTTCTTCCAAAGACGTGTCTGACAGTCAGAGCAATTAAACCATGAGGGACTAAGTGGAGCTTTACTGGTTTATGGCGTGGTATTTGAAAATCTCCACCCAGCGTTTGTGAACCAATCACATTCACCCCTTCCTTTTGTCTGGTTCCTAATTACATTCCTTCTGCCTCAAAGGCAGCGCTGCCTCCAGAACCAGTTTGTGTAGTGATTTTGCACACAAGCAAATATTGTCTGGTGCCCCATCAGCTGTTAATTCTCCCCTGTCTCCCGTTGACCCTCAGCAGCCCCCGTCAATCCCCCCTCTCTCTCCCACAGAGCTCTGTGCCCAGCGTTGTGTGAATTCTCTGCACATTTCTGAGCGGGTCTCTCCTGCAGTTTTTAAATCTCTTTTTCTGTTTCTGATCGTGGCTCCTTTATTCTCGCTGGGATTTTTGGATCGCGGCTTGTACTTGTTTACCTTGTGTTTTTGTCTTTTTTGGACTCTGTGCTCTGCCCCTGACACTGGTTTTTGATCTGTCTCTGGAAACTGTCCTCCTTGTGATTTCTCTGACATTGATCTGGACTTTGATTCTAAGGTTGTTTCTCTCTGTTGTATTTGTGAATAAAACCTGCAAATGGATCCAGTTCACTCTGTAGACCCTTCATTACAGGGTTATTTATCTGATAATATATATATATATATATATATATATATATATGTGTGTGTGTGTGTGTGTGTATGGAAAGTGTCCTTTCTCTTAAATGAGTTTGAGATAGGTGCTATATGAACTAACCCTATTATTATTATTATTCATTCAGGGTCACGGTGGGTGCAGAGCCTACCTGGAATCATTGGGTACAAGGCAGGAATACACCCTGGAGGGGGCGCCAGTCCTTAACAGGGCAACACACTCACACCTATGGACACTTCGGAGTCGCCAATCCACCTACCAACGTGTGTTTTTGGACTGTGGGAGGAAACCGGAGCACGCGGAGGAAACACACGCGGACACGGGGAGAACACACCAACAGACAGTCACCCGGAGCGGGTATCGAACCCACAACCTCCCGGTCCCTGGAGCTGTGTGACTGCGACACTACCTGCTGCACCACCGTGCCACCCATTATTATTATTATTATTATTATTATTATTATTATTTGTTATATTCCCATTTTTAAACAAATAAATGGACTCATACATTTCTGACACAAACACACAACTGGAGTCTTTTGTTCTATATTTGTTTCTTAAATTATTAAATGCTACTGTTCCAGTTTGTGAACGAGATATTTTCACTCTCCAACAACCTGAACATTTCCTCTTATTTGTATCTTCCACTTTGTGGCGGTGGATAAACTCAGACTAAGCTTTACTTCAGTGGATCAGTGTACTTTTTGTTCCTGAAGCAGCTGGTTTGAGATTAGAATGTGATGAGAGTGTGCTGTGAAAAAGTCAGTCAAGTTCTTAAAGAAGGGGAGTCCAACATTGAAATATTTAAATAATGAAAAACCAATCTTCTAAGAATGTTCTGGATCTGAGAAACCACAACAGCTGTCCCCATAAAGGTGTCACACTCACCTGATACACTCAGTGTAGCAGAATCACTGGTGTGTGTGTGTGTGTGTGTGTGTATTTGGTGTTCAAATCTTCCACCATCATCTCAGTACCCAAGAAATCAGCCTTAACATAGTTGAATGACTGTCGTCCAGTGGCTCTGACGCCTGTGATTATGAAATGCTTCAAGAGGCTCTGGCTTTCACACATCAGAACTGTCACCGCACCTGACTTTGATAAACATCAGTTTACATATAGATCAAATCACTCCATAGAGGAGGCCATCACAACTACATAGATCACCACTACACTCCACATCACACTGACAAATCTGGAGGAACCTGACAGTTATGTGGGATGTAAACCCTATGCTTTTCACACTTTTCACAGATGACTACACCCCCATTCACCACTCTTATACAGTGGTGGAAACCCTGAAGTTCCTCAGAGTCTACACAGGTCTGAACACCTGACATAGTCCTCTAACACCTCTCACCTGGTTAAGAACGCCCAGCAAAGACTCTTCTTCTTCAGGAAGCTGAAAAAGGCCCAACTGCATCAGGAGCTGATGGTGAATGTCTAGAAGCACCAAAGACAGCATCCTGACCCAGTGCACCATGGTATGGTATGTGAGCTGCACCATAAAGATCTGCACTGTGGTGAAATCAGATCTGTGCATAACTGGAACAGAGCTTTCAGACTTGGATGTGTGTATGTTAGCCAACCGAAGATGAAAGCTAGCAGCAGCATCAAACAACCACACACACTCCGCTCACACACTGTTCCAACCACCACCTTCAGGTAAACGGTTTACAGACAATAAGATTTCACACAAACAGACTGAGGAACAGCTTCTTTCCTAGAGCTGTGACCTCCATCACCCTCTCCCTCTCCCAATCCAGACAAACATGCTAACGGACTGAAAGCAGACAATAGGACTGTATAGAATCAGCACACTTGGTACTCACAAGTATTTCATATTCATAACTATTTATGTACAGTGTTTATTATACTTTTATAATTCTATTTCTCCATTTCTGAATCTATTTTATTTTGTTGTTGTTGTTGATGCTACTGCGTCTACTGAAGAGATGCCGTGCAAAATGTCATTGTATCTGTTTAAATTACAATAAAGGTTCTATTCCTTGTATCTCCATTTTTGATGTTTGTCAGTTTTTGACTGAAACTGGAAAAAACAAGTGTGATTTTTTCTGTGACAGATTTTTTTGACAAATAAACCAAATATACTCAAACGATATTCAAAAATATATAAATATAAATATAATTTTTTTATTTATTCTCCTGAAAATCTACTGCTTTAGAGTTTCCTTCTGAGAGCAATGATATTCTTCAGTCAGGGGGAAGTCTCTCGCTCTCTCTGTTGCATGCTGGGAGTTTGGAGGGTGAAGGTGCATGGAGAATGTGTGTGAGACGCTGAGAGTAGGCTTTCGAACTATTTTGTTTTTGTTTCTATTTCTATTTTACTTCCTGGGTCTGTTTTGTAATGCACTTTAGTGTGTTGATGTAAGAAGTGTGTAGTAATCTCGAGGCGGAGCGCAGGGATGGCAGCTCACCTGAGCGGTGGGGCCCGACCTCATTCACTCCGTCATGGCGTGAGATGTGAGGTGGGACCCGAAGTTGTGGTCGAGCAGGTGTTACAGGCAGTGGGGGAGTGTGTGGGCTGTGAGAATATAATCTCGGCCTCCAGGATGAACAGAGCCGTGGTGGTGTTTCTGGCGGAGAGGGAGCTCGTGTATCGGGTGATTGAACGTGGAGTGACGGTGAGTGGTGAGTTTTTTCCCGTTACTCCGCTGGGAATAACAACTACTAAAGTTACGATCTCGAATGTACCTACGTTCATCCCGGACGAAGATATCATACGTGAACTGCCTCATTTCGGAAAAATAGTGAGTGCGGTTAGAAAGATTGAGCACTGAGGCACGTTGACTCCTTCAGAAGATCAGTGCTAATGTTTCTGGATGTGCAGGAGTTAAATGTGTCTTTCAGAGTGCTGTGTGAAGGGAAGTCTTATGCTTTATGCGAGTACTGGTAGAATGAGGTGTTTTGAATGTGGGGACATGGGCCATAAGCAGTTTGGTTGTCCACACAGAGAGCGGGACAGTCCTGTGGCTGGGCCTAGTGGAGCTGGAGATGTGAATCAGTCACAGACTGTAGAGCCGGGTCTGGACTCTGATAAAACAGCTATGGAAGAGACTGTACAGACTGGTAATGTAGAAGGGAGTGGTAGACAGGAGGGTGGTGAGGAAAACAGTAGTGAAAGGGCGGAAGGAGTAAAGGGGAATACCTCAGAAGTTGATAATAAAGAGGCTGGTGGTAAACGGAGCAGAAAAAAACGACACTGTGATGAGAGGACGACTGTTGTACAGCCTGGTGGTGAACAGGTGAATGTTTGTGGTGAGCTGGGAGATCAGAAAAACAGTGAGCAGGAAACCTCAGCTGGGACAGGCCAGGTGTCAGAGGTGCAGACTGGTGTTGAGGCGTTGGAACAGGATGGAGCTGTAGTACAGGCCCAAACAGAGAGTGATGGGGCACTGTGGGGTCGCTCTGTGCGGGAGGGACGTGTACTGAGACGGACGGTGGTGTAGCAGAGCAGGAGGAGGAGATGGGGGTTTTTAATTCACAGGATGATGATAACTGCTCAGATATTTCTGACATCAGTGTGTCTCAAGTAGTGGGCGTTAATCAGCTCTACACCTTAAAGGACATCACTGATTTTCTGGACGATACTTTTGGCAGATCAGTTAATGTTACAGATTTCTTTCCAGATGCTGAAAAATTCATAGCATCAGTTGCATATTTACGGAAGTCAGCGAGCTTTGACGAACTGGATAAAAAAGATTTCGTTTAAAGCATCACCTGGCGAAACTGAGGAGGATTGTGGCCCAAAAGAAAAAAACAGCTGTAATGAGCACTTCACTGTGTGTGATTCTCTCTTCCCACTGTTTTTCTTACTTGTTTTTTTCTCTTTTCTCTTTTACAATCTCCTTTGATGGACAGACTCAGGATAGGTTCCCTGAACATTAACGGGGGTAGGGACAGGATGAGAAGGGCTGTAGTGGGGGAGTATATAAGACAGAAAGGTGTTGATATGCTTTTCCTCCGGGAAACTCATAGTGACGTCGATAATGAGGCTGAGTGGAGGAAGTGGTGGGAAGGGAATATCTTCCTTAGTCATTTTTCTAATACTACAGCAGGAGTGGCAGTGCTCTTTAATAAAAGACTGTGTCTTTCTGATACGAAGGTCACTAATTTGGAGCATGGCAGGATTTTAATTATAAATAGTGTAATTGAAGGGACACAGTTCCTGTTTGTAAATGTTTACGCTCATAACGTTGGTAGTGAGAGAGTACGCTTGTTCTGTAAAAACTGAAGGATGAACTGCAGCAGACTGATACAGATCCAGTGCTTGTAATGGGAGGAGATTGGAACTGTACGTTAGATTTTAGGGAGGACAGGATTGGAGAACAGCCGCACTCTCAGTCTTCTGAGGTGTTGGAGGGGGTTGTCCATCAGTGTGAACTGGTGGATGTGTGGAGGGAATCTAACCCTGATGTGTGACGTTATACATGGGTACTTGTGAAAGACTGGCGTGGACAGGTACAGCTTGTGCCCTTTTACAATGTGTGGAGGGTATGGGTTACGACAAACATCTGTTTATTTTAAATTTAAATGAAATGGATGTGTCAGCTACATCTTTGTTTTATCAGTCCGTCCTGAGAGCCTGGTCGAATGTGCTGCGTGTAAATAGAAGAGACAAGCCTCTAACTTTGGTAGAACAGGAGCCTCTGTTTTATAACCCTCTCACTCAGACTAGTGTATTAGCATCGCAGTTTGTTCGAAAGAGTTTTTTACGAGCTGGAATTACTACAGTCGCTGGTCTGAGGACTGAGGCCAATGAACTGTGTGCACAGACTGGTGTACGGTCCGCTCGGTTAATGGAGAGGTTGAAAGGACAACTGCTTTCTGGATTTCCTTCTCATTTCAGAGAGCTTTTGGAGGGTAGCTCTACAGGGAGCCAGCCTTATCTTTACATTCCGATCACTGCAGCAGCTCTAGATTTTCAGGAGACTGAAGGTTCTCTTCTTACTTTTAAAACCCCACAAGTGACATCACTGGAATTTGCCAGTAAAAGAGCATTGTATGAGATTTTTTTTTGTTAAAGTGTCTCACGGGAAGGTTTTAAATAGAGTGAAGGAGTCATGGTGGTTGGATCTGTTGGCCCCAGACTCTATAAACCACCCATACAGAAAAGGACAGCTGATCTACAGTGGCGTGTACTACATGGGGCTGTGGCCACGAACAGACATGCGGCACGCATCAACCCCACTGTTAGCAGCAAAAGTATATTTTGTGGTCAAGAGGAAACACTAGAACATCTATTTCTACACTGCACCCGACTGACTGCTCTGTTCTTGTTGCTGAGAGCGTGGTTCAGTGCGTTTGGGGTGGTGTTGACTAACTGTTTGTATTTATTTGGACCAAAGTATAAAGCGGCACAGAGAAAGACGGTTGTGTTGCTGAATTTTTTGTTGGGTCAGGCTAAGATGGCTGTGTGGTTGTCCAGAAGAAACAGCATGAATGAGTGGTACCCAGGAAGTTGATGAAATGTTAAAAGCTCTGATAAATATGAGATGAAAAATGTAATTTGCATTTTATAAAATGACCCATAGGCGGGAAGAATTTAGTTTAATCTGAGCCCAGAAG
This sequence comes from Hoplias malabaricus, assembly GCF_029633855.1. Lineage (NCBI taxonomy): Eukaryota > Metazoa > Chordata > Actinopteri > Characiformes > Erythrinidae > Hoplias > Hoplias malabaricus. The sequence goes on along the minus strand of NC_089813.1, from coordinate 13,693,966 downwards.
GGTATTTTATGCTCTGTTCATGAGGGTGTATTATTGATCTCATTGTAATTTATTGTTTATTTTTATTCATTTATTTAATTTAAATTTTTCCCCCTCTTTTCTTTCTCTCTCTCTCTCTCTCTGCGAGAGTTTTCTGGTGTTTTTGCCAACTTTTCTGATTTTCTTGATTTTCTACTTTCTATTCTTTTATTTCTTTCTCTTTATGAGAGCATAGTGAGGTTGTTGGTACCGAACTGTTTTTGGCCGGTGGTGAGGGGTTTGTAGCTGGCGTCATGGCCTCTGAGGCCGGCATGATGACGCTGTCTCTCCGCCATGGCGTCAGGTGTGTCCCGGAGAGCGGGCGACGGTGGAGGAAGTTTTGTTAGCGGTCGGAGAGAAGGTAGGATGTGAGAATATTTACTCGGCTTCTCGCATGAACAGAGCAGTGGTGGTGTTTTTGGAGAAGGAGAGCTGTGTGAGCAGCCTGACTGAGTCGGGGATCCGGGTGAGGGGAGTGCTTGTGCAGGTCAGTCCTCTGCGTGCCCCCGCGACCCGTGTTGTTGTGTCTAACGTTCCGCCGTTTATGAACGAGGCGTTTATGAAAGAACTGGCTCGGTTTGGCAAATTTGCCGGTGCAATGAGCACGATTCCTCTCGGATGTAAAAATGAAGCAGTTAAACATGTTCTGTCTTTTTGGAGACAGGTTTTCATGTTTTTAAATAACCGTGATCAGACTATGGACGTGAGTTTTAGGGTTAAACACGGGGAGGGCTCGTACATTGTGTTCGTGAGTACGGAAAGACTCCGCTGTTTTGAGTGTGGAGACATCGGCCATAAACAGTTCGACTGCCCACACAGAAAAGAGCAGCAGGGGGCGATGGGCCTAAACAGAGTGGGTTAATGGAGGGGCAGCAGGTAGGGGACAGAGGTGAGGAGGTAGCTGAGGACTTGGGGTCTGAGAGTAGGCCTGAACCCGTCAGCTCTGCAGGTGGAGAAGGGGTAGATGGTGATGGGCCTGATGTATTAATGAAGGTAACCCTTACCAAGAGTAATAGTAACGTTAATGTTAGTATTGTATCTGTGAACACACCCAGTGACCTCACTGACTCGGTCAGGCCTAGTGTTAGCCCCCACAGAAAGGCCCAGTGTAAAACTGATAAACTCGTGGAGGAGGGTGGAGGGTCAGTTCTGAAACAGGATGATGTGATTGTGGGCTGTGTGCGTGATGAGTGTCTCTGTGACTCGGGGGAAGCTGTGCTGGACTCCAAGGAGGAGAGTGTTGTATCAGACTGTTCAGGGCTGTCTGAAGTACCTGCCAGTTTGCCCTGTAGGCCGGGCTTTTTTTTCGGCTCGGACCGGTCCGTCTGAGACCTCCTCTGAAATAACTGAGCCCCCAGAGGATGTTTATTCATTCTCAAAGATTAACCGGTTTTTGAAAGTTACAAAAGGTAAAAGGAATGTAGATCAGTGCAGTACGCCACTAAGAATGAGGACTTTGTCACTGTCCCCTAAGAGACGTTTTAGACTGAGGAAGTGGATAACGATTGCACGGAAAAGTTTGATTATTTCCTATGTGTAGTTTTTCTCTGGCACATCTGTATCTCTGGTGTTTACTGCTTTTGGGCGATGGTATTTTTCCCTGTGAACACTAAGGAGACTACTGAAGATAACTGTATTAATGGATGTGAAGAGTGTGTACAGCGCATGCAGCACGGGGGATTGTGGAGACTGTTTCGTGTGGTTGGAACACTGCCGGACTCAGGAGGAGGGTGCATTTCGGGTAAACAGCCCATAAGAGACTGGAATCCTCATGGCGGAGCATCAGATATGAACTACAGCCGCCAGTAAGAGTACTGTCCAGGAAGTGGAGACAGGCCTGCGGCGTCCATTGCCTCTCTATTGACTGCTTGATTTTGACTGTCCTATTTGGATTTTACACGGACTTTGCCAGAGGCTTGTCTATGAGGAATCTGCACTGGACTTGCAACTGATGGAGAAACAGAGTGGGGACTCGGGCGCTGGATGAGAGACTGAAGTGTTTTGAATGTGAAAGACATTGTATATTTCTGTTCAGTTTGTTTGATCATGTGGTGTGCTGATCAGCTACTGTGATGGTTTGGTGATGGAGTGTGTGTGTTATGTGTTTGTCAGATTAATGTCTATTTTTGTTTTTTGTTAAATAAAGTGAAATGAAAGTCTCTCTTTCTCTCTCTCTCTCTCTCTCTGCCTTGTCCAGCTCAGACTCTGTGTCCAGCCCCATGTTGAAGGCTCTCGTCACACAGTTATAAATAAAATAAACTGAAGGAGTAAATGAATAACTATAGGACACTGTTGTAAAGGCAGTGTTGTTGATGAACGACTGGAGACAGAGAGATCTACAGAGAATTTACACTCATTTTAAAGCACAGTTACTTATTACTTCTAATATTTGCTGAATTTAACAACACAACACTGTGGCCTGAGCAATGAGGCGAGACAAATATTATATTTAACGTATCATCTACAGGAAACAGACTTAATGTTCGTTCAAAACTGAATGTAGTTTGACTGTTATTTAAAATGAAGAATAAAAATAAAACTCAAACCCACAGACTCACCAGACACAGTCAGTGTAACAGCAGCACTGATCTCTGACTTCTGAGTGTCACTTTTCCTCTCCCCTCTGCAGGTGTATTTACCGCTGTTAGACTCTGTAACAGAGCGGACTGTAATCTCCTGTGATCCTCTGGATGTGTACAAACTGTAATCTTTAAACCAGATGTACTTCCACTCAGTGTCTCTTCCTGACGGTACGACACACCTCAGTGTGACAGTCTCTCCTCTAAACACTTGTTTATCAGGCGCTATGTACAACACAGGTTTAGGACTCACTGTAGAAAAAGAAAAATCACAATTCATAACACAGTTATTAAAATAGTATCTTATGAATGTACCTCATTATATTATTAATAACAATGAATCAGAACAGAATTATTCACCAGTGAATCTTTTAAATGATAATGTATTTCAAAAGAGAGCCTTAATATAATATCTTTCTTTTTTTTATCTTTTTAAGTGTCCTTCCTGGATCATTCTGTCTCTAAATGGTTCTAGTGACGAACAATTCCAGATAATAACTGTTCACTGAAATAAAACATTTACTTTGGGAATTGTTTAAAATTAAATAATGCCACTTTATCTTTTACAAAATGTTTCTCCTAAGAACCAACAGTGAAAGAAGTTTTAGGAACTAAAGTGGCCTCAGGCAAAGAACCCTATTATTCATTGATTCATTTTCTGTAACGGTTTGTTCAGTTCAGGGCTGTTGTCAGGAGCCTGGGAATCACTGGGAACAAGACAGAACACCCCCTGTGGACGGGGCACCCATACTTCACACGTCATCACTCACTCACACACTCACATATTCAGTCACACATTCACATATTCAATCACACACTCACTCACATATTCAGTCACACACTCACATATTCACTCACACACACATTCAGTCACACACTCACATATTCACTCACTCACACACTCGCATATTCAGTCACACACACATATTCAGTCACATATACACTCACTCACATATTAACTCACACACTCATTCACACACACACTCATTCACACACTCAAATATTCATCAGACATCTATTTTATAAAAAAATCAATACATTGTTTACGACGGGAAGCAGAGACGTTTACACATTAAAGTAAGATGAATAAAATCAGAGCTGCATTCAGTTCTTACTGTCAGGGACTCCCAGAGGGCAGACTGACGGAGACAGACGCACTCGCTAACACACCGTACTTTATTTACAAAAGAATATAACAAAACAAAGACAGGCAACTTCAATATGATATAGGAAATGAAGTGACAGAGACAGACAGACCGGACTAAGCAACATGACACGGAAACAAGGTAAGCGAAACACGATTTGGGAGAATGAAACGAAACGACGACATGGAAAACATTGACGAAGAAACAGCGGAGACAGACAGACTTGAGAATGTGACAGACTTGATAACCTGGACTGAAACAGTACAAAGAACGAATGACCGACAAGAGGAAGTGATAGAAGCGGACTTAAATACTAAACACAGATGAGACGCACCTGAGACAGATAACGAGGAGGCAGGGTAACAAATGAGACACAGACGAGGAGGCGGAACAAAGGCGGGACTAGGGCAACAACAAACAGAGCCATGTGCTAAGAGAGCACATGGCCAGGAAAACAGACATGACAGGACGAGGGCGTGACACTTACGTCAAGGTGAAACCTAATTTAATATTTCTTCCTTGTTCTCCCATTTATTGAAATTGTCACCCATTTGGCAGAACCACAAGCACATTTCACCTAGTTAGTCACAACAGATTCACCCTTTTGTCAGAACCTTAAGCACTTTTCACCTATTAAGGCACAATTTGCAAACATATTTTCACCCACTAAAACACATTTTGCAAAACTGAAACTCAAATAAAGCACTGGTATAACAACTTAAACACAGCCTCTCTAAATTGATCACACGTGACAAATGATGTGAAGAAACCAATATCAGCCAGTACAAGGGTCCCGGTCATAGAAGTTTCACTGTGGATAGAAACAGAGAGGCAGAGTAAGGGGAATATGTGGAAGAGGCAGAAGAAGAGGGGGGACAAGCCGAAGAATGATAATTTCAGATGAAATACGGACAACCATCATTGACCACGTTCTTGTCCATGGATTGACTATGAGGGAAGCAGGACTTCAAATTCAGCCCAACCTGAGAAGATTCACAGTGTCCACCATAGTCCGAACATTCAGAGAGGAAAACAGGTAATTGCTTTATTCATTTGGTGTATGTTTACAGTATGACTCAATACAGATCTGTAAAAAGGTTTTTCATTACATGATTTTCCTAAAACATTTGTAGGCTTAGTGCTGCATGCAATATTTTGTAACGGCATGTTCTTTTGTAGAATCACAAGACTGCCACATCGCAGGGGAGGACGTCTATGTTGAACTCACACCAAGAGACCCTCATTGTTGACATGGTCCCTCAAAGACAAGTGTAATCATACTGCGTGAAATACAGCAGAGAACGTTTCAACTGGATTCCTCAGACCATCCACATGAATATATTTATATGGATGAAGCTGGGTTCAATCTCGCCAAAAGGAGGAGGAGAGGCAGGAACGAGATTGGCCAATGAACCATTGTTGCAGTCCCTGGCCAGCGTGGTCATGTTATGTGCTTCCATCAGCAATCATGGGGTTCGCCACCATCATGCCACATCTGGGCCATACGACACTCAAAATCTACTGGCTTTTATGAGTGATCTTTCAGATATTGTGTTAGGGCGTGAGCAGCAGTATCATGAACAGACAGGACATCCTGTCCATGTCGTTGTGTAGGACAATGTGAGTTTTCACCGTCCCGTCCAGGTCAGACAGTGGTTCATTATCATTCAAGATTTCCTAAATGTTTTTCTTCCACCATACTCCCCTTTCCTCAACCCAACAGAGGAGTTCTTCTCTTCATGGTGTTGGAAAGTTTATGACCGGCAACCCTCTTGAAGCAAAATCTCTTGCAGGCCATGGAACTGGCCTGTAATGACATAGGGGTGGATGCATGCCAAGCATGGATCTGACATACTAGGAGTTATTTCCCATGCTGTCTGGCCAGGGAGAATGTGGCCTGTGATGTAGAAGTTCTATGGCCTGACCAAGCACATTAACATAATGCTGCACTAGAGTAGATACTGTATGCACTTCTGTTATAATGTATTTCTTTGTGTGTGTATATATATATATATATATATATATATATTACACACTACATAATTACTAATTTTTGTTAAACTGCATTTTCCTTTGTGGACAATAAAGATTATTTCCACAGCTTCATGATCTGATCACTGTGTTTTACTTTTTTCAGTGTTGTGTGTAATGACTGTCCAGTGCTGTTTTTCATTGTGATTGACTCAAGGCCTGATTTGACATCATTGTTTGGTTTTGAGCACTGTTTGGACTGCTTTGAGGCAATAGTTTGGTTTTGCAGAAAGAGTCAGAGGTTTTGTGAATTTAGTGTTTTGTGTTTACAGTTTGGAGAAATGGACGCATGGTTTCAGGAAATGTGTCTTGGCAATTGAGAAAAACTGAATTAAAAACAGTTAATCGTATCATATGAGTCACCAGACCATTTTCTTTCCTGTATGTTGTGTCTCTGCTTTTTTCTAAAAATATTCTAATATTAATTTCACACACATTTACCACTGTACACCCCTCGACATAAACTCACAGATAAATATGTGACGCTGTGGAAGGAAGATGTGTTATGAATTCTGAATAATGTTGACTATTTGTGTGTGTAGTGATGTACATATAAATCATTACATGTTCAGTCCTAATAGCAATAAATATCATCACTTAGAGAAAGTCTCTTACTCACCAGTGACGTCTAAATAGAATCCATCACTGTATGTGTAGTAGTCTGGGCTTCCTCTCTGAGCTCTGCACCAGTACTGACCTCTATCAGAGACACTAACTGAGCTGATGGTGTGGATGGAGGAGCTGGATGTGATCACAGGTCTCTGTGAGCCTTTGAACCAGCTGAACGTCCATCCATCAGACTGACCCAGTGTACAGATCAGAGTCACTGTGTTTCCTGTCAGTGCAGCTCCTTTAGAGTTTGAAGTGATTGTAGGTTTAGGTTTTTCTGTTGATAAAAGACAAAGTTCAGTTAATGGAATTAATTTATTATTTGGAAACCTCTCTTTCATTTTGTTTTTAAAGCTTAAGAGTAAAACAGATGTCAGACTTTACACACTGCTCTGAGTCTCAGAATCACTACACACTCTCAGATGTATGTTTTGCTACTTTTATAAATTAGAGAATTCTCTTTAATGCTGTAATTTACAGATTGTACACAAACATAAGCGAATGTAGGCTGTGTTCTCTGTATGAAATTGTGAGCTCATTTTCTTCTCAGTTACAGCTACAACAATTAAAACAAATCCTCCTCTCCTTTATGCACCAGCTCCACTACAGAAGACCCTGAATTTTGTTTATTTTCCACTTTGAGGCTGTGGTTAAACTCAGACAGAGCTTTACTTCAGTGGATCAGTGCACTTCTTGCTCATGAAGCAGCTGTAATGAGACGAGCCGCAGTGCTGTGAAACAGAGTTAAAAATTAAATATTAAATAATGATAATAAATCCTTCTGAAAATGTACTGTATAAACCTCCACAACTGTCTCAATCAGATAAACACTTAAAGCTTTCATCTACATTCTTCTGCTGTGAGCTATGGGTCTGAAAGGATGTGTAAAATGAAATCTGTCTGCAGCTGCAAAATAATTTTCAATTCTAAAACGAAGGTATTCATAAAGCTCTATAAATAGTTGAAAAACAGGGAATAAAGCAAAACATAAAAAATCATCCGACTGAATCTTTTCTCGCAGATGTTTTTAGGTAAAAATTGTGGAGGCAGTTGTTCACGCCCTGAGCCCTCACCCATGGAGCCCCTAAGGCGACATGGTGGGTTTATTTAGCAGTATATATAATGTATTGAGGCCACAAAATGACTGCGCACCCTGACGAAACTTGCACAAACCTATACCTTGTCTTCCACCATTTTTCTGTTTGATTCTCCTCCATATCTCTCTCCTGGAGGAAGTTCTCTAACTCACGCTGCTTTTCCATGTCGTCCATGAACCTCAGGGCAGTGTGCATTAACGTTAACCAACTGCAACCCGGTGTTAGACTTAAACTCAAAGGTTAGTTGTGTAGTGGAGTATGGACCGGACAACGAGATAACGAGATCAAAATGAAGAAATGAAAAGTTTTGAATTAAAACTTTCCCATTCTGAAGAGGACCTTTCGTCTGTGACTAAGGCACAAACCGCAGGGGTGCAAAGACCCTGCAGCCCCCACACACATGCACACACCTAATCTACATCAAAGACACTTCCCAGGACACATGGCCCCGACCCCCTTTCTCTCTTCAGGAACTAAAAAAGATAACCAGTTTATGATGCTTGTGAGAAACAGGAACCTCAAACAAGGAGGGGAGTTTTACTGCCCCCTTTTTATGACGTGGCGCCTAAGGGTCTCGTCATTATCGCTTGCAGGGATCAACAAATGGTTAGCAGGGGTGAACTCGGTTTGACCTCTCATTAACCATCCGCAACGGACTAACGGCATGGACCAACAGCGACCCCAAATGGACACAGGTGAAACTACGCCTCGCTCGGGGTCGCCTAAACAATAACGGAAATGAAATCAAATTCTGATTAAGGTGTATAAACAATATGTATTAATGTCACTTTCTGTGTCCTCAGATGAACGTCCACCTTCTAATGAAATGATGTGTATTACTGTTGTCAACCATGAAAAGAAGTTCTGTCTCTGATTAGAAAAGTGAATTAACACCAGAATTAATACTTCTAACGTATCATTGTAACTGGGACGTAAACACAACGTACCCAGGATGAAATCTTATGTAAATGTTTGATATTAATAATCCAGGATACTCATTGTATATGTTACTAAAATGTATAAGAAATTTCGATACGCGAAATTTCCACTCTTTTTGTGAATCGCTGATTCAAACTCCCCCTCCTCTCTCTCTCTCTCTCTCTCTCTCTCTCTCTCTCTCTCTCTCTCTCTCTATCTCTCTCTCTCTCGTGAGAGTCACGTGAGCCTCGAACTCGCACCCAATCAGAAAAAGGACACATCCCATTAGGGCGTGACCGCGCTGGCTTTGAAAAACAGTTCAGCTCGGCACACAGTTCAGTTAACTTCGAAACATCAAAGAGATCAGCAGAGAACATCTCTTCAAGCTCCAAACCTCTCCAAAGCGAGACGCTTTCTCCTTCACGCCGACGAAAGAACAAAGAAGTACCTTAAAGACTTCACCAAAGCTCACAAGAGACGTCTTGAATTAGCTAGAGTATGAAGCCTTACTAATACGTCGAGTGATTTGAATATCTTCTTTTCTTTTAATCGTGTTTATGTTTTATCGCCCAATCTAAGTTTGATCTCACGAGTAATCAAAGCAGGTGAAACTTATTCGTGGCCAGAATAAGATATCACCCTTTTAGATTAATTGAAGGTATATATAGATATATTAGCGTTATAAGCTGACTTCTGAGGGCATTACTTCTGGAGAACCGAGCAACGAGACGAGCTAACACTCTGAAGAAGCCACGCCACTCCGGTGAGAAACCAGCCACGCCTGCAATTCTCCGAAAGGGGAGCTCTCAATCGACGCCGCTCCGCCTGAGGCCGAGAGCTTCTAACTCAACCGGAAGGGAATCTCCTTCACAAGTGGGCCTGTCTTTCACGACGTGGGAACGACGAGAAACAACCCAGAACACGGAGGTTAAAACAGCAGGACGCGACGGCTCGGTGAAACGGCAAACGAGTAAGTTAGCTCAATTCTCACATTTTCCAGAAGCTGATGCCTGATTAAGTCCCTTTATAATTTAAACGTAATAGAACCTCAATTAGCAACATCTTAGTCACAAGCCAGAAGTGCCTAGCTCACCTTAAGGTCAAATTGGTTTCCCCTGCGGTGATGCCGTGAGATTACAAGGTTATGCTATGTTAATTAAATATCCTTCTTTTTGTTAATAAAACTTTCATTGTTTGAAATCACAGTGTATACAGTTTGTTCATTAAAATTCCTGAAAATCCTGAAGAACTCACTTAGCGTGACTATTATTCATTCTCAAGCCAATTAGTAACGTTTTAATTGTTTAAGCCAATTATAAACTTTAATTGCTATCATTAGTCAAATATCAGTAATTATAAGAGTTTGAATAAGGTCAACGCTATAAACACAATATATAAATATATATTTCAAATATATATTCACATAGGTATCACGGTGTATGACCAACATATATGTCGCCTTAGGGGCTCCGTACTCACCTCCTGCTGAACAAGTCAAATTATGATGTTTCTGCACCATGTCACATGTAGCTTTTCTGCTCTTCTCCAAAGCAGCCATCAAGTTGTAAAAAGGCTTTAACCCACCGTTATTTAAATACTCCAGCACCAATAGTGTTTAAGGGAAGAATATGATTTTGAACAGCTTTTCTACTGTTTGCCTTTGTGTGATTTTAATGCTGTTTTTAATCAATGAAATAAAAGCAGTTTTACAAACGATCAACTGTTTACAAACAGTTTAGTAAATGTGTTTTATTTAATCTTACTATAAAACCAGCCAAAAACAATGTCACAAAACACTGCCAACAGCATCAAATAACTCCTTCAATTTATTTCTTGTTATAATTTCAAAAGGTTTATTCCCTTTGTTTGGCAGTAGAACCATGAGCCTGAAGCTTTGCTAAACCTCAGACTGGTTTCAGGGCTGTTTCTATGGGTGCAGTGACTATGACTCCAGGATGAGGAGAGAGAGGCTGTGACGTCTCTGGAGGGCTTTGAGGTGGTGGTGGGAAGGAGAACTCTGAACAAGCTCCTTCTGGATAAACACCTCACACCCCCTCCGTGATCTACTGGTCACACAGAGGAGCACCTTCAGCAAAAGACTCATTCAGCTCCACTGTAGTAATAAACGCTACAGGAGACCATTCAGCTACATCAGCTACACTCCTACTACACCAACTGAAAACTGTCACTCACGTTTAAATTTACATTTAATTTAGTTTGAAGTCATTTATTAATGCTGGTGTATTATTATTATTATTATTATTATTGCATTCATTCAAAGCTGTCAGTTTATTTTCTTATTCAAGTAAAACCTGCTTCCTCACTGTTTCCAAAACATATTTCAATAGAACTCTGAAATCCATCAGTTCTCTCCCAGAGCCTCTGACCACCTACATCCTGCCTTCTACAGAACCATATTAAGTCAATTCACAGTTTCACACAGAGGAGCTTGTATCTGGAAATGTTCACCACCTGAGAACTAGTAACAGTCTGAACTCCTTCAAAAAACTAGTTAAAGTCAATTTCTTGTCATGCATCTGTGTTTTGAATCAAATCTACACTAACCATCTCTTTGTACTTCCATTTTAGTCTGTTTTTCTTCACTTCTTTTATTTCTTTTCTTTGTCTAAACAGAGTTTATCTGATGTAAGTTTTACTAAAGTGGGAAAGAGCCTAGTACAGGTCCTTCAAGTTTTTTTTTTGTTTCTCTGCACTATTTTGTTGTTTATTGTATATTTTCCTTCGGTTCTCCAGTATTCTAATACATTGTGATTAATAAATAAAATATAAAAGATCAATAATTACTTAAAATATAAACATTTTCTTATTTAAGTTTACAACAATTAAACATGAATCTTCATCTGTTTTATGGAGCAGCTCATCTACAGAGGACCCTGAATGTTGTTTTATTTAGTCACACTGTCAGAACAAACATTCATTCATTGTCTGTAAACATTTATCCAGCTGTTTAAGGGGGAGACAGAGCAGTTTATGTTTGTTTTATTTATAAAACTGGACTTTCATGTTGGATTAATGTTTAGGGAAACAACCAGCTTTATTCAGAAATTGACAAAAACAACTGCTCTCAGAGTCCCAGAATCACTACACACTCTCAGACGCATGTCGCTACCTTTATTATTCTGAGCATTCTCTAATTACTGTAATTTACAAAGTGTGGAGAAACATGAGCTAATTTTAGGTTGTGGTCTATTTGTGAAAAGCTTCTTTATGCACCAGCTCATCTACAGAGAATGTACCCTGAATGTAGTTTTATCTTTCACTCTGTGGCTGTGGATAAACTCAGACTAAGCTTGATTTCAGTGGATCAATGTATTATTTGTTCATGAAGCAGCTGTTGTGTGATGAACTGTGGTGCTGTGAAAAAGAGTCAAATATTTAAATAATAACTTAAAAACTTGCTGGACCTGATAAACCGCAAAAACTGTCTCGTTCAGACAAACAACACTTAAAGCTTTCATCTACACTCCTGAAAACATCCATTCTCCTGCTGTGAGCTATGGGTCTGAAAGGACGTGTAAATGTCAATAATAAATCCACCCCAGAATCCAGACCTCAACATCACTGAATGTGATTGGATTTATTTGGATCTTTGAGAAGCAGAGAATGGAAACAACATGTAAAACTGAACTTTGGAGGAGTGGAAAAATCAAGGCTCAATAATCTCCTGAAAACACTCATCTCCTGAAGCTATAACAGAGGAAACTAATGGATTTAAATATTTATAATCTATTCAAAAATGAGATAAATTAGAACAGAAATAATGTAACAGTGGAGTCACACTCACCTGATACAGTCAGTGTTAAAGGGGCGCTGGTGTGTGTGTATATTCGGTCTGAAGATCCTTTTCCTTTACAAGTATAATCACCTGCGTGAGACTGTTCAACTTTAGAGATTTCATATTCTTTTTTATATTCTTCATGGAGCTGGACACTGCCATTTTTCCACTCATAATCCCAGTAAACTCCACTTTGTGTGTCACATGTCAGAGTGACTCTCTCTCCGATGAACACACTCTGAGCTGGTTTGAACTTCACTGTAGGTGTTGGTCTCTCTGTTCAAAGATAAAGGACAAACATGTAAAACTGAACTTTGGAGGACTGGAAAAATCAAGGCTCAATTATAAATCTCCTGAAAAAACTAATCTCCTGAAACTCATTTCTAAATGCATAAGTCTAATAATAGAAATAATGTAATAAAGGGTGTCACACATGTACAGGGGTTGGACAATGAAACTGAAACACCTGTCATTTTAGTGTGGGAGGTTTCATGGCTAAATTGGAGCAGCCTGGTGGCCAATCTTCATTAATTGCACATTGCACCAGTAAGACCATGTGCATCCAATTGTTAGTTTGGGGTTATTGAGCCATTTTGGGATGTTTTGGAGGAGCAAGTCATGAAACGTTTTCCTCCACCAACATCACGTAGTGACCTGGCCACTATCCTGCAAGAAAAATGGTTTAAAATCCCTCTGACCACTGTGCAGGACTTCTATATGTCATTCCCAAGACGAACAGACGCTGTATTGGCCGCAAAAGCAGGCCCTACACTATACTAATAAATTATTGTGGTCTAAAACCAGGTGTTTCAGTATCATTGTCCAACCACTGTAGGTATGTATGTTGAAAAACAAACATAAAAAATGGTCAAACACTAGGCCTACTTTAAAATATCAACATATATTTTCATTTTTTTGAAAAGCTATTTCAAGCAATGATATTCTGTAAATATTAAAACACGGCCTCAGACAGGGAGACCCCACCCTACGAGACAAATTTCTGTCACACTCTCTCTCCCACAGACATGTCTTCTGATACGAAGCAGGAGAAGGACCCTACCATGATCTGACTGGGCTGTAGTGACCGTGCCTGCATCGACCCAGGGCTGCAGTTCTGAACCTGCAGGATTTTATTTATTTGTTTGTAATTAATGTCTGATTTCTTTCCTTCTCCTCACTGACACACAGCCCCATTTATCTGAGTAGGTCTAATAACTCCAAATTTCCATGTTTTTCATATTTTTCTGATTGCTTGATTAAAGTCTCCTGTCTTGTCTCAGACTCTGTGTCTGCATCCAGCCTCATGTTGAGGGCTCCGGTCACACAGACATAAATAAAACTCTGTTCAATACAAAACTGAAGGAAGAAAGAACTTTAAAGGCATTGATGGTGATGTACAGATTGGAGAAAAGCTGTTGGCAAACTGTCCTCAATTCCATTCCTCACAGACAGTGGTCTGAGGTGGGAACTGAACCCACAACCTCAGGACCCTGGAGCTGTGAGACTCATTTAACTTAACATCCGCTGAATGTAGAAATATGTTTCTTTCTCCTGCATTTACTTTTACACCTAGGAGATGGTGGTGGGCTTCAGGAAGAAGGGGACCACAACCAGACCTGTTATCATCATGTGTCAGGAGGTTGAGTGTTTGACACATACAAACACCTGGGTGTCCTCCTCTACAACAGACTGGACTGGAGAGACAACACAGAGGCTGTGTAAAGGAAGGGGAAGAGCAGACTGTTTTTTGAGGACCTCTGATCCTTTAACGTGTGCAGAGACATGTTGGCAATGTTCTATCAGATGGTTGTTACTAGTGCAGTCTTCTTTGCTGCTGTCTGCTGGGAGGCAAACTCAACAAGCTGATCAGGAAGGCTGGCTCGGTCTTGGGCTGCTCTGTGGATGGCTTTGAGGTGGTGGTGGGAAGGAGAACTCTGAACAAGCTCATTCTGGATAAACACCTCACACCCCCTCCATGATCTACTGGTCACACAGAGGAGCACCTTCAGCAACTCATTCAGCTTCGCTTTAGTAATGAATGGAACAGGAGATTGTTTCTTCCAACAGCGATTACACTCCTCTCCATTGTGTCAGGACTTTATTATTGTGCTCTGAACCTCGCAGACACACTGAGCATGTTAATAACTTATTGAAATAAATTTTACTGTGACATTTCATTTTATTTTTTATCTCCTACTTCATCTGTGCACCTGTAACTGTACAGACCTAAAGTTACAGACCTCAACATCACTGAATGTGTTTGGATTTATTTGGATCTTTGAGAAGCAGAGAATGTAAACAACATGTAAAACTGAACTTTGGAGGTGTAGAAAAAAAAACAAAGCTCAATAATCTCCTGAAAAAACAAATCTCCTGAAGCTATAACAGAGGAGAAGAATGGATTTATATATTTATAATGCATTCATGAATGAATAACTCCTAGAACAGACATAATGTAATGGAGTCACACTCACCTGATACAGTCAGTGTTAAAGGGGTGCTGGTGTAGCGTGGTAACAGTATTTGAATTATTTCTGCTTAATTGTGGTTATTAATTATAAATTATTATTACTATCATTAATTTTAGATAATAACAATATTAATAATTTATCAGAAGTTTGGATACTATTCACGCTAGAATGTGAGTTTTCAGGATCTTCAGACTATTTCAAATAAAAGAACACTTTATTGGAAAGGAATAATATTAATTTAATAAACATAGCACAATTATCATAATCTCACAAACTGGATCAACGCAGATGAAACCCTTATGAGTCTAATAAGTGGCTCAGCTATCTAACTGAAATGTAATTAATGATTAATATGTAAATTTACTTAATTAGACATCAGCTCTGAAAATGATATTTTTGGAGCTTACTGTTGAAGCAAGTAGATCAAACCGATGGGTCCAGCAAATTCGTTGCGGGGGCAGCAGAGGGTCCAAGCCCTGGCTCGTCCTGTTCTCCCAGTGGGAGCTGCTGAGGCTGGGCTCGCTAAAGAGGTGTCACTTACAGGGGGCAAGCTGCTTCAGGCGCCCTCAGAGCATTGTGACGTCAGTTGGGGACTACCCTCTTGGGCTAGCTGTCCTGGTTGGGATTTCCCTGAAACGAGGGGGCGTCCAAAGAAGCTCTCTTTTTCTCGAATTCAGAGGTGACGTCTTGAAGTCTGTATATAAAGTTAATATACTAAATATTAACTAATCTCAGAGGTGATCTCTTATTCTGGCCAAAAATAAGTTTCACCTGCTTTGATCAGCCGTATGTAAAAACGCTTTGACATACTTGACCGGGCAATAAAAAACGATAAACAAGAAAGTAAATTGAGGCTGGCGCTGACGGAGTTATTTCTACCACGGTAAAGTTAGTTTTCTTTTCGATATTCGGTTTTCCGGCGTCAATAACTTTTCAAAATAAGGTTATATCTGACACAGAGTTACATATTCTGAATGGTACGGACACAGAGAACAATGCACACTGTTTTTATGGACGCTCCGGTGCATTTGATATATGCTCCTTTTCCTTTCAATAGCTAAAAAAACAGACCGTTTTTGACATCGCAACAAAGTGCATTCGTTTCTAGACTCTGTCTACAGAAATGCACACCATCGTCTTTCAGCCTAATTTGCGTAAATACGATTAAATACGTACTTTCCTGTCGCCGCTAACAACAGGAGACAATCTTCAATAGCTTCGTTTTCACTGTGTTTATAAACATCAGATTGGCCGTGTTAGATACTTGGAGTGATGGGGAAGAATGCACACCAAATGTGTTTTCATACTGACCTCTCATTAACAGTTAAATTCTGAATTTAGGTCTCTCCCTCTCTCTCTCTCTCTGTCTCTCTCTCTCTCTCTGTCTCTCACTCTCTCACACACACATACTCTCTCACTCACTCACTCAGTCTGTCTCACTCTCAGTCTGTCTCTCACTCTGTTTGTCTGTCTGATCTGATTCACCCAGGAGGGGTCAGGTAGTGAGGACTGTGGACACAGTGAAGAATACCAGAGACTGTAAGAAGTAGAGAAGCAGAAAGCTTTATTTAAAGAGAATGTTAAAGTTCTAACTGTAATTCTGTTTTTGGAATCTGTTCTTTTAAATGTTAAGCCTTTATTTTTTAAATATAAAGTGTACATTGTGTTTGATATCATGCACATGATTTATTTTATCAATAAAATGATTGATGGATGGAAAAATCTTTTTTTAATGAATTTTTAAATTTATTTTTTAATAACTTTTCAACCAAGTTACATAAGACTTTAAATACAGCTGTGCATTGTAGACATTAATCACACTAATCATGCACACTAGCTATTGAAAGGAAAAGGAGCATATATCAAATGCACCGGAGCGTCCATAAAAACAGTGTGCATTGTTCTCTGTGTCCGTACCATTCAGAATATGTAACTCTGTGTCAGATATAACCTTATTTTGAAAAGTTATTGACGCCGGAAAACCGAATATCGAAAAGAAAACTAACTTTACCGTGGTGTTATTTCTACAGGTTTAAATATCTGACTCAATCACTCAATTATGCTACACGTACTGCTAAACTGACCAGAGCGTCCCCTGTTCCAGTTTATAAGATTGGTCCGTTCTCAGAGTCTTTCAGAATGTCCAGAGGCAGAGATCACTCTTATCTTCCGTTGATCCGATATAGGTCGACTCCGTTCAGCAGCTCAACTCTCTAAGCGACTCTTTTTCCCTTTTCGACTCCTCTTTGCTTTTGCGACTCACTCCCTTTCGGCCGTCTTACTGTTTGCTATGTGGCGCCGTTACGCCCACTTGGGAGTTAGCCGTTCTCTGATTGGCTACTGGGTTTGGGGCACGTGACCGTCTCAAGTTCCCCCAGAGACCAAATCTTTAACTCTGCTCCGGATAAAACATTCTTGAGTTAATACATCATATATATTTGAGCGTTAATACATTGAGCATATTGATGTAGGTACACAAACTATACTAGTTATTATAGATTAATTAACATTCTTTTAAATTAAGAAAGGAATTGGTCTTCTTCTCCGGTGAGATTAAATCCGAAGCTGAGGATGATAAATGCTGCGGGGGGTCTTGGGTCTCCTCACTTGGTGAGTTTTATGAGTTAGTTCTCATGTTACCTTTTGGTTTAATGGTGTTTCTGGTCATCATAAAGTTTGAAGAAAACCACTCAGTGTAGGTAAACCTTTTTTGTGACCCTTCTAGGGTCAAACTGGAAAGGGTTCTCGCGACCTTCTAATCTCCAACAGACTGTGTGTGTGTGAAGGACTGGCGCCCCCTCCAGGGTGTATTCCCGCCTTGCGCCCAATGATTCCAGGTAGGCTCTGGACCCACCGTGACCCTGAACTGGATAAGGGTTACAGATAATGAATGAATTAATTAATTACATAATTTTACAATGGAACCTCTACTAACGAACGCCTATACTAACGAACTTTCCAAGATATGAACTGGGCATTTGAATATTTTTTGCCTCCACCAACGAACCATGACTCTAGAAATGGCCATTGACCCCAATAGGCGAGTCTCCCAGCGCGCCCAGACTTGAGTGAGATTTTAAGATTAGCAAATTGTAGTTTTGTAGTAAATAGCAGACATCGAAATTCGTGCTAAGTTAAGCCGTATCTACGCTTCGTCTCCACACATTCACCCACCTACTCTCCGTTATTCCACCCACCCCCCACCTCCAGCCAGTCGTCATGTCTTCAAGGTAGCGATATTCATTCATTATCTGTAACCGCTTATCCAGTTCAGGGTTGTGGTGGGTCCAGAGCCTACCTGGAATCATTGGGCGCAAGGCAGGAATACACCCTGGAGGGGGCGCCCGTCCTTCACAGGGCAACACACACACACACACACACCTACGGACACTACCAACGTGTGTTTTTGGACTGTGGGAGGAAACTGGAGCACCTGGAGGAAACCCACGCGGACACGGGGAGAACACACCAACTCCTCACAGACAGTCACCCGGAGCGGGAATCGAACCCACAACCTCCAGGTCCCTGGAGCTGCTAACTGCTGCGCCACCGTGCCGCATATGGTAGCGATATTTAACAACTTAAAACTTTTTTATTTCTTTTTTATTACTGTTACCACTGTATTTCTTTTTTATTTTTAGTAATGGTACATGTATTTTTTTACTAATTTGAGAGTTTTGTAAACATATATCAGTGCAAAAAGGGTGACTTTCGGGGTGGGGCTGGAACGCATTAATTGTTTTTCCATTATTTTAAATGGGGAAAATTGACTTGAGAAACAAACGTTTCTACTTACGAACCGGGTCACGGAACGGATCAAGTTATTTTAAAAAGACACATACTGAATCATGTATTATTAATTAATTTATTGATTCATTAATTCCTTCATTCATTAATTCATTGTTGAATTGAACCGCAATCCTAAAATGTGGGGCGTGTTCCCACCTTGCGCCCAGTCCATCACAGGGCAACACACACTCACACATTCAATCTACCAACATGTGTTTCTGGACTGTGGGAGGAAACCAGAGCACTTGGAGGAAGCCCACACAGACACAGGGAGAACACACCAAACACCTCACAGACAGTGACCTGAGGTGGGGCTCAAAAACACAACCCCAAGCCTGTACTAATCAAGTGATGATTTTACTCTGGTTTTGTCTGGGATTCATTTAATTCATTATTAATAAAAATGTATTAACAGAATGATCCGTTTTAAAGAAGTCAGTGTCTAAGGATGACAGTTTCTATGAAACATCAGAGAGAATCTGTCTCTGAAGACTCCACTCTCAGCTGCCAGGGCTTTCACTGCAGCTGTTGCTCCCTCTGTTCAAAGATCACAAGTACCTTGTGTAATGTATTGTAATGTATCGTCACAGTAGGAACAAAACCCTGTATCTCTGCGCAGAAGTTGACTGTGGCAGCTCAGAGCTCAGAGTAACTGTGTCTCCAGTAAAGACTGTGCTCTGAGACTCCGCTCTCAGTCTGGGTTTTACTGCTGATATGAAATGATGAAGTCATTTCAAACGATGAAGTCATTTTCTCAGTTACAGCTACAACAATTAAACATGAATCTTCATCTGTTTATGATCAGTTCGTCTACAGAAGACCCTGAGTGGTGTTTTATATTAGTCACACAATGTCAGAACAAGCAGTGATCTGGAAAATGTCTAATTAGACTTAAATGTAATGTTTAAATTAGACTTATCACTTTCTTGTGAAAAAATCTAAAGAAAACTGTTATAACAAAACCAAACCATATCACGTTCAGTTCTCAACAAAAACGCACCAGAGAGAAAGGTGCTTAGAAGAAGGCATGCAATTCCCATCCGGCCCACGAGGGGTCTTCCTCACCAGAATATTAACTGGTGCCCCATCAGCCGTTAATTCTCCCTGTTGACCGTCTCCCGTTGACCCTCAGCAGCCCCCTTCAAACCCCCCCCCCCCCCCCCTCTCTCTCCCACAGAGCTCTGTGCCCAGCGTTGTGTGAATTCTCTGCACATTTCTGAGCGGGTTTCTCCTGCAGTTTTTAAATCTCTTTTTCTGTTTCTGATCGTGGCTCCTTTATTCTCGCTGGGATTTTTGGATCGCGGCTTGTACTTGTTTACCTCGTGTTTATGTCTTTTTTGGACTCTGTGCTCTGCCCCTGACACTGGTTGTTGATCTGTCTCTGGAAACTGTCCTCCTTGTGATTTCTCTGACATTGATCTGGACTTTGATTCTAAGCTTGTTTCTCTCTGTTGTATTTGTGAATAAAACCTGCAAATGGATCCAGTTCACTCTGTAGACCCTTCATTACAGGGTTATTTACCTGATAAACACACACCCATCACTGGGAAATTAGGACATTATTTGTTGTATTAAACTTTTAAAAATGAACATATGCGCACATACTGTCCTGCAACACAGAACAGGAGTCTGTTTGTTAGAAAAAATTGTTTCTTAAATACTACAACAACATAAACATTTCCTCTTATTTGTATCTTCCACTCTGCGGCTGTGGAGAAACTTTTTTCCCCTCATTAATTTCTCATTCTTTTATCTCATTTCTACATGGTGTATCCACTGACACAGGGCTAATAACAGGCTTTTTGATGTGAATCATATTCAAATTTGAGCATGATGTTAATAAACACAGGGATCCTAGGAAATGTCAAATCAAGATTTTTGATGTAAAATGTAAAATTTCTGATCAAACAGCTGCCAAACCACCACAGCTTTCATACATTCATTTATTTTCTGTAAGCGCTTATCCAGTTTAGGGTCATGGTGGGTCCAGAGCCTACCTGGAATCATTGGGCGCAAGGCAGGAATACACCCTGGAGGGGGCGCCAGTCCTTAACAGAGCAACACGCACACTTAATCAACCTATCAATGTGTGTTTTTGGACTGTGGGAGGAAACTGGAAACCCACGCGGACACGGGGAGAACACACCAACTCCTCACAGACAGTCACTCGGAGCAGGAATCGAACCCACAACCTCCAGGCCCCTGGAGCTGTGTGACTGTGACACTACCCTGCTGTGCCACCATGCCGCAGCTTTCATCCATTCAAAAATAAATTTGGCCATAGCCCAAACAACCTAATAAATGAATTCAAGGTTTATTTGGAGGCATCAGTGGAATACATCACTCATACTTTTTATTTCACATCTCAGAGTGACTCTCTCTCAGGTGAAAACTCTCTGAGCTGAGTAAACTGTCACTGTAGGCTTTACTCTCACTGTTCAAACATCTCAAATATTTCTAAAATGTTTATCATCACAGAACAAAACCCTGTATCTCCATTTTTGATTGAATCTGAAAAAAGGAAATGCACGTATCTGTTTATTTTGAGAGCTGTTTTCACACACATCTGTGTTTTGAACCAACCAATCATCTCTTTTGTACTCCACTTTTATTCTGTATTTCTGTCACGCCCTCGTCCTGTCCTGTCTGTTTTCCCAGCCATGTTCTCTTTTAGCACATGGCTATGTTTGTTGTTGTCCTAGTCCCGCCTTTGTTCCGCCTCCTTGTCCGTCACCCTCGTTATCTGTTTCAGGTGTGTCTCGTCTGTTGGTGTATTTAAGTTCCCTGGTGTCACATGCTTGTATTGGTCATTTGTTCTCGTTGTGTTTCCTACTCTTAGTAATGTCGTTTTGTCTCCTAGCTCTAGTCATGTTATTTCCGGTTCTCGTTCCTAGTCATGTTCTTTCCTCGCTTCGTGTTTGTCCTCGAGTTCGTTTGTGTTTGTTTTGTTGATTTCTTGTGAATAAAAGTCTGTGTTATTAGCGTGTGCGTCCGCCTCCGTCAGTCCGACTCAGCGTTCCTGACAATTCCTACTCTTCTTCTTCTATTTCTTCTCTTTGTCTAAACGCAAAGTTCATCTGATGTAAGTTTCACTAAAGTGGGAAAGTGCCTAGTACAAGTCCCTTTGAGATTTTTTGTAGTTTCCCTGCAGTATTTTGTTGTTTATCGTATATTTTTCTTCTGTGCTCCAATACTTAAATTCACCGTGATTCATAAGTAAAAGACAAAAGATTAATAATTACTTAAAATATAAAAATTTTCTTATTTAAGTTTACAACAATTAAACATAAATATTAATCTGTTTTACGAAGCAGCTCGTCTACAGAGGACCCTGAATGTTGTCTTGTTTATTCACACAGTGTCAGCACAAACATTCGTTCATTGTCTGTAAATGTTTATCCAGTTGTTTATGGGGGAGACAGAGCCGTTTAAATTTGTGTTATTCATAAAACTGGACCTTTATATTGGATTAATGTTTTAATCCAACACAACTTTCTTTATAGGAAATCTGTCAAAAACAACTGTAAGTTTTACACACAGCTCTCAGAGTCTCAGAATCACTACACTCTCAGACGCATGTGTCACTACCTTTATTATTCTGAGCATTTAGACTGTGATCTATGTATGAAAATATGAGCTCATTTACTTAGTTGCAATATTAAACAGGAATCTTCATCTGTTTTATGCATCAGTTCGACTACAGAAGACCCTGAATGTAGTTTATCTATCAGACTAAGCTTTACTTCAGTGGATCAGATATTTTGCTCATGAAGCAGCTGTAATGAGACGAGCTGAAGTTCTGTGGAAAAGAGTGAAACATCTAAATAATAAAAGAAAAGCTTATATAAACTACTGAACTACTGATAAACCACCAAAACTGTCTCCATCAGATAAACAACATTTAAAGCTTTTATCTACACTCCTGAAAACAATCAGTTTTTCTGCTGTGAGCTATGGTTCTGAAAGGGTCTAATGCTATAACAGAGGCAAAGAATAGATTTATAATGCACACAACATAAACTATGTAATACAGGCATCACACACTTGATACAGATTAATTTCAGAGATTTGTTCTCCTTCCACTGTGGAGATTCACTGAGGGGGATGTCGTCCTTCTACCACACACAGTTCTGAATTGTTTTTAGTAAAATAGAAATCAGTAGCAGTCAATACATACCTCTGACTGTAACCTGGACGCGATCACTGGAGTAATGACTGTCACCTGGCCGGCCCACTGCACACTGGAACTCTGTTTCTCCTGGAGTAGACACTGTCACACTGACTCTGTTGATGCGTCCATCTTCAGGAATCAGAGGAGGTTCTAAATTCTGAGAGTTTTTATACCAGTAAAACTCCCATCCAGTGGAATCTGGCGTCTCACAGCTCAGAGTAACTGTGTCTCCAGTAAAGACTGCGTCCTGAGGCTGCACTTTCAGTTTGGGTTTATATTCTGTTGATATGAAATGATGAATTACAATGTAGTTTTCTTCAAACTTTGTCCCCTGATCAAACATAACATCATTTCCTCTTCATGGACTGAATTTCTTTATATTTTAGTGGAAAGTAACCAGTTATTTGTTCGATGTAAAACATTGGACATGTGTTTGTTTTAACATAAATATAGCAACATGTGACATTTAGTTTTTCTCTGTAGTGTGTTCCATATTTTTAACAGCTGATTTTTCTCCTCCAGTTTACAACCATTTTAATAATGATAATAATTACATAATTTTAATTATTTCACAAAAAACACAAACTGAATCAAGTATTATTAAATAATTAATTCATTAATTGTTCATTCATTGTTTGTAACCGCAATCCTAAACTGTCCAGGGTGTGTTCCCACCTTGCACCCAGTCCATCACAGGGCAACACACACTCACACATTCAATCTACCAACATGTGTTTTTGGACTGTGGGGGGAAAGCAGAGCACCTGGAGGAAGCCCACACAGACACAGGGAGAACACACCAAACACCTCACAGACAGTGACCTGAGGTGGGGCTCAAAAACACACCCCCAAGCCTGTACTAATCAAGTGATGATTTTACTCTGGTTTTGTCTGGGATTCATTTAATTCATTATTAATAAAAATGTATTAACAGAATGATCCATTTTAAAGAAGTCAGTGTCTAAGGATGACAGTTTCTATGAAACATCAGAGAGAATCTGTCTCTGAAGACTCCACTCTCAGCTGCCAGGGCTTTCACTGCAGCTGTTGCTCCCTCTGTTCAAAGATCACAAGTACCTTGTGTAATGTATTGTAATGTATCGTCACAGTAGGAACAAAACCTTGTATCTCTGTGCAGAAGTGGACACAGTTGCTTTTTGCAAGAAATCGTACTATGAGGGGCTTTGCTTTAATAAATTCTACTAAAACTATATAAATTATGTTGGCTGCACATGTAAATTTACTATGAGATTACTTTACTATGTCAGTACGTAACTAATGATGATGTCAACATAAACATAGAAGAACACAGGGCATTTTTGCTGCATTAATTAAAAACTGCAGTACATGCATTTGTGCTAAATGATACTGTCTGTGAGGAGTGTGGTGTGTTCTCCCTGTGTACGCGTGGGTTTCCTCCGGGTGACTGTCTCTGAGGAGTGTGGTGTGTTCTCCCTGTGTCTGCGTGGGTTTCCTCCGGGTGACTGTCTGTGAGGAGTGTGGTGTGTTCTCCCTGTGTCTGCATGGGTTTCCTCCGGGTGACTGTCTGTGAGGAGTTTGGTGTGTTCTCCCTGTGTCCGCGTGGGTTTCCTCCAGGTGCTCTGGTTTCCCATCACCATCCAAAAACACATGTTGGAAGGTGGATTGGAGACTCAAAGGAGTTTGCAGGTGTGAGTGAATGTGTGAGTGTGTGTTCTCCTGTGAAGGACTGGCACCCCCTGCAGGGTGTGTTCCTGCCTTGCATCCCATGATTCCGGACGCACCGTGACCCTGAACTGGGTAAGAGGTTACAGATAATGAATGAAAGAACATACAAGATGGATGAACATGTGCAAATCATTATAACAAATACGGTTTATCATTTTTACCCTCACAAACATATATAACATTGAGTTTTTAAAACACATGACACTGGGTAATTAATTGTGCTTGTCAAAATGATGATTTGTAAGACAAACAAATTTGGTAACAAACAAATTACCAATACCATAAACGAAATTTCTCTCAGACATAACATTGGATCTCTTTCTTCATGTGTTCAATACTTTTCCCTGGGTCATTTCTCATTATTGCACATAATTTATGGACATCTATGGTTTGATTTCTTTGCATGTGTGGATTGGACGAGTTGTTACCGACATCTGGTGCGAAATTCACCTCAACAGCACCTTTAGAAATATATTTACTTAAAAAACTGGTGACGTGTTCAATATTTATTTCACCCGCTGTAAACTCAGACTAAGCAGTTTGTTAGTGTTCATAGTCTAATAATATTACTATTACTGTTCATATATTGTGTGTTGTTTTCAACAAGTGCAGAGTCAGTCCTGAACTACTAATAAGTTAAATGCAACACCAACAAAACTGAAATACAGCAATCAACTGATTAGTGCAGGCTTCAGTGACTTTATGTGAAAAAAAGCTACATACAAATAAATAATTAATTAAAATGATAAAACTACTGTAACTGGAGGAGAAAAATCTCTCCTTTTGTTTACACTAAGTAGAAATATTATTAAAAATCAATCATTTACATCTTGGACATAAACAGTTATTTTTCACTAAAATGTAAAGAAGTGTAATCAATGTTGAGGAAGTTTAACAACACAGAGCTGACCCTGATCAACTTGGTGACATAGTTTTTGGCTGCTGTCCCTTGCAGCCTTCATTCATTGACTGTGTTTATAAACTCTTTCTTAAATACTGGCTGACGGCTGCTATGTTGTAATCTTTGCATCTGTCACTCTTTCAAATCTTGCTACCTGTCTTCAAACACACTCTGTTAATAATCAAAACTACAGTTCCCAGAATAAAGCAGTGAAGCTGAAACCTCCTTCAGCCAATCAGAACAGACTACAGAGATCTGCGCCTTCAAATTACTAACTCATGTCACATGTTTTCGGATTAGTGCCAATAAGAATGATTAATAGATTTACTGTGCTATTAAAATCATTATAAAATTTAAAAAAAACATTGCTACTTACCAGAATAAAGCTTGTAGTAGATAAGGAATAAATACACTGCTCAAGGAAATAAAGGGAACACTAAAATAACATCTCAATGAACTAAATATTCCAGTTGAAAATTTTTATTCATTACATAGTGGAATGCATTGAGAACAAAATAACATAAAAATGATCAATGTACATCAAAATTATCATCCTATGGGGGTCTGGATTTGGAATCATCATGAGGCTCAGTAGTGTGTGTGGCCTCCACGTGCCGTATGACCTTCCTACAACACCTGGGCATGCTCCTGTTGAGGCGATGGATGTTCTCTTGAGGGATCTCCTCCCAGACCTGGATTAAAGCATCAGTCAACTCCTGGACAGTCTGTGGTGCAACTGTCGGTGGATGGAACGAGACATGATGTCCCAGATGTGCTCGATTGGATTCAGGTCTGGGGAAGGGGCAGGCCAGTCCATAGCATCAGTGCCTTCATCATGCAGGAACTGCTGACACACTTCAGCCACATGAGGCCTAGCATTGTCATGCATCAGAAGGAACCCAGGGCCCACTGCACCAGCATATGTTCTCAAAATGGGTCTGAGGATCTCAACCCAGTACCTAATGGCAGTCAGGGTACCTCTGGCTAGCACATAGAGGCCCTCCAAAGAAACGCCTCCCCACAGCATTACTGACCCACTGCCAAACCGGTCATGCTGGAGGATGTTGCAGGCAGCAGAACATTCTCCATGGCATATCTAAGCTCTGGCATTTCTCCTCCTGTTCCTCTTTGCAGGAGGTAGTGGTCCTGCTGCTGGGTTGTTGCCCTCCTACAGCCCCTTCCACGTCTCCTGGTGTCCTGGCCTGTTTCCTGATATCTCCTCCATGCTCTGGACACTGTGATGATAGACATAGCAAACCTTCTTGCCACAGTTCGCATTGATATGCCATCCTGGATGAGCTGCACTACCCGAGCAACTTCTGTGGGTTGTAGACACCGCCTCATGATTCCTCTAGGGGTGAGAGCACTGACAATAGTGACCAAAATATCAGCCAGAAAGGATGAGAACAGAGAAACGGTCTGTGGTCACCACCTGCAGAACCACTCCTTTATAGGGGTTGTCTTGCTAATTGCCTCTCATTTCTATCTGTTGTGTGTTCCATTTGCACAACAGCAGGTGAAATTGATTCACAATCAGTGCTGCTTCCTAACTGGACAGGTTGATTTCACAGAAGTGTGATTGACTTGGAGTTACATTGTGTGTTTCCATTATTTTTTGGAGCAGTGTATCTATTTTCCATGTTTGTCTGGCATTATTAGGTCCAGTAAAAAAAAGACTTAATAGCTTTATAATAGCTATAATAGTTATAATAGCTTTATTTGGGTATTAGAATTATTATAACATAAATATATTCTCCAAAATAAGCATTTTAATATTCATGGAATGAATTTCTAGTTTTTTACTTTGTTTTCTTACATGGTTAAGTTACAGAAGGTGGATGCACTGTTAAGACTCCTTTCCAAGGACACCAGGAATTTTTTTTCCCCAGCCCCAGCTGAGAACTGAGCCCTGATCACCTGTGTGGAGGGCAGCGGTGTCACACAATTTGCTACAAGAACAGTACAATCATCATCTGCTGTTGAAAACAAAGTGAAAAGAAATCTAAATCTTTTGAAATCTTATTTATACACTGTGTTGCGTTCATGACCAAGAGGAAATTGGAAGTTTCTGATTCTCTAGTGGGAAAAATCCGTCAAAAATCTGATCTTGTTGAAATGAGGTCACAGACGTTAACTCTGAGAAACTGAAGCTCTTTGTTTATTTTGTGATCACATTTCCTCATGGTGTGTCCGCTGACACAGAATTAATAACACAGCTTTCTATGTGTGAATCCAAACTTGTGCATGATCTCGACAAACACAAAGATCATAGAAAAAGTCAAAGTTAAGATGTTTGATGCAACATTTCTGATCCAATGGCTGCCAAACTGCCACAGCCTTCACCCACTTTAAAAACGAATTTAGCCACAGCCCAAAAAACTCAAAAACTATGTTCATTGTTTATTTTGCAGATAAATCAGTGATAACACAGTGTCTGTTCATTCTCCCACATTCACACAGCTGAAGATGAATCCTTTTAGGTTGGAAATTTGAAAACTATGAGCTCTCAGATTTCACAAACTCAAAATAAGCGTTATAATAATTCCTGTCTTTTTTATATTACATTTTTGGTGATATTTGTAGCAGTTTTGCACTAGAGATATTTCAATAGCAGGGGTTATTACTGTAATATTTCTGATCATTGTGAAAGAATAAAGCTGCTTTGAGGTTCTGTTTCTGACCACAGTGTCTGCTGCTGCTGTACATCCAACATGTAGAATGTACACATCAAATGTAGATTTAAAACGTTACAAGAAATTATTATAGGGTTTACATTGCAACATAACCATTTAAATCCCTGCACTGGCTTACAGTGATACTGAGTTACAGTCAGTCTGGGTGGGGTATACACACTTGATTATTTAGTCATAGAATTAAAACATGTTCATATTGTAGATCACACTCCCTCAAAACTTTACTACAGCGCTGGGTCCACATTACATTTCTCAACTAATGATTTACTGAAGAAAAAACAAACTTTCTGAACCAAAACCCCCAGACAACTGTGCCCTCATATGGCTATTACAATGTGAAGAATACTCTGTAATACTCAGTGTATGTGAATGATAATGAGAGAGTTCAGTAGCTGCATGTAATGATTCACCTTGAGTTTGTCCGCGGTGGAAGAGCAGAACCAGCACTGCAGCAGAGAGAGAAACAGAGGACATGACGTATTAGTGTGAAACATCAGCAGGTAACACAGGAAGAATCAATCTGAAAGACCTGGTGCTGTTATCATTAAAAATACAGTAAAAATACACTGTGTATGAGCACATGAATCAAGTGGAAAATAAAATCATTGTAGATGTGTCATAAACATAAAAATATCAATAAATAGAGTTTAAAGGTCCTGGGAACACATCTTGATGTATTAATTATTTTTAAATAATAAATGTGGGTGTTATGTGAAGGATTCAGTATAAACACTCCTCCACAATCTCCAGAGCACTCTCATCAGACCTGTCTGAGAAGTGTGGATGTGGTCTTTATATTCTATACATGGGTTACAGCTGATGTAGCGGTCATATTGGGGACCTACTCATTACTCAGACACACAACTTAAGTAAAATCTGTGATATCTCAATTGTTTTATTGTTTCTGTGTACACTTCTAGTCCAGTGGCAGATGCTGGTCTTTCAAGGAGGGGAAGCTCAATTTCGGCCTACATCATAAAATGTGTCAATTTATTTATACGTAAATTCTACCCTCCGTTCCTTTTGAAGAAAATGATCTGTGACCCTGTCGTACCAACAAGGCGTCTTTTCCAGGGACTTGACTAGTGTCCTCTCAATGGCCAGCAGAGCTAGGCTGCTTAAACGGCCTTGGCCCATGTGAAGTGTGTCCGCCTGTGCTCCCACGGATCTTTACACCAAAGGATCGCTGATTCGCTCATTTCGCTGTCAATCAAAAAGGGATTCAGCCTCAGAGAGATCATCCAATCATCATGCAGAAGCTGAGCGTCCGGGCCAGCCGAGGCCAGCCCACTGCCCCATAGACCCCCAGAGACGCTGAGCGTCCGATGGGCGGGACAAAGCCCAGCATTTATCCAATGACTCGTCTCGTTTCGCTGCACTTCGCTGCTTCGCAATTGAACTCTGTGGACGCTCAGCGCCCTCACTGTTTAAAGCACTGTGAAGGGAATGATTGAGAGGAAAGCCGCGTCTTTACCAGGGATAAGAAGTAGATTCTGAACAAACGTTGAGCGCGTTGTAGTGCATATTTATTCACTGACATGTACACACAACAGTATATATTTGATCACTTATTTTTTGACATTTTAGTGGAAGCTGAGCTTCCCTTGCAGTCTTAGAGCAATCGCCACTGTTCTAGTCTCATTCAGATCACAGGGAGAGCAGGATCCGATAATTTACCTTGTAAACAGAGCAAAAAGAATGAAACAGAGACAAAGGAATATGTGGCTTGTGTCTGTAGACTCTTACACATCAAAACAAAGAAAGAAATAAGATGATTACTGAAGCTTGTGTATGATCTGTGTATGAATAACTCAATCAGATTCAGACATAAGAGCAGAGAAACACATTAGAGACTGATGTGCTAACGGCTTTCCAATAGATCCTATGGTGAAAATGCTAATGTGGCTAACAGATTTTAATCTTTTTCTATTCATTATGCTACACTGGCATTTTTATGCCCTTGATGCAAAGAGGCGGTGGGAATCTGTGCTTCTGATGTTTTTTACCTTCGTCCACAAAGATTCAGCTAAATGTGTGTCCTGTAACTATTGCAATATAATTTTAAATGTAGTAGTGCCCCCTGTGGTGAATCAAAATATTGTGGCTTTATTTTCTGTCTTTGTTAAATGAGGTCATTCAGGAAGAGTAATACATGGAGAGTAGTCAGTCTGTATCAGTTGTTCATCTGGTTGAAGTTGAATCTTCATCCTGTGCTCAGATAGCATCCTCTGTATGTATATAGATTATTTTGTGCTCTTTATTGACTCTGCATTTATATTGTACAGTATTTTTATG
The DNA here is from genome assembly GCF_029633855.1 of Hoplias malabaricus. Classification (NCBI taxonomy): domain Eukaryota; kingdom Metazoa; phylum Chordata; class Actinopteri; order Characiformes; family Erythrinidae; genus Hoplias; species Hoplias malabaricus. The sequence continues at coordinate 13,663,746 of NC_089813.1, read as the reverse complement.
TTTTGGGATGTTATTAATAATTTTATTTTTAAAATAAAATTGCAATTCCATTTAATGTCAGCTACTCTCTGTGTTTAGAGAGAACTTTTGTCTTATGGAACTCTTCTTTAGACTAATATTCTCATATCAGTTGTCAAAAGAATTAATATTAGACTGTATTGCTTTGCAGTTTCACCCTTTCAGAAATCATCAAACCTGTGGATAAACAAGCAAAGGTCTTTAGAGTCATGGTTGAAGAAATGTGTTAATCTGACTGTCTAGTCACATCATCTCTGTGAATCGAGGACAGTACAATGTGGGTCCACCTCTGTAACAGCGTCCCTGTCTCTGTTCGTCTGGACACAGACTAGAGTTTGAGGGACAAGTTGCTTTTGCTATAAACTTGAGCGATTTTGTATTTATTGGTTACAGCAGCTTTTTATTTAATGTAGGTTTTATTGGGTTCGTGTTGAAGGAGGGTTCATTAATATTGTTGTGATGAAACTGCATGACGTATAGTTTAGATTTTGTGTCTCTTGACTCTGTTCTTTAGATTCCATTGAATCAAAAGCTCTAACGCCACTTGTACCCAGAGTTATGAGGCTATAGAGAGGGGTTGATTTATATGAAATACACACCTGCTTCTCATGGTGTGTAACTGTTGGATTCCTGTGTTTGTCTACATTGTGTCTGAAGCTGACCAATGGACAGCAACCAAGAAAATGCCCTCAGAGCCCAGAGGGTTCAGTTCTTCTCTGTGCTGAGCCTTTGTGTTTATGGCTTCAGCACTCAGCCTAGTGTTCCACAAAGTATCCGGACAGGTTTAGTCTAAATAATGACACACCGTTCACGTTCACTGGCCTGCTTTTAGTTTAACTGTAAGTTCACTAAAATATCCTTTCTGATCTTGAACCAGTTTAGTGAAGAACAATGTCTGATGAAACATGGGTCACAGTGGAACACAGGTTTTCTGTAAAATGTGATGTTTAATCATCATCATATTCCCACAGTAACGTCATTTTCTGAACCTACTGCAGTCTGACACACATTCCTCAAAAGTGAAGCTTTTAAAGTGTCAGAAGTCAATCAAATGTGGTAAATAATTACTGAAAAGTTTCTTCTCACTAAGCATTTTTCACTGGTTGTGGGTTATTGTTGTGGCTGTGATCATAATTTGAAATAGATTGAATTTAAATTTAAAAAATTAAATCACAACAACATTCTATGATAATCATGATTAATCCTGAGGATTCCCTTGTTTTTTAGAAGGGTGATATAAGAAATAAATTAACAAATGAATGTGTAGAATTGTATGCCTGAAAAACTGGTTATTTTAAAATAACATTTCAGAATAGTTTTTATGAAACTTGAATTTGAATCTCTCAATTTGGTGAGTAATAGTTTCAGGGAGAAAAGCTTTACACAAGACACACATTTTACTTGAGAATATTGTGGCACACAGCTCACAGCTCAGACAATAAAACCCACATATTCCAGCTTCAACAACTTTATAAAAGATAAATGTGTGGATCAAGCCAGGCATGAGGGGAAAAAATGTGTGTGTGTGTGAGTGAGAGAGAGAGAGAGAGAGAGAGAGAGAGAGAGAGTAATAGAGGGTTAGAGTGTTGCAACATGTGTATAAAAGAGTGGAAATGAAGCGGCTTCAGTGTTTAAAAACTCCAGCAGCACTGCTGTGACTGATCCACTTATACAGGTGCAACACTATCACACCACCACAACATCTATCTGACTTAAGTGCTGACAATGGCCTATGACCCATATAATACCCCCTGATCTGTGGTGGTCCTGATCACTGAAGAACAGTGGGAAAAATTTCTAGCAAAATATGCAGATGAACTTCAGACTGTAATTGTAGAACTGTAAGATTCTAGTGTGTATCAGCTGCAACCAGCAGTGGTCTCTAGGTGGAGAGCAGGAGAGCAGACACTGAGCTTTAGAAGCTCCCTTCCTGAAGACTTTGGGCCAATCAGTGTCCTATTGGGCTCTGTATTTAAAAAGAAAATTTGAAAAAATATTATAAGATGTCTAAAAAAATGCCCTCTTGCAGTAAAAGGGGACATAAATGTTAGGTTGTTTATTCATTTTGAAAATGCCAGGCAGTTCTTAGAGCTTGCTGTATATGAACTCTCCTTTTGTTTCCTGCATTTTTGCTCTTTGACGTGTAAAGAATAAGACCCCATATTCATGGCGACATAAGCCCCTTTCACACAAACACGGTAACCCAGGAATATTTCAGATTTCACCCGGAAGAGCAGTATGTGTGAACACAAGTGTCAGTAAAATGTGTACTGGACTTTATCTGAACTTTGTCCTCACTCTTAAAAATGATGGTTCTACAAGGGTTCTATATTTATTCATTTTTTTTATTGTTTTATCATTTATTTAGTGCCATTCTAGGCGCCCAAGGACACTTTACAGTCAACACTGCAGAGATCAGTATTCCATTTAACATTGTCCACACACACACAGGTGACAAGCAGCAGCCAAATGTACACAGCATACTCACAACCAGGAATGACCTGGAGGACTGCATCTGACACTAGGGACTCACCCAGGACAGAGCACCAGTCTGTATCTGAGCATACACACACTCACTCACACACATACAGACATTTATTCACATACACACTCATTCACTCACACACCAGGACAGTTATTAGAGAAGCTAGTTCAATTCACTCAAGACACAGGGGGAGCATGGAAACACCACCTAGAAAGAGCTCGAACCCAAGACCCCAGCGCTGAGAGGAGGACACACTAACCACAAAGACACCGTGCCGCCTCTAGATAGAACCCTCAACATTTGAAGGGTTCTTTGCATCATGAAGGAGTTCTTCAGGTTGCTGGAGAATGTGCTGTAACTGGTTCTAAAGAGCACCTTTTAGAGAAGGGTTCTATATGGCACCAATAATGGTTCTTTTATTGTAACAAGTTTGACATCGAAACAAGAAAAGAACCATTTTGGTGCCATGTAGAGCCCTTTTCTAAAAAGTACTTTTTAAAAACCCCTTCACAATGTAAAAAACCCTTTAATCATGCAAAAGGTCCTTCAAGTGTTTAGGGTTCTATATAGAACCATTTCCTTTAATAAAGAACCTTGTAGAACCAAAACTTGACATCGTAACAAGAGAAAAATCCTTTTGGTGCCATAAAGAACCCCTCTCTAAAAAGTACTATATAGAACCATATACACATTCTGGATCAATCTGAGGAACCCCTTTAATCATGTAAAAGGTTCTTCAAGTTTAGGGTTCTATAAAGAACCATTTCATTTAATAAAGTACCTCGTAGAACCATAATCAGAGTGATGTGTGAAGAGAGCTGTTAATGTGCAGTAAGCAGCTGAACCTGGGCTTTCTTTTACATGGATTTCACAAAAAGCTGGGGGTTCGCATTCCCTCCCTGAAAAAAAAGCGGTGAATTTCCAGAGACATTATTAACTACAGTGTAAGCATGACTCATGTTGCTGTTATTTAACACAAATTAATTTCATTAAAGCTTTTTAAACTTTACGGAATGAGAACATGAAAACATTAGATTTTCAGTTATTAATAAAGTCCTTAATTAAGTAGTAAATTATTGGAGGTCAGATGGTGTACCACCTCTTACTGCTCCACGTACCACCAGTGATACTCCTCTCACAGTTAGAGAACTACTGTCATAAAACAATAGCATTCTTTGGGGTTATGGCTCTCTCACCTCTTTAAACCACTCCTTACACCATGTCGGATCACGACCTGAACTTTTGGTTTGGTTTTACACAGATTTACCCAATAAAACAAGTCAGAAACCCCCTCTACAGTGTCCGACACAACGTTTACTTTCACTCACATTCTACGTGTCTGTGTTACAGTGTGGTCTTATATGATACTGAACAAAAATACACTGACATTATATCATTCTGGTTTGTTACTGTATCGATTGGAGTAAAGTCTCTGTGTTGTGTGTTTGTAAAGTCTTTATGGAGGTACAATGTGTGGACATTAAACACTGCTGTTTATTCAGAGACATGTCCTTGTCTTAGAGAAATTATGCCGGCTTTATTATAGAACGGGTTTCTAATTAGTTTGTTCTTAATGTTGTCTAAAGTCTAAGTAAATGTAACAATTTAATTCTAGTTTATTCCCTAAAAAAGACCAAGCAATCATTTTACAACATTGTTGTTCTGTGGAATGAGCCTCAGTAGCTGGAGAATGGTGTTATTATAAACAATACATTTGAGAGTTTTTTCTACTAAATGATACTAAAGCCCCTGTTCTTCTTTAAACTCTAACCATAGCCCTAATGTTTAAGTGGAATAGTTCACAAAGAGTTGATGCTTAAAATATAGAGTGATTTATATTCTGTCTTCACTTGAGCCAAATTCTCTCCTCTGCTGTAAAGGATCCAGAAACCCTGCATCTGAAACTCTCTGACTCTAAATTCACAGAAAAGATGTTTTTAATGAACAGCTTCATACAGCAGCCCTCACTCTAATGAAAATATTAACTTTTACTACTCACAGAGCATCACACAGAGACGACTGAACTCCATACTGCTCCAGATGAGTCTGAGAAATGGACTGTGTTCAACAACACTTCCTCTGCTCTTAAACACAGAGAGAGAGAGAGAGAGAGAGAGAGAGAGAGAGAGAGAGAGAGAGAGAGAGAGAGAGAGAAAGAGAGAGAGAGAGACAGGAAAAGAAATCTAAAGAGCACTTTTACATCGATATATGAATAACCATTTTACACATTAGACTCACGGTCAAGTTCAATTGGATGAAGCCTCTTGTGGGAAAAAAGAAACGTAGGCCCTAACTGAAAGCAGTCCTCTATTCTTTAATAAAATAAAAGGGCAATCTTCATGTGATGAGGTCTGGTCTGGAATCAGCCTCATCCCCATAATTATTTAGACACTGTATCCCATAAAATATTTTATCCAGTGTGTAACCTGTGAGGTCACACCACGTTGTTCAGAGCTGGTGAAGAGTTGATGCTGAATTTTAGCCACAGGGCTAAGGCTATGTTCACATTTCTAGACTGAAGTGACTCAAATCTGGCTTTTTTTCCAGGACTGTGTGGACATGTCAGATCCTATCTTTTCAGATCAGATTTTCATATGTTAGATCGGATACATATCAGATGCATGAATGTAAACAGATCGCATTTCATGTGTTTAATGCAGCTGTGCAGGACTTTGGTGTAGACGCGGTTATATAAGCACTTACATCCTGCACTACACAGGGCCTAGGGACCTATTTTGGACGGAGCACACACACGTACCAATTTAAGCCATTTAAGGGTCAGACTTGTTCACACTGGTTCACATTGCAGACAGATACATGTCACTCACATTTATAATTGTGAACCATCGACAACAAGAGAACCACTAACCCTTCATTTTAAGTTTAAACTGGATTGATAAATACTTAATTTTGTTACATAAATATTGCAATAAATTTAAGTATTCAAAGAACATGCAGAAAGTACAAAGGGAACTCGTCAACTGAGCGCTGCATCCCCTTCCAAACGGCCCCTCCTTACCTTTCTGTCTATCTCTGATATGTATGTGTAAAAGTGTAAATGTGTGGTGCAATAAGAAAAGAAAGATCTACACCAAAGTAGGACAGAGAAATTAACCAATTACCCTAGATCCAAATGTAAAAAAATATATAAACTAACAATTTAAGATAAAAAGAGGATATAGCTGTATATCTCTCTTTCTCTCTCTGAGAACCCGTGTCCTTTGGAGAGTGCTTCTCTGCTGTGCCTCATTTACAGAATGTGTAGCTAATAGTCCACTAATGGGCTGCAAGAAGGAGGGGTAGTCCTCAGGATCCCAAAACGTCAGCCTTTCTAGTGTTAAATGTCAAATTTGTTCACATTGCACACAGATACATGTCACTCACATTTATGATTGTGAACCATCAAGATAGACAAATCCAATCTAAGCAAATCAGTTAGAATTTATTAAAGAGGCTTTTAACCCTTCAGTGTCAGTTTAAACTGGATTGGTAAATGCTTCATTTTGTTGCATGAAAAAGAAATATATTTAAGTATAGAACATGCAGAAAGTACACTGAGGTCTTATCTGATTAGTGCTGCATCCCCTCCCAAACAGACCCCTCCTTAGTGGCCTCAAGGTGTCCATGACATCACACTTCAGCTGAATGTCTTTCATGTCTCTGGTTCGTCTGAGAAGTCTTGCAGTTGTTGTTTGTTGAGTTTAGTCTCATAATGTGTTTAGGTTTTCATCATTTAGTTTTTCTTTTTCTATTTTTTGTGGAAGGACAGTGGTTATTTGTTTGTCTAAAGTTCTGAATTGCCTTTATCACTGAAGAGCATAAGAAGAGTACACAGAGAGTGGTAATGCCTCCTACTCACTTTCACCCCAAGTCTGCTGTAATAAGATTATCACAGTCTTTTTTACATATTTAACTTCTCATTCAACTTCAGGAGGGTTCTCATCACATCAGCCCCAGTCACAGACACTGCTTCATCACCTGGAGAGGTGTGAGCCCATTGCCTCTGTGACAGGTGTCTCATAACAAGAGAATAGAACTTGATTAAATCATTTGGAAAGACAGAGTCATTGACGTGTATAAGATTACTTTTTGTATTCTGTGACAGTTTGGATCAGTGTTTCTGAATTTTCATGTCATTTTAATGCCTAGGCAGCCTCCATTTTCATCATTTCAACAGTGAGTTTGTTCTTTGTTTCCAAGTGCCATGTGCTCACCAGATCTAAAAGAGGCATTATGCACTTTGAGCAAGAAATATACTTTAGAACTCATCCAGCACCTGTGACTGTGTGGTAAGTTTCAGTGGCCACTATATCATCTACCCACTTGTTGATGAATGACAGATAACGCACCTTTCTTTAAGTGTGTGTAATACTCACATACAGCAGCACCTTAAACATGTTCCAGCCAGTGCAGCTAAAACAGACCCTGCAGGGCTCAAACTGCTCTTTCCGGCCACAATTTGATGGTTGTTGTGGCTGTTTGTTCACTTGTGCTCACTTCAGCCGTGGTTGGTATGTGAAGAACGGCGCTGCAGGATGTGACCTGACAGTTGAAGTGGATTTATAATCAAGTGTGTTCTATTGTTCTTGCTTGTGTGGAAACATGGTGCAAATCTAGGAGAATGTTCCTCAGATGTTTGAGTCTGAAATCAAGAACAACAGTGAAGCTCTCAGGGGGATTGTTCTGTAGTGAACTGACTGCATCATTGCTCCCCAGACGCAGTGTTTCACAATCTCACACAATGTTGTAAAAGCCAGTTATGAAAATGGCAGAGTTGTAGATATGGGGTAAATAATGAGGATAGCACTTTATATGTTGATTATTTTACTGCTGTAGAGCAATGAAAACATTTATGAACCAACATTAATGAACCATATTTTACATAGATGTGCAGTCCCCCATGAAAAAACATTCTCACATTCCAGTGTTTTATTGGGTTTTAATGCACTACACATAGATTCAGTTTTACTAATGTGTGTCTGATCCACTCATAGCAGTTAAAAATACTATCACACCACTAGAACATCAGTGACACTGCAGTGCTGAAAATGATCCAACACCCAAATTATACCTGCTCTGAGCTGAGGACCAGCACTACACCTCAACTCAACTCTGATTGTGTACAAAACATTATTAGAATGCACACACACTGCATGTGTTTTACATCTCTCTCATTGGTTTTCAGTTCCTCATTTTTTGAGGTTGTCATTGCCATTATACCAGTAGAACAGAAGTTACAAACACATATCTAACCATTCTCTGTTCTCAGAACTGAGAAGCTGTACTGTGGGTGTGAGACTGGTTGGTGTATGCAACAGTTCTTATATATTTCCATACACTCACATACTGGATATGGCTAATTTACTTTAATAGACCATTAATGAGTTCAGTGCAAATAAATCATTACAAACACATAAATATCTGTGCAAGAAATATATACTTTTAAGTTGCATTAATAATTATTCATGTGAAATAAAAATTAATGGGTGATTATTCACCACTGTCTGAGCTCTGAGTGAGATAACTGCTTCAGACAAAGTAAAGGAGTTTATAAAGAGTATCATTTATTCTTGTAACTCGTTTCCAACAGCATATTATTGACTAGTATTGACTAGTACCGGTGTATGTGCCAGTTATTTGGGCTCCAGGTGTTTCAGCTCCTCAGTAAAGCCGTGAAATGTTCAGTGCACCATTTGCTTTTATCAGTTTGGGGACAACTTGGTCAGTTAAGACATTCTGGACACAGCTGTTTTTTACTGACCTCAGATCTGCTGAGGTCTTTTTGTAACCTGCACCATATTTCAGACTAAGCCATGAGATTTTAGGCCACATATCCACACATAATCACACATACTCTGTCTTCTTTTTCAAATGTATTTCTACTTTCTGGTTGTGTAAATAAATAATGTAATAGTTTTGAACAATGGTTAAGCAGAATCTCTCCATGAATTTTGTAAATACTGTATCACCAGTTTAAAATAAATTTATTATTTTACACTGTTCATTAATTACAATAGGATCTGAAGTGAAAGACTCTTATGGGTCTAAGAGTCCTTATCGTCCTCATTACATTATCATATGTCCAGTCAAAATGTCATAATTGCTTGTTTAGGACTAATATTTGTCTAATAATTTGTTATTGTTGATCTATACTAAATTATCTTTTTAGATTTGTATGTAATTCATCTGTGATGTGTTGAGGGAGAATGAAATGTACACGGTGCTAACATTAGTTATATCTGAAAGCAGAGCTGTAGTTCCCAGTGTTTCAGCACTGACCTGAGCACCGCTGCAAAACAACCCCCTGTAGGAGGGACTGTGACTCCATTGGCCGCAGTACTGAACGATGGACAGATAACTCTGGCTGAGGATTGGCCACATATAAAGGTGATGACCAATTAAAAGCCATTCTCTGTTTAGGAGCCGTGGAGAGTCTGCCCCTCGCTCAGGCTGAGAGAGTGCTGCATGTTTCTGTCTCAAAGCATCGCAATAATACTGTGACCTCAAAAATACGGATTAAAACGCACCCCATATCGGTTCAAAATGCAAAAAAACTGTTAGTGCCCAAGTAATCCACGTTTTTTGGCAACAATAGGAGAGGTGAGACACTGCACCTTGAGGATTCAGAGGCAGGAGTTGGCACAGCGAATGAGGCCAAGGGACACTTGGGCTGGTAAAACAAAATGGTCCATCTCACTGGTTATAAGGCCTGAGAGAAGAAAGAAATTGTGAGATATGTGTGAAATATTGTGTGAGAAATTCTGGTCTGATACATATTCTAATCTACTGAGGTCACATATATTCCATTCTTAATTTAAATAGAGGAAGTGCTGTGTTTACAGGACCAACATTAGCTACTTGGTGCCAGAGTCAAAAACACAGTGTAAAGTGTATCACCAGATACCAGATAAGATCAAGGTTAAACTTGTGCTATTTTTATAGTTAACAGAAGTGTTGAGAGAGATATTTTGAAGCAGTAGCTTAAGCTACTCTTGATTAAAAATAGTCAAGCTGCAGCCGAGCTAATGATCTACACTACAAGCTAAAGCAAATTTAACCTTCTTTGGTCAACACTGGAGAACACACACACAAAAAAAGAACAAATTACATCTCTATCTAATAATACATTTTGTATTTGGACTAATTTGGCATTGTGAAGTTGAAAGATATGTATATTAATACTTGTTTTGCCTCATTTCCACAATTACAAACAAATTGTCTTTCTAGATTAGACTTCTTCAGATACTTACAGAATTAGAAGCTACATTTGTGAGAATATACATCTCTATCAGTCTCTTTCTTCTGAGGATCCAGTTCTACAAATTTTGTCTGGTGCCCAGAGGCAAGAAAATTAATCTCAACTTTAATCTCAACTAAACTCAACCTGGAGGTTGAGGGTTCGATTCCCGCTCCGGGTGACTATCTGTGAGGAGTTGGTGTGTTCTCCCCGTGTCTGCGTGGGTTTCCTCCGGGTGCTCCGGTTTCCTCCCACAGTACAAAAACACACGTGGATTGGTGACTCAAAATTGTCCATGTGTGTGTGTGTCTGTGTTGCCCTGTGAAGGACTGGCGTCCCCTCCAGGGTGTATTCCTGCCTTGCGCCCAATGATTCCAGGTAGGCTCTGGACCCCCCGCAACCCTAAATTGGATAAGCGGTTACAGATAATGGATGGATGTTTGTTTGTGGAAGCAGAAAACTACATCAAGGAAAAAGGCATCATTTTTAACACCCATCCTATCAACCCCTTACTCCCCCCGTACTTACAGGTTCTGAACAGCTGTTACAATAATAAAGGTCTAAATCACATTATGTAGCACAGCTTTGTCATTCAGAATAAACACAACCCACACCATTTATTATTAAAGTACTTATTTCATCTTTATTTCACTGTAGGTGTTGGTTTCTCTGTTCAAAGATCACAAATGCTTTTAAATGTTTATCGTAACAGAACAAAACCATGTATCTCCATTTTTGATGTTTCTCAAGTTTTCTCTGACTCTGGAAACACCAACTGCACTTTTATTCTGGGACAGTTTTCTTCACAAAAGTAACCAAAAACACTTCTTAAAAATACAATATATAATTTTTTCTTTCTCCTTTAAAAAAAATTTTTTTTCTCTGTGTTTCCATCTGAGAGCAACAACATATTTAAAAACACAATTCTGAACGAGTTATTTGTAAAAAAGCAAACAGAAGTCATCACATAACTCTGACTCTAATTTTGACAGACATCACTGTGATGGTACACTGTGTCTCCAGTAAAGACTGTGCTCTGAGACTCCACTCTCAGTCTGGGTTTTACTGCTGATATGAAATGATGAAGTCAGCACAGCGGCTTTTATTTTCACAACATTCACAGAGTTCAGTTCAAATGCATGTTTTTTAGCTTGTTTAAAGTTCAAGGGTAAAGAGACAGAGTTTACACACACTCACAATCATCACACACTCCTTAACACACTTTTACCAGCACTGTCTTTACCATTTTGAGTTTTCAGTTTAATATTTTAGTTTGCAAAGTAAGACACAGTGTCACGGTTGATGAGAGGATGGAGGTGGACGTAGACACAAAGAATCTTTTATTTAAAAGACAAAAGCACAAACAGAAAAACAAACACGTGTAGGGAAGCAAAAGTACAAACAAACAGAAAGAAATCAACTGAACAGAACTAAGACAGGAACAAAGAGGAAACGACTGTGAACTGGTGGTCACATGTAAAACACACGCTGGCGCTGCAGAACCAGAAATCCATAGGGAGGAGTTGGACATGATCTAGCTCCTCCGTCATTGTGTTTTCACTGGATTAGACTAAAACTGGCTCCTCCCAGTACAACCTAACCCTTACCTTAACCCTAGCATCACATGAAGGAGTTGGATGTGGAGTGTTTCTGCAGTGAGGAATACTAGAGGGTAAAAGGGCAGGACCACAAAGAGACACAGGTGGAGAAACTGATTACAAGGTGGGGCTAAGGCAGGGCCAAGGTGGAGACAAGGGAGGAGACATGAACCAAAACAAACACAGAAACAGTCATCACAAACCAGAGCAGGAGAGAGGGCAAGAGAGTGACACACAGCCTGGGTGTAGAAACATGAGCAAAGTTACTGTGTTGTGTCTGAAAAGGTAAATAACCCCCATTTTCTCAGACAGCAAATACTGAAATAACTAGTGTACCATTAATCTCACACCTGTGTTCTACCAACGCAGTTACAGTATGGAGCACTAATGATAACATTTGTACATTATCTAAGTTAAGGGAGCTGTATAAGAACAATAATATAAACACTTACAGGTATCTGAACGCACACAATGAGGGAAAAAGTCCATCCACCAACATAGGTCCACTCCTTCTCTTGTTCAGAACTGTAACACTACTGAGCCCTCTCAATGCTAGCATCCCTAGACTCGCGCTCTGATTGGCTAAACAAGTGGAGCCATTAGGGGTTCATGCACTGACTGTTACTCACTGGCAGCAAAGTCTTAGGACAGTCCAAACCTTCAGCCCTTTGTTACACTACAGTTTTCATGTTAATTCTGGATGTTATGTTTAATTTTACCCCAAACATGTTCAGCTCATGTTGTATTAGAGAAGAGGCTGCTGTGCTGCTTCTGTGGGTACTACTCAGGACTTATTTTTAGGAATATTTGTCTAGAAAGATAATGCTCTGAAGCTCTTGCTGCATGTTCTCTCTAATAGTTCAGATGGAGTTGTGCCTGTTGGTGTAGATGTGATGGCCCTGTAGCATAATAAACATGTAGTGGGTCATTCAGTCGACTGCACACACTGAGAGAGATAGAGGGGGCTAGACCCTCAAAATCAAACCCAAATGCAATTGTTTGAATACACCACTCTTCAAATTTATTTCCTAATGATACAACACTCTTGAGAAAAACTCTCACTGCGGTGCTACCCTTTTTAGATTGTGGTGCTAGATTTTTAGATCGCGTTGATTTCATAAGTTCTGTTTTGCTTCACCAACCAAACTTATTTTCACTTTTATTTGTCTGTCCTGAATTTGCCTCTATAATGTCCCTCTTGTGCACTGACCTGAAGTTCCTTCTCCAGGTTCTGAATTCACTGGTGATTTGTGCTCTTTCTCGGATGATGCTACAGTAAAGTTTACAACACAAACTTCTTGAATAAAATATTATATACTTTATAAATGTTTAAGTTGTTAAATATGTTTCTGCCTTAATATATATATATATAATATTCTTTGAGAGTGTTGTTGTTTTGTTTCTCATAAAGCAATGGTTTTTGCCTGCTTTTATCTTTTTTACTTTTACTTGAAAATGACATGCTTTACACAAAAGTATTCTAAAATAATTACTAAATATTATAGAGAGAATACAAATAACTAAACCAACAATAAATGTTTTAAATAGAATTATACATTTAAGAAAACATATAGGATTTATGGGATATATGCATTTTGAAAGAAATAAAAATGAGGTGAATTTATTATAACAATAATATAATATCATGTGTTTTAATAGGCTATAGGTGAAAACAGCAGGTGCTCACAGCGGCTCTCTGCGCTTGTATCAGTAGGTCACGGAGGCACAGTGTTTCAGGACTCCAATGATGTGAAGAACGGCCACATTGATTCTCTGCAGCTGAATGGTTTCTTTTGTTGTTTTCTTCACTTGTACGTACTGTAATTCTTGCTTTGTTTCTCTCTATTTATGCCTCTGGATTTAGTCTTTCTGGGCTCTGGAGTATTTCTACATATTTATACATAGCCCATGTTGTTGTTGTTGTTTTTTAACACAAACAAATTTCATTAAAGCGTAATTATGAAAACTGTGAAACTTTACAAAACTTTAGATTTTAGATTGTTGTCAATAAATTCTTTAGTTAAGTAGTGAATTATTCAAGGTCATTTGCCGTACCACCTCTTGTTGCTTAACGTACCACCAGTGATACTTAGACCACAGTTTGAGAATGACTGTCATAAAATATACCTCTTTAAACCACTTCTAACACCATGTCAGAACACGACCTGAACTCTCGGTTTGGTTTTACACAGATTCACCCATTAATACAAGTCACAATCTTCCTCCTCAGCAGGGAGATGTATTGAAAAGTAAAAGGCAGTGTGTACATTAGAGAAATCACTACAAACATCTGTCAGCACAGTGGACGATCAGTAAAAAAAATAAAGTGGCAAAGCAACGTTTTAATATCTGTAACGTAAATACTGAATCATACACTCAGATTACACAGCCTCAACACCACAGACTTTATATTAAACATTTCTATCTGCAGAGCTGATATACTCTGAAACAATACACTTGCAAGAAACAAAAAGTCAGCTCTAAATTTTTTCTACTAAATGTTACTACATGCCCCTCAATGCTTATTTTAACTCACCCTTTGTGTAAATAAATTTACTCTAAAACAATGAGGTAAATTCCCACTTAAAATTAGACAGACTTTTTCACAAGGAGTTGCTGCTTTAAATATAGTGTGATTTAAAGTGAAACAGAAACATGTTGCTTGTTTTAAAAAAGATTCTGTCTTCACTTGAGCCAAATTCTCTGTTCTGGATCCTGAATCCCTGGATGTGATACTCACTTGACTCTAAATTCACAGAAAATGTGGTACCTAATGAATAGGTTCACATAGCAGCACTCACTCTAATGACAATATGAACAGAAATTTTACTACTCACAGAGCATCACATAGAGACCACTGAACTCCATACTGCTCCAGATGCATATGAGATACGCACTGTGTTCAACACCACTTCCTCTGCTCAGAGAGAGAGAGAGAGAAAGAGAGGAAATAAATGCATGATTGCTAATTGTTGCTAGGGCAATCTTCATGGGATGAGGTCTGGTCTGGAATCAGCCTCGTCCCCAAAATTATTTAGACACTGCATCGCATAAAATATTGTATTAAATGTGTAACCTGACCTCACCTAATCACCACATTGTTCAGAGCTGGTGAAGAGTGGATGCTGAATATTAGCTACAGGGTTAACTCTATGTTCACATTACTAGACTGAAGTGACTCAAATCTGACTTTTCTCAGTTTTCCAAGGCGTATTGTTATTGATTTCTTCAAGGAATGTCACAGGCCTGCAGTGGACCTTGGGTAATTCCCTTCACCAAAATGTTGTCTGCTGCAGACTTATGGGAAGGGCGCATAAAGTGTGCACAAGGCTGTGTGTGGACATGTCAAATCCCATCTTTTCAAATCAGATTTGCATATGTTAGATCAGATACATATAAGAGTCATGTATGTAAACAGTAGTGCAGCCCACAGCTGCATGCAGGCTGCGTCTCAAACGGCTCCATGCCTCCTCCCTAGTGCACTGAGTGAGTGATGAATCTAGGGCTGCTGAACCAAACTGACCGTTAGAAAATGAGCAGTGCAGGGGAAATAGCTGATTATAAATGTATTTGTGTTAGACATACTGCACAGTACTTTGGTGTAGACACTGTTATATAAGCACTTACATCCTGCACTACACAGGGCTTAGGGACCCATTTTGGACGGAGCACACACACGTACCAATTTAAGCCATTTAATGGTCAAATTTGTTCACATTGCAGACAGATACAGGTCACACATATTTATGATTGTGAACCAAATCTGATCTGAGCAAGTAAAACTGTATTTATTAAAGAGCTATTAAATTAGCACAAAACATTCATTTTCTGGATTGGTAAATACATCATTTTGTTACATAAAAAATCAAATGAATTATTTATGGATTTTTATTAATAGTATTTATGTTGTTGCAGAAAGTACACTGGGAACTCAGATGGTGAGTGCTGCATCCCCTCCACAGTGGCCATGAGGTGCCCCTGATACACACTTCAGCTGAATATCCTTCATGACTCTGTGCATCTGAGAATTCTTGCAGTGAATATTTCTTACATGACAAATTACAGACAGAGCACCTCATGCATATTTTTTGGGCTTCTCCATCTCTGTGGTCTTTTGGGCATGGACATGCAATGTATATCCCATTACGCCCTGTACCCCCAGTGAAAAGGAACTTATATTAGTGTTATTTATTGTTTAAAGTTGTTGTTGCTGTTGAGTTAGTCTTGTATCATGTGCAGATTTTGTTTTAGGTGTGACAGTGGTTTATTTGTCGATCTAAAGGCCTGAATTGCCTTTATCACTAAAGAGACACAGAGAGTGGTAATGTCTCCCTTCTCACATTCTCCCCAAGTCTGCTGTAGTAAGTTTATTACATGTCTTTTCACATATTTCATTTCTTATTCATAACCTGGGGAGGTGTGAGCCCACTGCCTGTGTGAGGTCTCTCTAAACGAGATTAGAAGTTGTTTAAAGCATTTGGAAAGTTAGAGTCATTGATGCGTATGAGATCATTTTTCTTCTTGTATTCTGTGACAGTTTGGATCCTCTGCCTTATTCTCAAGGATCAGTGTTTATAAGATGTTCTTGTGTTTTTAATGCCTAGACAGCCTCCATTTTCTTCATTCCAACAGCAAGTTTGTTCTCTGTTGCACAGTCCCTCCTTCTCACCAGATCTGAAAGAAGCATCAGAGGTTTTGAACAAAGAAAGCTACTTTAGAACTCAGCCAGGGCCTGTGACTGTGTGGTAAGTTTCAGTGGCTACTACATCATCTACACACTTGTTGATTAATGACAGATAAAGCACATTTCCCCAGGTCTGTGTGATACTCACATTACCTTCAACATGTTCCAGCTAAAACAGACCTGCAGTGCTGAAACTGCTCTTTCCGGTCACACATTTAATGGTGTTTGTGGTTGTTTTTTCTCACTTTAAAGGTGGTATTTAAAGAAAGGCCCTGCAGGATGTGATCTGACAGTTGAAGTGGATTTATAATCAAGTGTGTTTTATTGTTCTTGCTTGTATGGACACGGTGTAAATCTAGGAGAATGTTCCTCAGATGTATGAGTCTGAAATCAAGAACAACAGTGAAGCTCTAAGGAGGATAGTTCTGTAGTGAACTGACTGCATCATTGCTCCCCAGACTCAGTGTTTCACAGTGTCATGTAAAAGACAGATATGAAAATGGCACAGAGTTGTAGATATGGGGTAAATAATGAGGACGGCACTTTATATGTTATTTATTGAACTGCTGCAGAGCAATGAAAGCATGTATGAACCAACATTTATTTACATAGATGTGCAGTTCCCCATAAAAAACATTCTCACATTTCAGTTTTTTATTGGGTTTTAACGTACTATATGTGTGTCATTTGTGTCATTTCTTTATTTTAAACAACATTCACAAATTAAAATTTGGTGGGTTTCCATTGGTAAGCGTCGATCTAAACAAATAACTGATTTACTGATGATACACCACAATCAGCCAAAACATTAAAAACACCTACCTGTTTATACATTACTGTCTATTTTTAACAGCTCCATTAATATAGGTGAATGTTATAGTTGTAATTTTATAGACTGTAGGCCATCTGTTGCACTGCATACTTTGTTAGCTTCCACCATAGAACTAATATAATTTCAGTGTTGGGTCAGTCTGAGCTCTGCAGTGACCCTGACGTGGTGGGGAAGTGTTTTTGTATATTGCTGTGGTGGGAGTGGATCAGACACAGCAGTTCTGCTGGAGTTTTTAAACTCATTGTCACTGTGCAGCAATATATGAACTGTCTCTGACTTTACAGTGACAAGTTTAACAAAGTAGGTGTTTCTATATGAGCGGCCAGTGAGTTTGCAGTGTTTAAAAACCTCAACAGAACTTCTGTGTCTGATCCACTCAGTTATACCTGCTCTGTGCTCAGGACCAGCACTACACCTCATCTCCCTATGTACAAAGCATTATGAGAATACACACTCACTGCATGTTTTACATCTCTCCTGTCATTGGTATTCAGTTCCTCATTTTTTCAGGA
The DNA here is from genome assembly GCF_029633855.1 of Hoplias malabaricus. NCBI lineage: Eukaryota > Metazoa > Chordata > Actinopteri > Characiformes > Erythrinidae > Hoplias > Hoplias malabaricus. Next base: position 13,646,380 of record NC_089813.1, on the reverse strand, counting down.
TGTCATTGCATTATACTAGTAGAACAGAGACTCACACAGACAAGTCACAAACCCATATTCAACACTTCCCTGGTCTCAGAACTGAGAAGCTGTACTGTGGGTTGGAGATTGGCTGATGTATGCAATACTTATTATATTTTTACATACACTCACAAACAGGATATGGCTCATTTAGTTTCTGTGTGTGTATAATAATCAGGGATGGACTGGCCGTCTGACATACAGGGCATTTTCCTCGTGGGCCTACAGTCCTGACACTTTTTTATCAGACCAGCCCATACAACCAGTAGATCAGCCCCCCAATTGACATTGAGGCTGTCCCAGTCACATTGTTAAACACCAACCCATTTCATGTTAGTCCTGTCTGTGTAATGAATTCAGCAAAAAAAACACATCAGCATAAGAGTTTGTTTCCTGACCACTGGCTCTTGAAATACGCTGGTCTGTGGCCCATTGTTATTTTATTTACTGACACAGCGCTGTCGCAATCAAATCATGAAACATTTCATCCCTTTGGCTCTGTGCGCCGGTGTGCAGTGCTATGTAGGATGAACGTAATATCTGTTAGGATCTTCTGAAATGGAGAGAAAACACAAAGGAGGCACAGAGAACCTGTGAGAAAAAATAAACATGATCTTCCAGCAAACGCTGCCAAACGTGTCAAAATTAGAAAACTAAAGTTTACCACAGTAGGGACTTCAACATTGTGTGGAATGTACATTTTTATAGTGTTAATAAATTACACTTTTTGGAAGTATTTAATATGTCCACCCACACTGATTGTCGTTAACTCATTGGCTTAAGTTACGTGGTTTTAAAGTGTTGCACAGTTGGTATACACATTCAAGAAACCTAAAATTATTGTATTATCGAGTGTTGTGGACCAAACTGATCCAAAACGCCCGGGATGATTTTTTGTCCCAGTCCACCCCTGGTACCGGTGTATGTGCCAGTTCTATGGGCTTGAGGAGCTTCAGCTCCTGAATAAAGCCATGAAATGTTCAGTGAACTATTTGCTTTTCTCAAATTTAAAGTAGCCTACTCAGTGCCAGTTAAAGACTTTCTGCCCACTACAGACATTCTTTAATTGAGATATGGACACAACTTTTTTTTTCCACTGACATCAGATCTGCTGAGATCTTTGTGTAACCTGCACCATATTAAACCAGTGATCGACCGATATATCGATCGCTGGCCGATTAATCAGCCGATTTTTGGCATTTTTAATAAAATCGGCATCGGCCGATATATTAGTGCAAGAAGCCGATATTTACACAATGCACACAGGCAACGCTGTGGGCAGCTCCGTCATTCAGGCTGTAATGTGCCCCTTGCGCCCATTTTGCCATCTTACAGGCAGACATCATTGAACACAATTACAGAAGTACAAGCCTCCAACCTGTAGCTGCATGCCGTCTCATCAGAGAAAACAATATGAATTATTTTCTCTTCTTCAGCTCTCACTATTTGTTACTGGCTGCTCTTTGTAACCTTCACTCAATAATCTGCATCATAAATGACTGAGTTGATAGTTGTAACCTAGAAACCCAGTGTTATTTTGAGCTTGTAAAACAATACTCACACATGTAACAGAATTTGTAACTTTGAGCAACTACATACACGTAAAATTCAAATTCACAAATGTATCGGAATGCTTAAAACAACAACTACAGTAATAATAATTTAAATTCATAAATGTGGAAAAAATATTTGTAATGTATAGAAATAATTTTTAAATGTGTAGAAAAGAGAGTCCGCTGTCGCTGAATACAGTTAGAGTCATGATAGTGTCACTGTGTATTCTTTGTTCACCGTGGAGTCAGACCACAGTGAGATGTAATAATGTGTGAATGTTGCTGAGTTCAGAGCCTTCCTGCTGAGTTTGTGAACAGCGGAGAAAAGCCACGGCTCTGACCAACGAGCATGGCTTCATGCCTAACAGCACCAGAAACACATAAAAGTGTGTGGTGGTCCTGTTTTAGTTCCTTTTAATTATTTATATGATCCGTTATAATTGACCCCCGTCAAGCTCCATGGACGACACGGTTCGTGCTGAAAAAATATGGAATCAGATTTGTATGGAGAGAGATTAGTCTCAAAATATTTTACAAATGCGTAAATGTTAATCCACAAATAAAACACAAGTCACAAATATGTTTCACTGTTCACAAATGAATACATCCCAATCTGTGTCTCAGTCTGCAGTTTGTACAAATACAGTTACATTCATAAATATGTTTTGTTTTTCATAGATATATCATACTTTTATGTGAAAATAAATACATTTGTTTAAATTTACATTGCAAATATTTGTAAAGTCGAAGTCTCGAATTTAAAATGTATTTGTAAATTGTGAATCGAGTCATTCACGAGTTTTCCGTGACATGCATTTGTTCATTTCCTCTCGTGGGTTTTTGGATTTTGAGACTTTCCTTTCACATTTCACCCGATCCACATATAAATGCAGCCTGATCCACAAATGTGGCCAGCAGACGAACAAGCCACCGCTTATATGGCGACCTTTTACCTCTTCTCCAGGAGAAAATGGCAAATATGCATTTGAATAGTTCTATTATGCATTTTTCTGTAATTAAAAGACAGTTTGATCAGATTTGTTATTACTCAAAAACCGTTTAATTGTTATTTAATAATAAATCACTTTTTGGGCACATGTTGTGTACAGTGGGTGGATATTCAGTCAAGCTCCCCAACGCAGTGAAGTCGTATTTACTACTTACCCACCACCGTATATACAACCTTCCGATGAGCACCCGACCGCAGCATAACAATGTTAGTTCATGTTGTATCTCTGACTGGAAGCACCATGACGTAGAATTGGAAGCGTTTAAAAGTACCGTGTAAAGATTGAGTGATAGCAACAAATCAGTGTTCTGATTGGTTACACAAACCCCGCGATCTGATTGGTCCAGCTAAAGCTTTCCTATTGGTCCATCAATTGGCTGTCAATAATCCGCAACTGCAAAAAGGGATTCACACAAGCAGCAGAGAAGGTGAATGTGTGGATGTTTCCCATGTGTAACCTCAAAAATGTACTGATTCACACATTCACAACATTTGATTTACAAATGCAAATATTTTCTATATATTTAAAAATTATTTCTATACAATACATTTTTTTTCAAATTTGTGAATTTAAATCATTATTGTTGTTTTAAAATTGAGCATTGCAATTGTTTTACAAGCTCAAAATCTTTTTGACCATTTTTTGACTCTATACTCATATGGCACCCACCATAAAAACTGAAACACTGATACTATCACACGTTTTTGCTGACAGAGTATTTGTAAAAGGAAAAATATATATTTTTAGACAGTAGTCGACTAAACTACTGCAAGAACGTAAACGTGTGCAATATTTCCATTCCACCTTAAACAGGCGAATTTACAAAGATGATGTTTTCTTTATCAAATGTCACTCTTCTAAGTCTATGTGAACCCTAAATAGACAATATTAAATACTCATCTCAGTTCCACCTTAAACGTTGCAGCAAGACTTTAAGCAAATGACATGTTTTGAAGCGGGCTCAGGTAAATGATGAAGGTAAAGCACAGTGTGGGAAAACCATCAGCAGCTTGCATTATGTCCTAAGTTCTAATGTAGTCATTTGTTTTGTCTGAACACTTTGTATTTTATCACTTTACTTTTTAAACATGATTTTATTTTTGGCTAAAAATACCTCCTTTGTTGTGTATAATTAAAATAAAGTTAAAACCCAGCGACCCTTCATCAGGAATGCCTTAATTTATGCAGATATTTCCACAGTGAGCCAATAACTGAAGAGCAGTTCATGAGCCAGTTATTTTCTTCGTGGGCGGAGTTTGGGGTCCAGCGAGTGCACAGCTCCCTCTACTGGTCAGAGCTTGTGAAATTCCCAATAAGTTTGATGTGTCACATGACCCTCTTCCCATTGAAAAAACAAAAGTTGGATCCAAAATGACCGACTTCAAAATGTCCGCCATGGTCACTACCCATCTAGTTTCCCCCCTCCCATATACTAATGTGCCACAAACAGGAAGTTAATATCACCAACCATTCCCATTTTATTAAGGTGTATTGACATAAATGGCCCACCCTGTATAATGTTCTGAAAACTCAACTTGAATTAAACAGGTTTAAAATGTTCAACAAACAGATTATTATAGATTAAATATGAATATAATACACAGTATTTATAGAATAATACTGCTATACTCTCATTACCTTAATCCTGACCAAACTTTACTTCCTGTCAATGTAAAAAAAAAGTGTATGCAAAACAGCATTTATATAAAAACTGCTTTAAACCATTAAAAGTGAGCTGTAAACAATGCAAAATAAGAGGTAGCAACTGAGATGCAAAAGACAATCCACCAGAAAAGACACAGGGTTTCTGTATTTAAAATGTTCATTTCAGAAAATAATAATAGTAGTAATAATAATAATAATAATAATAATAATAATAATAATAATGAACATAAATAACCTTTACATTTTAACTGTTAAACTGTTCAGTTGTTAAAAAAATAATGTTATGCTTATATTCTCCCCAATCATTAGTTATTAATGATTCCACCCTAAACGCTTGTACTAGCTCCAGTCAAACACAAAGCCAGCGATCAGGGACGGTGAAGGTAATCACATTCTTATTCAGAGACATGTGAAACCAGCCACTGCATCTTTTCAAACTGCTACTGTTTCTACACCACTGGACAGCTCTACACACTGCAGAAGGGTGGCAGCTGCCCAGATCTATGATGTCAGCACTGGTTTACATGGTGCTTATGTGATGGGGAATACAGGGTGCCCCCTTCACAAGCCCCCTTAATATTTAACTATCAATAGCATAAACCACACTACATATCCAAACAGAGTTCAACAAGGCTGCATTCATTAAATAAAACAAAACATAGAAAGATTTTACTTTGGTAATATACAATTCTGGCAGAGCATTTTTTTATAATATTTAAAAAAGCGAAGAAATCTGAATATTCGGATATCTTGACCTCCTCTGTCAGCGCTCCTAAAGACCTGGATCACACATTCTGCAAATGGTTGTCTGGAGTACTGCAACAGCACAGGATCCTTCAGAAACCTAAAAAGAGAAAAGCACTTTAAGAACTGAATAGGTTTGTGTCTTTGAACTCTATAAAACCTGGGTTTAGATCAAAGCAAATGTAAACCGTTTTTGGCACATTTTTTATGAACTTATCACTATGTTTATTTTATGTATAATTTCCATTCTCCGCCTTTAATTCCACACACCATTCCTGGGTTTCACTGTGTGGGATCAGTATATTCAGACTTTATCACACTGGGATGGATGATGGATGATCATAACTAAAGGAATACAGCAGGTAAAACTCACCTCATCACAATTCAAAAATTAATTTACTAAAATAAAAACACATTTAGTTTCTGTATATGAATCACAGTTATATCACTTATTGTAGCTTCTCAAACTTCAGTCCTGGATAATATATAATAATAGATAATAATGTGAGGCTGTAGTGTGTACAGACTAACCCTGGGTCTTGATGACACAACCTCCACTTCCTGAGAGTGTCATTTAAACACGGTGTCCTTGTGTAATTAACGCCATTATTTTCAACTAGTGAAGCCAAGCTGATAAACTTTATGATTTCATCTTACCTCAGTCTGTGGTGTGCTTCACGTCTGAGTAAATGGTGTCATCTGCAGTGGTTTTCCCTGCAGCACACAGTCACTGAATTAATGTCACCCAAGTAAGTATTCTTGATATGGCTTTGGTTTTTCGAAGAAATGTAAAGACATTAGTTCAATTCAGACAAATGTCCCGTCATACAGCACACTTCTGCTCTTAACATATGTGGATACTTTCTTTCAAACTCACCCTTTAACTCCTTCTTTGGCTTCAGTTCAATATCAGCGTAAGTCACATCACTGGGTTCAGCTCTGGTTTCTGAAAGAGAGCAGAAGCTTTGTGTCCCCACTGTCTTTCTTCTGTGAACATCCATCAGCACATCTCAAAATGTCGTCCTCAACCAGTTATTGATAATTATTTTCAATTCACTTGAATATTTCCCAAAAACTTACACCCACTCTGAACTAAACTCTCCTTGAAGTTTTGGAAAAATATTACTATTTGAGTGAATGTTGTACAGTAGAGTAGCCAGTGTTTCATGTTACAGTTCTCTGTGCTTTTTTGAAAATAATATGCAGTGTGTAATTCATACCTTTACCATGGGGTTTTGGTGATTCCTCCTTAATTTCAGAATATGTGACATCACTTGTTATCAGTGCATCTTCTGATATAGAAAATTTTTTTAAAGAGAAAATGTAAAATACACAGAATTGCACAGAATAACATAAGAATTTAACTTAAATCTTACCATTTTGTTTGGGTTTTTTCTTTTTACTTGTCACAATATTGGCATACACAATTTCACTGGACAAATCTGCAGAATCATCTAGAACAGAAGTTTATTAATGACTCTGTATGTGTCTTATTAATGACACTGTATTATCACATCATAAACACACTCCTTTATAAAGTACAGCTAAAGAAGAAAATAACTGTTAAAAACAAGTTATGAAATAAGTTTGGGGAAGGAACTTGTCATAAACTCCTCCTCCTACACATGCTACACCCTACAAATCCTTCCTTCTCCCTTCAGTTTCTGGTGACGAAAAGGTTCAAATCCCACCCATTCCTTCATCTTTTGCTTGATTGCAGAGTGACAGGGGCCCAGATTCCCAGCTCACAGCAAACCTCCCAGAACACTTCCCCAACTTTCTCAGTGTTCACCTCCCCTTTCAGACCGGCTCATATCATTCATCAAATATATTAACTACATATTACTGGGATCATTTCTTATTAAAAGAAATAAGATCTTCTAGAGTGACATAGTCAATAGTGTAAAATGTATATGTTAATGAGTATGTTGACAGTGAAAACTGACCAGTCTGCAGTGGTGAGGATCCCGAGAGATAGTGTGCAGCTCCCCACAGATTCAGACTTTGATTGGTGTTCCACTGATTTCCAAAAAAGGTAAAAAGAGACCCTGTCCCACAATAAAAGCAAAATAATCTTTTTCACTTGTGTGTATTTGTTAAAACAAGAATATGTGTTTGACAAAGAAAACACACACCATAGCGTGAAGAAATCATCTGCGTTTGAGCAGCCTGCACATTGTCTCTGTCAGAACTAAACCTGGTTTTCCTATTTTTACATAATTTCTTCATGGTTAAAATCAGTTTTCAAACCTTTGTTTTTCTTGTAATAGCAGAACAGGCCCAGTATGATAATAAGGAGCAGGGAAACACTCAGCCCCACAGCCACTCCTGTTATTACACCATCAAGTCCAGACCCTGAGAGTGAACAAATAAGAGACTTTCATTTATTCATTTATATTGTGGTGACGCCAAGTTTCTCAGAACATTTACTGTTGGTTAGTTCAGGGTTGTTTTGGAGGCGGAGGTTATTTAAGGGGGTTTTGTGCTGTGTTTGTGATTTCAGGGGGGGATTTTGTATTTGTGTTGGGCTTCATGTGTATTTGTGCTGCATGTGTGCTTGGGCTTTGTGTGTTGTGAGATGTGGTCTTTGGGCGTGTGGTGCCTCTGAATCTCGCTACACATGAAGCCCAAATTGCTGCTAATTCCCTTATTTCCTTTCTTACTACCCTTTAAAGAGTTCAATAAAAGTTACCTAAAAAAGCAGTCATGACTTGGTCTCATCACCCGCCTCCATGACGTCACAATATTTAAGGGTTTTACTGTAGAGTTAGAGTTAAATTACATGTAGCTGCTTCTTACTTCTGACTGAGATCCAACTCCGTGGAGACTCTCCTTTCTCTGGGTGTTTACAGTGGTAGAGACCTTCATGAGACTTTGAGACTTTATGGATGGTCATCTCTCCTGTCGTCTCCTTCTGGAGAAGTACTCCATCTTTATAGAAATCAGCTGGGAGGAGTGAGGACTGTGTGGAGCGATATAAACAGCGGAGAGTCAGAGAATCTCCCTCAGACACAGAGTGGACAGGACTCTCCAGAATCACAGCACCATCTGCAGGATAGAAACAGGAGTAAATAAAGTGTTACTGTGGTAAAGAGCTTAACTGCATTTGAAATGTTATTAAATAATGAATATCTTTCATATTTCTCATCACTCCTCTGTATTGAGCCCCTATTATTAAATAGTGGAGACTCACTGTGCACTGTGATGTTGACAGGATCACTGCTCTCTCCAGATTCAGACTGACACCAGTAAACTCCAGTGTCTGATGTGGAGAGGGAGCTGATGTTGCAGGTAAACCCTGGAACTGAGGAACAATTGGACACCTTCTCACTGTGTGTGTATCGTCTCACTCTCCATCCAGCAGAGTCTCTGTGTCCCTCACAGCTCAGTGAGAGAGAGTCAGTGCTGAAGTGTTGAGTTCTGCTGGGACTGATGATCAGAGATACTGGAGGAGAGTTACCTGAAAATACACAGAAGTATTAAAGTCTGTTTCCTGTAGAGGACATTAACTCATTTTCACTGTAAATATCAACAGAAGTGTAGTGAGACTGTTCTGACTGTATATTCTTCACTGGCTCTAGTTCCTCACCAGTGATCCATAGCGGCTGTGGACTGCTGTACTGTGTGTGAAAGGCTGGTTCTCCTCTCTCTGCTCCACACACATAAACTCCTGTGTGATACAGAGCAGCAGGACTGAGAGTGTAGGAGCCTCCAGCTCCTCTTCTGCTGTCTGACAGGAGCTCTACAGAATACATCACTTTACCATAAACATCTGTAATCTGGGTTAAACCTTGTCTGTAGGGAACAGCTCTGTACCAGCTGAACGTCCAGCCTTTAGAGGAGATATCAACCTCACAGCTTAGAGTCACTGAGTCTCCTTCAGTCAGCCAGCTCTGTGGAGACACACTCAAAACTGCCTGGGCTTCACCTGACACAGACGACATGGAGAATAGAACAGACACAAACACATTTATACAGAGGGAGAAGATTATTACATACAGTATAATTAACAAGAAAATACACCTCAAACCCACAGACTCACCAGACACAGTCAGTGTAACAGCAGCACTGATCTCTGACTTCTGAGAGTCACTTTTCCTCTCCCCTCTGCAGGTGTATTTACCGCAGTTAGACTCTGTAACAGAGCGGACTGTAATCTCCTGTGATCTACTGAACTGCTTTAGTTCATTATTATCTTTAAACCAGATGTAATTCCACTCAGTGTCTCCTCCTGCCTCTATGTCACATCTCAGAGTGACATTCTCTCCTTTAAACACATGTACATCAGGCTTTACACTGGACACCACAGCTGTAGGACTTGCTGAAAGAAAAGTATGAACATTAAGGGCTTCATAACATCAGTGTAAGATTTTCCTGAATTAATTCACCGCAAATGGTTTTAGTTAAATGATCAAATCTAGAAAATAACCTTAAATTGGCACATTACCTTTAATTTAAATGTTGTTTAAACAACCAGTGAGTGGTTTGTAGTGAATCAAAACTGGCTTCATACAAAGAACCCTATTTTCCACCTTTATATTGAACACTGAAACTGTCGGGTTATCTATTTAATTATTATTGTTAATCTTTCTTTTCAGTTTGTAAGAAAAACAAATGTTTTCTTTATGATGGGAAGCAGAGCTGTTTGGGTTTATGTTATTTATAAAACTGGACCCTTGAGCTGATTAATGTTTAAGAAAACACAACTAAATTCATTGAAAATCTGACAGAAAAACCACTGAGAATTATTTACACATTACAGTTAAATGAATAAAATTAGAGCTGGTTCATTCATTTTTAAAGTCAGTATGAAGCTATATTTATTCTCTCATGTGCAAAATCTCTACTCAAAATTGTTCTGGGGGCAGTGCTGCCTTTGAGGCCAAAGTGTTACCAGCCAAAAGGAGGGGGATGAACCTGATTTGATGGCACACACTGGGTGGAGATTTCCAAACACATGCAGTAAACCAGTAAAGCTCTGCCTAGACCCAGTGTGTGCTCTGTCAGAAATGACATTAGAAGAAAGCAATGTGCAATATACTTTACATTTCTGTTACTTTACATAGTTCTGTTTTGTAATTAGTTGGAACCACTGCAGAAATCTCTATTATGTTTTGCTTGAATGGAGGATAATGTAACTGCCTCTGAGGAAGCTGAGGAATGTTATAATGCTCTGCTGCCTCTAAGGCAGATTCTGTAGAAGTAGTTTCCTGCACATTGGAGTTATGACTCTGCTGTCTGTGAAGGAGCTACAGAATGTTATACAATAATGCTCTGCTTCCTCTGAGGTACCAGAGCATTATAACATTCTGCAACAAATCTACAGGGGGGGGGGGGGGGATTATTTTGCACCTTTTTTTCCAAAGTAATTTGCCTCAAAGTCAGTGCTGCCTCCAGAACCATTCTGAGTAGTGATTATGCACACGACACTTTTAATCTTACTTCCTTGTTAGCTCACATCCCTAGTTTTATTAAAAGCAAAAGTCATCAAATGATATCAATTAGAAGATGATTTTATTTCCTGTAAAATGTTGTCTCTGTCCATTTCTAAAATCTTTTCTAATATTGTATTTCACAAACACACACCACCCCACCCCCTGATACAACTCACAGATAAATATGTGACGCTGTGGAAGGAAGATGTGTTATGAATTCTGAATAATGTTGACTATTTGTGTGTGTAGTGATGTAAATATAAATCATTACATGTTCAGTTCTAATAGCAATAAATATCATCACTTAGTGAAAGTCTCTTACTCACCAGTGACATTTACCCAGAGTGCATCACTGTAGTGTGTGTAGTAGACTGGGTTTCCTCTGCCAGCTCTGCACCTGTACTGACCTCCATTAGAGTCACTAACTGAGCTGATGGTGTAGATGGAGGAGCTGGTTCTGATCTCAGGACTCTGTGTGTCTCTGGACCAGTAGGAGGTCCATCCAGCAGACTGACCCAGTGTACAGTACAGAGTCACTGGGTTTCCTCTCAGTACAGATCCATTACGGTTTGATGTCAGCGTAGGTTGAGGTTTTACTGTCATAAAATAAATTTATTGGAAATTTCTCTTTTTTACACACTGCTCTCTGAGTCACAGAAACACACTTTTCTGCCTTTAGTATTTTGAACATTCTGTTTATTACAGTCATTTACTAAGAGTGTAGACAGATAAGCAATGAGTAGCAATGACAGAGGCTCTAATCTCAGTCAAGTGAAGCATTAAAAGGTTTTTCAGGCATTTAATGTAAACAGAAATTACTACATAGTGTTGCTTAAATTCCCCGAAACCTGTCACCAACATACCCTCAGATACCCCCCTTAAACCAATTTGTGGATTGCGGCTTGTACTTGTTTACCTCGTGTTTTTGTCTTTTTTGGACTCTGTGCTCTGCCCCTGACACTGGTTTTTGATCTGTCTCTCGAAACTGTCCTCCTTGTGATTTCTCTAACATTGATCTGGACTTTGATTCTAAGGTTGTTTCTCTCTGTTGTATTTGTTAATAAAACCTGCAAATGGATCCAGTTCACTCTGTAGACCCTTCATTACAGGGTTATTTACCTAATAAACACACACCCATCACTGGTACAGTGGCAAGAAAACGTGTGCAAACCATTTGGAATTTCATGGTTTTCTGAATAAATATGCTATATATATATATATATATATATATATATATATATATATATATATATATATATATATATATATATATATATATATATAAACAAATACATGCTTATATAAAAACTTATATAAACTCCTGTTCTGTTTATCAGAACAGAACAAAACATTTCATCTCCATTTCTTTTTTTTATTACTATCTTAAATGAATCTGGAAAAATCAACTGCCTATTTTTCTGTGAAAGAACTCCTTCACAAACAAACCAAACAACTGTCAAACACTTCAAAATGTGAAAATAATTTTTTTCATTCTCCTGTAAAGATAACATTTTGAAAATACAATCTTTATTTCTGACAGCAATGATATGTATATAATGATAATAATTTCATAAAAAAAACCTGCATTTTGTGTTTACACCGCGACTCTGAAATGGAAAAGCGGAAAAGAAGATGATGATGATTTTGTGTTTACTTGTGTTGTCTCTGACTAATATTTAAATTTGTTTGATGATCTGAAACATTTAAGAGTGACAAACATGCAAAAAAATAAGAAATCATGAAGGGGGCAAACACATTTTCACACCACTGTATATAAACTCCTGGACATGAGAAAACATCAAAACTGTCTCCATCAGACAAACAACACTTAAAGCTTTCATCTACACTCCTGAAAACATCCATTCTCCTGCTGTGAGCTCTGGGTCTGAAATGATGTGTAAATGTCAGTAATAAATCCACCCCAGAGTCCAGACCTCAACATCACTGAATGTGTTTGGATTTATTTGGATCTTTGAGAAGCAGAGAATGGAAACAACATGTAAAACTGAACTTTGGAGGAGTGCAAAAATCAAAAATAATCTCCTGAGCTATAACAGAAGAAAGTAATGGATTTAAATATTTATAATGTATTCATAAACTAATATCCCTTAGAACAGAAATAATGTAACAATGGAGTCACACTCACCTGATACAGTCAGTGTAAAAGGGGCGCTGGTGTGTGTGTATATTTGGTCTGAAGATCCTTTTCCTTTACAGGTATAATCACCTTTATGAGTCTGAGCAACAGAACTGATGACATATTCCTTCCTTTGAGAACTGGGGTGAGGACCGTTACTCTGATACCACTCATAATTCTGGTAAACTCCACTTTGTGTGTGACATGTCAGAGTGACTCTCTCTCCGATGAACACACTCTGAGCTGGTTGGACTTTCACTGTAGGCGTTGGTCTCTCTGTTCAAAGATCAAATAATTCTGAAATGTTTATCAGAACAGAACAAAACATTTCATCTCCATTTATTTTTTTTTAATTATTATTTTTAAACAAATCTGGAAAAATCAACTGCCCTGATTTTTTGTGAAAGAAATTCTTCTCAAACGAACCAAACCATAGTCAAACATTAGAAAGCAGTAGAAAGAAAAAGTGTTGTGTGAATTCTCTGCACATTTCTGAGCGGGTTTCTCCTGCAGTTTTTAAATCTCTTTTTCTGTTTCTGATCGTGGCTCCTTTATTCTCGCTGGGATTTTTGGATCACGGCTTGTACTTCTTTACCTTGAGTTTTTGTCTTTTTGGACTTTTTTTAGAGTTTAGTAGTGTAAGAAATTTCAGCATGGACCCAAATGTGACTGGCTTACCTTGCTGCAACCAACAATATTAATATCGTAATAAATGTTCCAAACCAGTGTGTCTTCTTAGAGATAGGGTGACCATTTGACTTATTTAGCATATATCAATATCAAAGTAATTTTATTACTGAGTAATCAACAACCATCACAGACAAAGGGAACTAGTCTAAACATAAAGGTGGCACAACTCAATTTAGAGTAGAGTTAGAACTTGAGTGGTATTTGCACATAGACTTTATTCAGACACAACTGACATCACATCCTTCAGGAGGAGCTTAGGGGAAGGCGTTATTGTGCTGTTTTTCTACTACTCAATGTTCAGTCCAGCTCCGCTGAATCCACTGTACATCATTGTATCTTGCAACTGTTTGCTGTAATAAAGGTTTTCCATTTTTCATCAATTTTGAGAGACGTCCCATTTCCCTACAGTAGACTTCAGGTAAACCTCTAAAATGATCAGTTTAAAGAGCTGAATCACTACTAATAGAAGAAGATTAAAAGATTTCCTTCACCCTCACTTCTAGTTCTAGTTTATTTACATGTTTCTAATGCTCATCTAGTCTGATTATTCTTTTCCTCCATTTCTCCATCAGCTGCAGAGATTTAACTGAATACTGGGAATAATGGGTGATTCGTCTTTTAAAATGTGTCTCACAGCATTTATAAACTGTAAAATGATTGAGAAATAAAGAAAATAACGAAGACTATCAGAAGACTAAATTTGAGAACTTCCTTTTTATTATTGCATTTAACTACTAACTACTTAGTGTTTATCTTAAGATCCTTTGTACTTTGTTCTTAGAAACTTTTGTGAATCCGGCCCCTGATCTCACTGAATGTGTTGGGAATGTGTTTGGGATCTTTGAGAAGCAGAGAATGTAAACAACATGTAACTGAACTGCAGAGATGGCTCCATAATCTTCTGAATAAAACTAATCTCCTGTAGCTACAATAGAGGTAAAGGACAGATGTATGTATTTATAAAGCAGTTCTATATCACTGACTCTAAAAATAACTCTGACTCCAGCTGCTCCTGTCCTCGTGAAAGCGGCGCCTTCAGCCGCTTCTGTTCCCGTAAAAGCGGCGCCTCCGGCCGCTTCTGAATCCGTGACTTCCAAATTCCATAAAATGGTTAAATCAAACTGTTACCAGACCATTCCATGGCATTCTTGAAGAGCATGTTCTCAGGTACTCAGGGTATAATTTTATACATTTTTACTGTAGGAATTTGAAGTAATATTATTTGATGATATTTAATTTACATATATGGACAATTTTGAGTCCTATTAAAGGGTTAAATCAAACTGTTACCAAACCACTCCACAGCAGTCTTGAAGAACATGTTCTAGAGTACCCAGAGAATAATTGTCGTACATTTTACTGTAGGAATTTGGAGTAATATCATTTCAAACTCATAAATATGCTGTTTAATTTACAAATATTGCAAAATTGTTACCAAACCATTCCACTGCAGCCTTGAAGGACATGTTCTCAGGTACCCAGAGAATAATTTTCATACATTTTTACTGTAGGAATTTGGAGTAAGAGCATTTCAAATCTCATAGAAATTATGTTGAATTTGCATATATGGCAATTTTTGAGTGCTATTAAAGGGTTAAATCATACTGTTACTAGACCATTCCAATGCAGCCTTGAAGAACATGTTCTCAGGTACCCAGATTATACTTTTCATACATTTATACTTTAAGAATTTGGAGTAATAGCATTGCAAACTTCATAAGATTAACAACACAATTCCAGAAATTGCAGAATGCTGAAGGCCATAAAATGGTTAAATCTAACTGTTACCAGACCACTCCACTTCAGCCTTAAAGAATATGTTCTCAGGTACCCAGAGAATAATTTTTATACATTTTTACTGTAGGAATTTGGAGTAAGAGCACTTCAGATCTCATACAAATTATGTTTAATTTACATATGCGGCCAATTTTGAGTGCTATTAAAGGGTTAAATCAAACTGTTACCAGACCATTCCACTGCAGCCTTGAAGAACACGTTCTAGAGTACCCAGATTATAATGTTCATACATTTTTACTGTAAGAATCTGGAGTAATAGCATTACAAACTTCATAAGAATAACAACACAATTCCATAAATTGCAGAATTCTGAAGGCCATAAAATGGTTAAATCAAACTGTTACCAGACCACTCCACTGCAGCCTTGAAGAACATGTTCTAGAGTACCCAGGGTACAAATGTCATACATTTTTACTGTAGGAATTTGGAGTAATATTATTTCAAATCTCATAAAAAATGATGTTGAATTTACATATATGGCAAATGTTGAGTGCTATTAAAGGGTTAAATCAAACTGTTACCAGACCACTCCACTGCAGTCTTGAGGAGCATGTTCTCAGGTACTCAGGGTATAATTGTCATACATTTTTACTATAGGAATTTGGAGTAAGAGCATTTCAAAATTCAGTAAACATTGTTTAATTTGCCAATATTGCAAAATTCTGAGAGCTATTAAAGGGTTAAATCAAACTGTTACCAGACCATTCCAATGCAGTCTTGAAGAGCATGTTCTCAGGTACCCAGAGAATAATTTTTATACATTTTTTCTGTAGGAATTTGGAGTAGTGGCATTACAAACTTCTTAAGAATAACAACACAATTCCAGAAATTGCAGAATGCTGAAGGCCATAAAATGGTTAAATCAAACTGTTACCAGACCACTCAACCACTGCAACCTTAAAGAATATGTTCTCAGGTAACCAGAGAAATTTTTTTTATATATTTTTACTGTAGGAATTTGGAGAAATATCATTTCAAACTTATAAATATGCTGTTTAATTTACAAATATTGCAAAATTGTGAGAGCTATTAAAGGGTTAAATCAAATTGTTACCAAATCACTTCACTGAAGCCTTGAAGAACATGTTCCAAGGTACCCATAGAATAATTGTCGTACATTTTTACTGTAGGAATTTGGAGTAATATTATTTCAAAATTCAGTAAACATTGTCTAATTTGCCAATATTGCAAAATTCTGGGAGCAATTAAAGGGTTAAATCAAATTGTTACCAAACCATTCCACTGCTGCCTTGAAGAACATGTTTCAAGGTATCTGGAGAATAATTGTCGTACATTTTTACTGTAGGAATTTGGAGTAATATTATTTTAAATCTCATAAAAATTTTGTTTAATTTGCATCTATTGCAAAATTGTGAGTCCTATTAAAGGGTTAAATCAAACTGTTACCAGATCACTTCACTGCAGCCTTAAAGAATATGTTCTCAGGTACTCAGAGAATAATATTTATACATTTTTACTGTAGGAATTTGGAGTAAGAGCATTTCAAAATTCAGTAAACATTGTTTAATTTGCCAATATTGCAAAATTCTGAGAGCTATTAAAGGGTTAAATCAAATTGTTACCAGACCACTCCACTGCAGCCTTAAAGAATATGTTCTCAGGTACTCAGAGAATAATTTTTATACATTTTTACTGTAGGAATTTGGAGTAAAAGCATTTCAAAATTCAGTAAACATTGTTACATTTGCAAATATTGCAAAATACTGAGAGCTAACAGTTTGATTAAACCCTTTAATAGCACTCAATATTTGCATAACATGTAAATTAAACATCATATTTATGAGATTTGAAATAATATTACTCCAAATTCCTACATTAAAAATGTACCACAATTATTCTCTGGGTATCTTGGAACATGTTCTTCAAGGCTTCAGTGAAGTGATTTGGTAACAATTTGATGTAACCCTTTAATAGCTCTCACAATTTTGCAATATTTGTAAAATAAACAGCATATTTATAAGTTTGAAATGCTTGAAAAAGCTCAAAATTCCTAAAGTAAAAATATATAAAAAATTATTCTCTGGGTACCTGAGAACATATTATTTAAGGCTGAAGTGGAGTGGTCTGGTAACAGTTTGATTTAACCATTTTATGGCCTTCAGCATTCTGCAATTTCTGGAATTGTGTTGTTAATCTTATGAAGTTTGCAATGCTATTACTCCAAATTCTTAAAGTATAAATGTATGAAAAGTATAATCTGGGTACTCTAGAACATGTTCTTCAAGGCTGCATTGGAATGGTCTAGTAACAGTATGATTTAACCCTTTAATAGCACTCAAAAATTGCCATATATGTAAATTCAACATAATTTTTATGAAATTTGAAATGCTCTTACTCCAAATTCCTACATTAAAAATGTACGACAATTATTCTCTGGGTACCCTAGAACATGTTCTTCAAGGCTGCTGTGGAATGGTTTGGTAACAGTTTGATTTAACCCTTTAATAGGACTCAAAATTGTCCATATATGTAAATTAAATATCATCAAATAATATTACTTCAAATTCCTACAGTAAAAATGTATAAAATTATACCCTGAGTACCCGAGAACATGCTCTTCAAGAATGCCATGGAATGGTCTGGTAACAGTTTGATTTAAACATTTTATGGAATTTAATATCTGAGTTTTTTTCAAGCCTATTACTTCTTCTTACAGTAAATACACATAAATATTATACCCTGTGTGCCTGAGGACATGTTTTTCAATACAACAGTGAGATTATCTGGTAACAATTTGATTTTTATTTTTTTTTATTTCAGTGAAACTGTATTCCTCCATTTTATGGATCTTTATGGACTTTTTAAGGGTTGCAAACCGTTCTTTAGCCAATCAGGCCTGTTTTTAATATTAACTGTATTGGATTATGTTTTAAATTCCATTTCTTATGAATTTTCAATATCTGCGCTTTTCTGCGAGTCCCCCCTCTCGCTCACACACCTTCTACCGTAAACCGTGATGTAGAAGCGCACAAGAAATCCTAGTGTAGATGGCGTGACTGCGTTTTCGCGAAGTGCAGATGGCGTGACCGCGGTACGTTTAAACCCTCTGTCCGGTCTCATGTTCAGTCACCATTTAAACCCTCTGTCCAGTCTCCTGTTCACTCTCAGTATCCATCCTCAGTCTCAGCACCTGTCCAGTCTATGTTTCAGTCCCCTGTCTCTGCTCCCGTCTTGTCCCAAGTCCGGTCTCATGTCTCTGCTCCTGTTCTGTCTCAGTCCCCGTTCAGTGTCCAGTCTAAGTTCCAGCACCCTGTCTTGTCGCGAGTCCCGTCTCCTGTTTCTAATTTTGTCCAGTGTCCATTTAAATCAAGTCCCTTATTCCCAGCTCCATTTCCTGTCTTGTCCTGAGTATTGTGGTTTCATTTTTGTTTTGTTCTCCTGACCCCTCCTGCGCCAGCTCCTGGGGAGTCTAGTTTTTCGCGCTCCAGGAGTTGCGCGTCTTGGAGGGGGCGTCTGTCACATCCTGGCCTTTTCTTGTTTGTTTTCCCCCGCCATGTGGCTCTGTCTGTCTGTTATTGTCCATGTCTCCGCCTTTGTTCCGCCTCCTTGTCATTTACCCTTGTTATCTGTGTCAGGTGTGTCTTGTTTGTTCGTATATTTAAGTCCTCTTCCCTCACTTCCTGTTGGCGTTCATTTGTTCTTTGTTTTGTTTCGTGCATCTCTTTCCCGTACTCGTTCTCCTACTTGTTGGATTCCCTTAGTCTAGTAGTGTTGTTGTGTGTGTTAACTAGTCCTAGTCTGTTTCGTTGTTCCTTTTTGTAAAATAAAGTCTGTGTTATTAGCGTGTGTCCCCGCCTCAGTCAGTCCGTCCCTCGTGCCTGACACTGTCTCTGCTCATTTAGTTGAGGCCCCTGTGAGTGAGGAAGGGTACCCAACAAAATAATTGTGTACAGGTAGGGGGGTGGTTTGTCTGTATCACTTAGTGTTTGGGGTAATAGTTTCCGGGCAAATTGACTTACTCTTACCTGTTACATATATTTAATGGTTTATAATTTCCTTACAAACTCAGAATACAATCATTTAAAATTTGGGAAAACTGATCCCCACTTGACCCTCAGCAGCCCCCTTCAAACCCCCCTCTCTCTCCCACAGAGCTCTGTGTCCAGCGTTGTGTAAATTCTCTGCACATTTCTGAGTGGGTTTCTCCTGCAGTTTTTAAATCTCTTTTTCTGTTTCTGATCGTGGCTCCTTTATTCTCGCTGGGATTTTTGGATCGCATCTTGTACTTGTTTATCTCGTATTTTTGTCTTTTTTTACTCTGTGCTCTGCCCCTGACACTGGTTTTAGAGTTGAGTAGAGTTCAGTTAAATGTCTAAAATGATCAGTTTAAAGAGCTGAATCACTACTAATAGAAGAAGATTAAAAGATTTCATTCACCCTCACTTCTAGTTCTAGTTTATTTACATGTTTCTAATGCTCATCTAGTCTGATTATTCTTTTCCTCCATTTCTCCATCAGCTGCAGAGATTTAACTGAATACTGGGAATAATGGGAGATTCATGTTTAAATATGTGTCTCACAGCATTTATAAACTGTAAAATGCAGCATGAAACGCTTCATTACACTCTGTCTACAGAAGAAAAAACAATGAAGAATGTGTTGAGAAAAATCTTAAGGAAATAATGAAGACTATATTTGAAAACTTTTTTTTTATTGCATTTAACTACTAACTACTTTTATCCAAAGATCATTTGTTAGTTTTTTCTTAGGAAAGAGTTTGTGAATCTGGCAACTGATCTCAGAGATGGCTCCATAAAATCCTGAATAAAACTAATCTCCTGTAGCTACAATAGTGGTAATGCTTATTTGGCCTGAAAGTCCTTCTTCACAGGAATATGCACCTCCATGATTCCTGTCAACTGTAGAGATTTGGTAAACCTTTGAGTGTTTAGACTGCAGTGTGTCACCCTTAAACCAATAATGTATCCAGGAATATCCAGTTTGTATTTCACACGTCAGAGTGATGCTGTCTCTGATGAAAACACTCTGATCTGGCTGGATCTTCACTGTAGGCGTTGGTTTCTCTGGTCAAAGACCACAAATGCTTTTATATGTTTATCATAACAGAACAAAACCATGTATCTCCATTTCTGATGTTTCTCTAGTTCTCTCTGACTCTGGAAACACCAGCTGCACTTTTATTCTGGGACAGTTTTCTTCACAAAGGAACCAATAAATGCTCAAACTCTTCTTAAAATATAAAAATAACCTTTTCTTACTCCTGTAAACTTACCTTTGGAGAAAAAAGTTTCCTTCTAAGAGCAATGACATACATTAAATATTAAAATAAAAACACCCACAATTTTCTAAAAGTTATTTGTAAAAACTGAAACAGAAGTCATCACATAACTCTGACTGTAATTGAATGGTATCACTGTAGAACACAGAATAATAATCTCCCTGAGCGCTGCACACTGGAACTCTGTTCCTCCTGGAGTACACACTGCTGCACTGACTGTGTTGTTGTGTCTATCTTCAGGAATCAGAGGAGGGTGTAGATACTGAGAGTCTTTCCTCCAGAAAATCTCCATCCAGACTGTGGCAGCTCACAGCTCAGAGTAACTGTGTGTCACATCCTGGCCCTGTCCTGTTTGTTGTTCCACCATGTGCTTACTTAGCAAATGGCTCTCTGTTATTGTTTTGTTCCTGTCTCCACCCTAGTCCTGCCTCTGACTCATTATTGTCCACAGGTGTTTCTCGTTTGTCTTGTCCTGATATTCCCCTGTGGTTTGAGTGCTCCTTGGTCTGGTGTTGTGTGCGTAGATGTGTGTTACTCTGTCTCTGAGTCTCTCATGTCTACCCCGGTTCATGGCTGTCTCCTATCTGTCTTTGGTTAATTCATAGTTTAGTCTTGTCTAGTTTCTATGTATCTACCTGTGTTTATTTTGATTTGATCTTTTGTTAAATAAAATTCCTTGCGTTTACGTCCATCTCCTCGTCCTCCCTGCGCAGCCGTGACACTGCAAATGGACCCAGTTCACTCTGTAGACCCTTCATTGTGTTTATTGAGGTGCTATAAACAAATCCATCATTGGTAAATTCTATAATATTTCCCTTTTACATTTTAATAATGAATACATGCTCATACTGTCCTGAGTGAAAGACAGAACTGGAGTCTATTCCATATTTGTTTGTTAAAATCTTATATACTGCTCTATTAATTTGTGGAAGGGATATTTTTCACTCTTTGACCTAAACATTTCCTCTTATTGGTATTTTCCACTTTGTGGCTGTGGATAAACATAGATCAGTGGTTCCCAAACTTTTGCTGCAGTGCCCCTTTTATAGATGAGAATATTTTCGAACACACACCCATACTCCACCAAACACAAACACACATCTAATGCTTCCACACTCCACCGTAATTTAGTTTAAACTCTGAAATTCATACGATATGATACACTTTACTCTCAGATTCCTCTGAGGTTTGTCTTACATCACAGTGGCTCCAATAACAAAGAAGGGTCTGGGAGTGAGAGCCATTTCACAAACATCTACAAACATCTTACAACATGTTTTACAACAGCACAGGACAATACACTTAAAACCATGTTACTACATATGAGCAAATCTATATAGATCACTCTTTTATTAAGTTTCCCACTCACTGAGGTATAAACCAGCTCCTAAACCTATTCAGTCTCACCTTTGGAATTCTAAAGCATCTATTTTAAGGCAAAATGTTATAAAACTACAACTTCTGTTTACAAACCTGCATCTCCTTAATGAACAAAACTAAATAAAGTCTCAAATCACTTTTGACGTGCATTACTCCTCTCATACACTTGCCTTGCTGCACCCCCTTTCAAACACCTCTGTGCTCTCCCTAAAGGGACCACCACCACACACACACACTTTGGGAATCACTGAGTTAGACAAAGCTTTACTTCAGTGAATCAGTGTATTTTTGCTCCTGAAGCAGCTGTAATGAGATGAACTGTGATGCTGTGAAAAAGTCAGACATGTGCTTAAAGAAGGGGAGAGTCAAATAATTAAATATTTAAATAATAAAAGAGGTAGAAAACTAAAAATGTTCTGGACCTGATAAACCACCAAACTGGTCTCTATCAGATAAACAACACTTAGAGAAACACTGGGTAAGATTTGGGTTTTTGCTGCTGGGGCGCCCCCTAGTGTAGTTCATTTTTACAGGACTTTACAGAGATCAGAGGGGGAATGGTTTTCTACCCTCCTCCAAAAGGTACGTAGTGCAGTTTCTGCAGTGCTTAGCCCAGAGTAGCAATCACAGAGGCTCCTAAAAGACTAATCCCCTGATGCTATAGTACAGGCAAAGATTAAATTTGTATATTTATAATGCACTTCTAGATTAATAAATCATATTATAAACTGTAATAAAGACATCATTCACACCTGGTACAGTTAGTGTAACAGCCTAACTAGAGTGTGTGTGTGTGTGTGTGTGTGTGTTACACTTATAAACACCTGCATGATACAGATTAACTTCAGAGATTTGTTCTCCTTCCACTGTGGAGATTCACTGAGGAGGATGTTGTCCTTATACCACACACAGTTCTGAACTCAGGTTTTTAGTAAAATAGAAATCAGTAGCAGTCAATACATACCTCTGACTTTAATCTTGATGGTGCCACTGTAGTAATAACGACTGTCACCTGGCCGGCCCACTCCACACTGGAACGTTTTTTCTCCTGGAGTAGACACTGTTACACTGACTCTGCTGCGTCTATTTTCAGGAATCAGAGGATGTTGTAAATTCTGAGAGTTTTTATACCAGTAAAACTCCCATCCAGTGGAATATGACGTCTCACAGCTCAGAGTAACTGTGTCTCCAGTAAAGACTGGGTCCTCAGGCTGCACTTTCAGTTTGGGTTTATATTCTGTTGATATGAAATGATGAATTACAATGTACAGATTTCTTCAACATTTGCCCCTTGATCAAACGACATTGTTAAACATTATATCATTTCCTCTTCATGGATCAAATTTCTTTATATTTTAGTGGAAAGTAACCAGTTATTTGTTCGATGTAAAACATTGGACATGTGTTTGTTTCAACATAAATATAGCAACATGCGATATTTAGTTTTTCTCTGTAGTGTGTTCCATATTTTCAACAAAACAGCTGATTTTTCTCCTCCAGAATACAACCATTTTAATAATTATAATTAATTACATAATTTTACTTATTTCACAAAAGACACAAACTGAATCATGTATTATTAAATAATTAATTCATTAATTGATTCATTTGTTCATTCATTGTTTGTAACCACAATCCTAAACTGTCCAGGGTGTATTCCCGCCTTGCGCCCGATGATTCCAGGTAGGCTCTGGACCACCCGCGACCCTAAATTGGATAAGCGGTTACAGATAATGGATGGATGGATGTTTGTAACTGCAATCCTAAACTGTCCAGGGTGTGTTCCCACCTTACGCCCAATCAATCACAGGGCAACACACACTCACACACTCACACCTATGGACACTTCTGCACAACCACTCCATTTAACAACATGTGTTTCTGGACTGTGGGAGGAAAGCAGAGCATCTGGAGGAAGCCCACACAGACACAGGGAGAACACACCAAACACCTCACAGACAGTGACCTGAGGTGGGGCTCAAAAACACAACCCCAAGCCTGTACTAATCAAGTGATGATTTTACTCTGGTTTTGTCTGGGATTCATTTAGTTCATTATTAATAAAAATGTATTAACAGAATGATCAGTTTTAAAGGAGTCAGTTTCAAAGGATGACAGTTTCTCTGTTCAAAGATCACAAGTACCTTTGTAATGTATATCGTCACAGGAACAAATCCTTCTCTGTGCAGAAGTCGGCACAGCTGCTTTTTGCCCTGCATCACATTTTTAGCACATTTTATCACACCATTACTATTTATTATTTTTATTTATTTAACAAAGCAGAAGGATTTAAACTATATATTATAGCAGCACTGGCTTGGGGTCTCACAGGAGAGTTCCCAGCATGCACTGCGGCCTCCCCTGGTTTGTAGATTTAGGGCTAATTTTGGGGTTTATGTTGCAGTTGGTGGTTGTTCATATCAGGGAGGGTTTTCTCTTATGTTTTTGTGTGTTTGGGCGTGGTGTGTAGTGAGACGTGTTGTTGTTTGGGGGCTCACTGTCAGAATGAAGTGTGATGGTTGTGATGTCCCTGAATCTGGCTACAGACCAAGTCTAGGCCAAACACAGTCTGTTCACTTGTGCCATTTTGCATTTTTTGCTCTTTTAAGGCACTTAGTAAAACTTTGCTTGTTACAGCACGGCTGTGTCTCAATATCCTCCCAGTGTCTGCCAAAATATAAACACAAACATTAAAAAATAGATGTCTATAAATGTGGAAAATGTGCACTAAAACGTAAGTTATATTTCTTTAGTGGGTTTAGCAGAGGGTCTCCAAACTGCTGCATACAACTGTAAACAGTCACCGCGGCTATTAGTAATTTATAATAATTAGTAATAAACATGACTAATTACTAATAATGTAATTATAATGTCACTCTACCGTCCTAAAAGCATGAAAGTTTCTATGACTCTGAATGTTTCTGTGTTCTGTTTCTGTTCAGTCAGTCTGCACTTCAAAAGCTCTCCCTAAAAAACCCTGAAATTTGATTTCTGATTTTTCTGCACTGTCAGTGTTAGGATTAGATTCGAATACAGCCACAATTCACACTCCTCTCATAGAAAATGCACATGTTGTAACTGGTTACAACATGTGCATTTCTCCTATTTCTTTTCCCTCCATTCATCCACAGCAGAAACATGTTTCACACCAGCAGTTACAGCTAAAACAACATTTTCCAACTGATTATATTTATGGGCTGAACCTTTCAGATGTAAGAATGGAGAGAGGTTCACCACTCTGTAAAAGACTGCACAGACAAATAGTGACATAATTCCAGAATAAAGTTTCTCAGAATAAAACAGTAAAGAACTTGGTGATATCATCATCTTCAGTACATAAGTATCTTGAGTACGAGTGTCTTGAGTCTGAAAACTAATATGGAATGGCCATGATCTTTGGGCCCTCAGATGGCACTGTATTAAAAGAAGACATGATACTGCAGCAGAAATCACTGCAGGAAATCAGGAACACTCCCCAAAACCACACACACTGCATCCACAAATACAAGTTAAAATTCTACCATAAAGAACAGAAACCATATAAAAACAAGATCCAGAAACGCAGCTGCCTTCTCAGCCCAATAGCAGTTAAATTGCAGCATTTTGGAGGCAACAAATGGAGGTACATTTGAAAACTTTCCTGTGGTTAAACAAATAAAAATTTATTCCTTTTGGAAATCATGGAACCTTCCAGACTGAATAGGAGAAGGGTAATCTGGCTTGTGTTCAGCACAGTTTCAATAAAAATACATAATCAGTTAAATGTATAGTTTTTAATTTTATAGAACAATATAAAGTTCACAGTTCCAACATTTGTCTTCCATTTATGTTATTTCTAAATGAAAACAGGGTTTAAATAATTTGCAACATTTTACATGTTAAACCTACAGTAGGTGAACACACTCCTACACAACTACTCTGATTTATTGTTGTTTTCCAGCCCTGAGAACTGAGTCCTAATCTGCTGTGTGGAGGTCAGCAGTGTCACCAACTATGATTCACCAACAACACAATCATCATCATATTTTAAAATAAATTTGTGTGTGTGTGTGTGTGTGTGTGTGTGTGTGTGTGTGTTGTGTTGCTTTCATAACCAAGAGGGAATCTGAACTTTTCTACTTTTCAAGTGGGAAAATTCCATTTGAAAACCTGAGGCCACAGTCCCAACCTCAGAGTAGTTAAAGCTGTTCAGTGACTACTCTTTTATCCCATTTCAACATGGCGTGTCCACTGACGCAGAGCTAATAAAATAGGCATTCTGACCAAACAGCAGCCAAATCACCACAGCTTTCTTACATTTTAAAAATAAATTTTACCAAAGCCCAAATAACTCAATATCTAGATTCAAATTGTATTTAGACAGCAGTCAGATCAGTGATAACTGAGTGGAAGTGTGCAATTTCCCATCTTCAGACTGTTGCATAAATCCTTTATTTGCTGGAAGCTTGAATATTATGAGCTTTTGTTGGAAAACAAACCACAGAGCTGGCTATAATACATTTACACAACAAATCATGTTAAAGTAGTCTTAATAAAGAAATGAATTTAGGGTTCATCTTGTTTCATATGTTCTTGCATGAACTCTCACATTTATAGCACTGCTGGAGCTTATACTGAAACTGTGTTACAGTCAGTCTGGGTGGTGTTAACACAATTGCTGGTTGTTTGGTCTTAGAATGCAAGCTTGTTCACATTGTAGGCCACAGTCCCTCAAAACTCTACTTCAGCTCTGGGTACAGATTTTGTAACTAAATATTCATGGAAGAGAAAATAAACCTTCTGAACACAGTCCAAATGTCTGTGTCCTCACATGGCCATTTAAATACGCAGAATACTCTGTAATACTCTGTGTATGTGAATGATAATGAGAGAGTTCAGTAGATGCATGTAATGATTCACCTTGAGTTTGTCCGCGGTGGAAGAGCAGAACCAGCACTGCAGCAGAGAGAGAAACAGAGGACATGACGTATTAGTGTGAAACATCAGCAGGTAACACACACAGAATGAAGAAATCTGAAAGAGCTGGAGCTCATTTTATAAAGTAAAATATTCAGAATCACATGATTACAGATTAAGATTCATGCTCTGTTACTCTTTCAGTGTCAGAAGTCAATCACTGAAAGTGAATCACTGAATTACTGAAAAAATTTCTTTCCACTGAGCTTTTTTCACTCATTGCGTGTTATTGTTGTGGACATGCAGAGATGAGGACTGATGTTTGAGACTCTGACTCGAGTCGCATTTAAGTCCCTCAAACTGTGACTTAAGACTCAACTTGGACTCGTGAACTATCTTTGTGTAATTTATTATTATATCATTAGTTTCAGATATCAGCACTAGTGATGTTCGTTACCACCGATTTCCTTTCCGATCAGATACTGAGTAAAATTCAGGCTGGTATCAGCGATACCGATCCGATCCGATACTCTGTACAAAAACACCCAATGTGTGCAGTAAATAAAAACAGTAGTGTATTTCAAATCATAGCTTCATAAAGAATACAAAACATCAGGGTCGTTTATTTATTTTAAACTCTGAAGTATATTGAGGTAGTGGCTCATTATACTGAGTGTAGCTGCTCTTGGGGAATCACCTTCAAACGATACAAAATCACATGACAAACTATGTATGTAGTCTCTCCAAATCGCCTACAATAAGAGGATACAAACACGTGCTGTTTTGTAATGCTGTGTGACTCAAATCTAAATTGCCAGTAAAATATTCAATTAAATAAATAAATGGCACAATAATTACACAGGTTTGTCAATACCTACATTTTAAAATATTAATTTGACAGTTAAAGTAAATTAGTGAGGGCGGCACAGTGGCACAGCAGGGGCCTGGAGGTTGTGAGTTAGATTCCCGCTCCGTGTGACTGACTGTGAGGAGTTTGATGTGTTCTACCCGTGTCCGTGTGGGTTTCCTCCGGGTGCTCCGGTTTCCTCCCACAGTCTAAAAACACACGTTGGTGGGTGAATTGGCGACTTAAATGTATCCGTGTGAGTGTATGTGTGTGTGTGTGTGTGTGTCTGTGTTGCCCTGTGAAGGACTGGCGCCCGCTCCAGGGTGTATTCCTGCCTTGCGCTCAATGATTCCAGGTAGGCTCCGGACCCACCATGACCCTGAACTGGAAAAGTGGTTACAGATAATGAATGAATGAAAAGTAAATTCGACAGATTGTAAATAATAAATTTTCTTTATGGACAAAATATTACATTTTTATCCATCTTTTCTAGGATATATTTTTCAAAGTTCACCATGGCTGTTTTATTGAAATTGCTCTGTATAATTTAATGACACTTGTAATCCACTTTAAATGATCAATTCTTTAGGAAACCTTACCTGAATAAGTCTAGGTTTTGTTGCCTATGTGAGATTGTCTCAGTGATACACACATTATTAACTGAACTCATGTAGCTATTTGTTGAAGCATGTGTTTTTTTCGTTAACAATTTCATAACTATATTCATTAATTTGAACAACTCCAACAGTAACAGTGTTTAGTGCCGTTTTAAGCTCCACATTTTCTCCCTCTGGATAGCACCTGCCTGCAGCACCGAAGGACTCCACCAGAGACGTCTCACATTCTGTTTTTGTGGTTTAACCTGAGGTGTTTCACAAAGTTTGTTGTGTTTCCACAACATCACAAACCACATCTTGTCTGTGCAGCTCCGCTTACATTCTGTCATTGTGTCTGTGTCTACAAACTGAGTGACTGAGCCGTGTGCCGCTGCATTTACTCATTACGCACTTACTCAGGCAGAAGAAAAATAAGTTCCCACCAACCGAGTATCATTTAGACAAGATCTCAATCGTTGTATTACTCTCCACTGTGTTCCTGTATCAAAAGTATCGATATTTTGATTTGAGAATTGATTGTAGAGCAAATGTCTGGTATCGGAGGTATCGATATTTCAGTGTGGATCTGCACATCACTAATCAGCTCTGACAACAGCAGCGACAAGTTCATCCGCTGTAGCTTATTTATAGTGTTAGCCTATAGGCTGCATGTTAATTTTTATCATTTAATTAATTCAGAGACTGTGCTCTCTACAGCAAAATACAACCTGTCGAATAACAAGGCACAATAATTGTATTCTTGTTTGGATTTTATTAAAAATAAACACCCCGTTTAATAAGAAAATATTGTCCACTCGCAGTGGCGTAGCCAAAACTGGTCCAAAGTGTCTCGCACTCTGAGTCAGAGCGCGAGACACACATCGTGCTGCGCGAGGCAGAGCGCAGTAATCTCCTTTATAAATCAGTGTAGCCCGTCGCGTAAAGCAGGATTAAATATCACCCGCACAGACCTGTATTTAAAATAGTTTTATATTTTCATTCATTCATTATCTGTAGCCCTTATCCCGTTCAGGGTCACAGTGGGTCCAGAGCCTACCTGGAATCATTGGGCGCAAGGCGGGAATACACCCTGGAGGGGGCGCTAGTCCTTCACAGGGCAACACCCTGGGGACACTTTTGAGTCGCCAATCCACCTACCAACATGCGTTTTTGGACTGTGGGAGGAAACCGGAGCACCCGGAGGAAACCCACGGGGAGAACACACCAACTCCTCACAGACAGTCACCTGGAGTAGGAATCGAACCCACAACCTCCAGGTCCCTGGAGCTGTGTGACTGCGACACTACCTGCTTAATTATGCTAAACACAAACAGAAAATAATAGTTAAAATATATAAAAATACAGTTAAACATACTTTTAAAAGTGATCTGATCAGTTTTGATACTGTAGTGTGTGCTAAAAATGACAGTACAGTACGAGATTTAAAATCAAGAAATAGCAATGCAGTCATGTGGTCTGGAACAATGGCATTCATGGTTTTCAACCATAAGAGATTTCAGACTCGATTAGGACTCGGGATGAGAGACTGGAGACTTGACTTGAACTTGTAAAAATGACTTGTGAACATCACTGTGGCCATGACCATAATTTTAAAAAGATTGGATTCCATCAAGTTCACTTTTAGTGCATCAATAAACTCAATGATCAGAACCCTCTCAGAGCCACAGGATTACCACAGAGCTGTATTATCAGGTGGTGGATCATGTGTCTAAAACACTGGGAGGTGAGAGGCCACAGTGTTAAAAACTCCAGCAGCATTGCTTTTTTAATTCCATTAACTTATTTTATTTATACACCATAAAATGACAAACACCAAAAATCAACAACACTGTGAGTTAAAGGATAAACAGGTTCATGAATCAGTAAAAAAACGAGTGTTTGATTCACTCATAGCAGTGTAACACACACTAACACCACCTCCACCACGTCTGTGTCACCAAGTGCTGACCATTATCTATCACCCAAATAATACCAACTGTCCTATGGAGGTCCTAATTAATGAAGAACTGTGGGGAAGGGGTCTAACCGACTAGAAAATATGAGCAGAAATACAACACTGTCCATGATATAATATGTTTCAATTCTGTTATTGTGTTGATTGGAGTGTATAGTCTTTGTTTTGTATGTGATTATAAAGTACACATAGTGATTATTATTATAGTGATTATTATAGTTTGTTCCCTAGAAGGGTCATGCTATAACATCTACTACACGTAGCTGTGTGAAATAAGCAACAGTCACAAGAAAAATTAGCTACAAGCAGTTACTGCAGACTGGAGCTGTTATGCTATCAGTCTGATTTAATATCTGTCATGTATCACCATACTGACATTGAAGCAAACACTAATACGATACAGCTTAAATAATACAGACTTCATACAGGGCTGTAACTAGAATTAAAATTGTAGTGAGGTCCACACTGAGGGAATGCAAACCCACTTCACTTCACAAAGCCAAATGTTTACAACTTCAAATGCTGACTTCTAATGTTCTATGTTCCCCATCAATTCTCCCATAAACTGCTTTGAGTCCACTTAGATTATGTATTTTGTTTTACATTTACCTCTGTATCTCTCTCTCTCTCTCTCTCTCTCTCTCTCTCTCTCTCTCTCTCTCTCTCTCTCTCTGTCAGTATGCTCATCTTCCTCTCATTCACTTTGGCAATATATATATATATATATGACCTAAATCTTTAGTCCCTCATTAAAATAAACATACTGTAGTAATCCATGTAGGATTGGGACATAAGAACTCTGACTGTTTTAATTACTAGCATTAATACAGTTGTATTGATTGACCATGCAGTATATTAGTAATAATATTAGTAATATACTGCATGACCAAACTCATCCTGCCTGTGAAATACGTTTACACTTAACTAATGA
The DNA here is from genome assembly GCF_029633855.1 of Hoplias malabaricus. Classification (NCBI taxonomy): domain Eukaryota; kingdom Metazoa; phylum Chordata; class Actinopteri; order Characiformes; family Erythrinidae; genus Hoplias; species Hoplias malabaricus. The sequence continues at coordinate 13,615,443 of NC_089813.1, read as the reverse complement.
GGTAAATTTCCATGTAAACCTGTTCAATAAAGTCTGATATACATTAAAGATTGTGTCTGCTTCTCTCCTCTGCTGCACTCAGTGTTTATAAACAGAACTTTTACTACTTACAGAACATCACACACAGACGACTGAACTCCATACTGCTCCAGACGTGTCTGAGAAATGCAGTGTTAAACACCACTTCCTCTGCTTTAAAATACAAAGAGAGAGAGAGAGAGAGAGAGAGAGAAGAAGCATACAAATTTTCACCTCACCTTCTGGAGAAGAAAATCTAATGTACTTTTAGGGAACACAAATGGACTCTAAAACCGCAGCTGTTTCTTTAAAGGTATATTTTCACAGTTTGTAACTTTAGGAGCAATAATGTACCTTTTTTCTAAGTGTACACCATAAAATATTTGATCCTTTGTAATCTCATCTGACCTTATCTGACATCACCAAACTCACGAAGTTGGTCAGAGCTGGGGCTAAGAATACGTTCACATTGCCATTGACTGGTGTGACTCAAATCTGATCATTTCAGGGCTGTGTGCACATGTCAAATCCAATCTTTTCAAATTTGATTTGATCCTATAGGATGTCTACATCAGATATGTATGAGATTCAAGGATATTTGTCATGAATGTGAACAGTCTGATCGAATTTCACGTGTCTTTTTCCCTGTACACTGCTCTTGACATATTGTGCAGCACTTTGGTGTAGATGCTGTTATTTATGACCTACATCCTGCACTACACAGGGCATAGGGACCTATTTGGGATAGAATCACACACCACACACACACACACTCACAGGGGCGTAGCACCAAATTCTGAGCCCAATGCACAAGCAGTGCCCATGGTCCTACCTCAAACCCTAGTTCTTTCACATTACAGACAGATACAAGTCACTCACATTTATGATTGTGAACCATCAAGAGAATCAAATCTGATCTATAAATAAATCTGATTTTATTAAAGATGAAAAACACTTTATTTTGCTGCATATTTTATGTTTGTTCTTCTGACTTTGTGTTCTAAACAATAAAGTGCACAGGAAACCCTGGTGAGTGCTGCATCAATTCTCATACAGCCCCTCCTTCAGTGGCTTCAATGTGTCCATGACATCACACTTCACCTGGATGTCCTTCATGACTCTGGTACATCTGAGAATTCTTATAGTGAACAATTCTTACATGACAAATTACAGAGAACCTCATGCATTTAACAGTTTCTCAGTTGCAGCTCCTTTGCCTCTGCGGTCTGTTGTGGGATTGGACATGTCCTGCACCCCCAGGGAATAGGGACTTATATTTGTGTTGTTGTTTATTGTTGTTCAGTTTAGTCTGGTAGTGAATTTAGTTGCTATACCCTGTGTAGTTAGCATTTTCTGGGGTATTTTTATTATTATTTTTTTATTGTCGGTCTAAAGAGAGTTTGAATTGCCTTTGTCAGTAAAGAGCATAAAAAGAGGATGGGGTGATTCCCCCAGGCTTTTACTGGTTCAACTTCTTATTAAACTTCAGGAGGGTTCTCATCACATCAGCCACAGTCACAGACAGTGCTTCATCACCTGGGGGGATGTGGGAGCCCACTGCCTCTGTGTTGTTTAAAGCATCTGAAAATGTAGAGTAATTGATGTGTACGAGATTATTTTTCCCTCTTGTTTTCTGTAACTGTTTGGATTCTCTGTTTTGTTCTCGACAATCACTGTTTACATGTTCTTCATTCCAACAGTGAGGTTGCTCTTTGTTGCAGACTGCCACTCTCTCACCAGATCTAAAAGAGGCATCATGGGCTTTGAGCAAAGAATAATACTTTAGAACTCAGCCAGGGCCTGTGACTGTGACTGTGTGGTAAGTTTCAGTGGCAACTACACCATCTACACACTTGTTGATGAAAGAGTAATAAAACACACTTCCCCAGGTCTGTGTGATTCTCACATACAGCAGCACCATAAACATGTTCCAGCCAGTGCAGCTAAAATAGACCTGCAGTGCTGAAACTGCTCTTTCCGGCCACAGTTTGATGGTTGCTGTTGATGTTTGTTCACTTGTGCTAATTTCAGCCGTGGTTGATATGTGAAGACCAGTGCTGCAGGATGTGATCTGACAGTTCAAGAGGGGGCCAGAGGGGGCTTTGTAAGTTCCTCTGAAAACGCAATGTAGGGTTGTACTACTATTTTTGATTGTATAGAAAGATACTGGTACAATATGTCAAGTGCATCACCAGCATTTACTACTGGCTCAGTGACGTTGCTCTCTTTGTTCACAAATACAATCACTAATGGAGAAAAAAATCTGACAAACCTTTTTCACAGATATCTGCAGATTTTCAGATAAAAATGTGGAGGCAGTGTTTACACACCCTGAATCCTCAGCACCTGCTGAACAAGACAAATTATGATATTTCTGCACCGTGCCACACTTGACCATTCCTGCTGTTCTCCACAGCTGACATCACATTGTAAAATAAGGATTTAACCTACACTTATTTAAATACTTGAATACAGATAGTGTTTAAGGGAAGAATATGCTTTTGAACAGCATTTCTGTTGTTTGTCTTTATGTGATTTTAATGCTGTTTTTAATCTATGAAAGAAAAGTAACTTGGTATATCATCAACTGTGTACATAAATATTCAGTGCACATGTATTTGTTTCATCGCAGTATAAATCCACACAAGAAACCAGCTATGGGTCTCAGTGCTGTTTCTACAGGTGCAGTGGGTATGACTCCAGAAGTGGAGGAAGAGGAGAAAGAGGCTGGAGCAAGAGGCTGTGATTCTCACTAGAAGCTACGAGCACCAGTCTTTTGACTCCAGAGACACACACAAAATACATATAATCTTTGCATAGGATCAAGTTCCAGAAAATACTTTCATGACTTTTCCCAGAAGTGTCCTTTTTATAACTTAGGATCCCTAAAGTCTTGAAGTCAATCATATGAATGTAGAAGTAATATAAAATAGAAGAATAAGTAAAAAATGTAAACAAAAGTAATGAGCCTCTTTGGAAAATGTAGTGAGTAAAATTAAAAAGTAATAAGTGACAGAAATATTCAAATAATTTACAGATTTAAGTTCAGTAAACAAGTACATGTACTTCATTATTTTTCACCTCTGACAGCTGTGGGTATAAATACAGTCAGACATTTATGTAATTACTTCTTTATTAACTAACGGTCACTGATTTGGTTCACAAATTAAAATGTAGTTGGGTTTCCACTAAAACATTACAAAAATTAAGCAAAATTACCTACATGTTCTATACTATTGTCTGTTTTGTTCAGCTCCATCGTATGTTGTATGTTTGAACACAACAAATAACCACAGAGCAGATATTATTGTAAGTCTGGATCAATCTAAGTGCCGCAGTTACACTGAGGTTGTGGTGGGGTGTTAGTGTGTGTTGGGCTAGTGCAGTTGGCTCACAAAGCACTGCTGGAGCTTTTAACACCCTCAGTGTCACTGCTGACAATAGAACAGTCAACCAACCAATCTCCTGCCAACATTGTTTTGTGAGCAGCGTCCAGTGTCCACTGCTGAAAGACTAGATGATAACTAACACAAACCGTGCAGCTGCAGGTGAGCTATTGTCTCTGATTTTACAGGTGTATGTTTAGGTGTAATATTTGAACAAAATTTCCAATAATATTCTTATACATTTTCATGGACGTTTGGCCTTTTCACATTGTTTTGCCCCATCCCCAAGGATCCAGATATTTTTAAAAACAAACATTTTTCTCACTCTTCTTCTTCTTCACTTACTCTTCTGCTGCATTTCTTTGCTCTTGTGACTGAATCTAAGTAAGTTATTTATACACAGACCACATACAATCATCAGTAAGCATGTTATTTCAGATGATATCCCCTGCTAACAAGGGAAATAATCTGACCCCGCTGTCCCTGCGCTCTCAGAGTGTAACAGATTTTTGGAGGACCAAGTTTTATCGTGACTGTCTGCCTAAATTATTTCAGTTATTGTTATAGATGTATAGCTACTTGTCTGAAAATAAAAGTAACCTTGCCACAGCAAAGCTGAGGCTGAATCCCAGATGTGTCACTACACAGTTTATAGTCAAGTTTCACATTAACTTATCAAATTTATGTCAAATTATTTTTGGGTGCAGTATTTTTAGTTTATTATCTGTGATGTGTGTCACGCAGAGCTCTCTGAACTCCAGATCCCAGAATTCATTAGACAGTCACATGACATCACACCGTTCTCAATCACCAGAGTTCTGATTTGGAACACCTGTTTCTCTCTCTATTTAAGCTTCACTCACTCACCAGTCATTGCCGAGTATTGTGTGATTTATCTCCGAATACAAAGCGTTCTCTATTTACCAGTCTGTATTGAATTCCAGTTACTTACCTTATGCTCGTCTTTCGGTTTTCGTCCCTGTCTTGCCCATTTGGATTTGTTTGCTCTCCGGTTTATGAACTCTGCCTGGCTTTTCGACTACTCTTTAGGATTATCTCGGATGTATTGTTTGTTCCCGGTGTTCGACCCTTCTGTCTGGCTTTTCGACTACTTTGCTGGTTTATCTCTGAGGTACTGTTTGTTCCTGATAATCGACCTGTGCTAGTTATTGTTAACCCCTTGTGGACTGTTGCTAATAAACTCTTTATACTGCTCGCCGCTTGTCTGCCTTCTGCCCAGTCGTGACAGAATACTCGGCCATACCATGCAGACAGCGGGTTCTGAAGCCATGATTACGGCGCTAAGCAGTCAAGGCCAACTATTAGGTCAACACCAACAAACGTTGGCTAGTGTTACTCACGCTATTGAATCTCTCGCTCAACAACAACAAAATCAGCAAAAACAACTTTCGCAGTTATTAGAGAGCGTAAAAGCACTTACAACTTGTTTTTCTGATAGTAGTCGTAACACTGAGCCCCTTTCAGTCCCGGTTAATGTCTCTTCGCATTATCCTGTCAGTAAGCCAGAAGTATTTGATGGTAATCCAGCCAAATGTAGCGGATTTTTGTTACAATTCTTTGAGAATACACCTCCAAGTTCGGATAAATCTAAAATAACTTTTCTGATGAATAATATAATGGACAAAACGTATCCTGAGTTTTTGACTATGTTTAGAGAAGTGTTTGATCACGCTAATGAGGGCCAATCCAATGGAGAGATACTTCTGACTCTTAAACAGGGCGCTCGCACTGCAGCTGCCTATGCTCTGGAATTCAGAACTATTGCTGCAGGGAGTGGGTGGAATGAGCCAGCACTCATGAATGTTTTTTGAAATGGTCTTAACTCGGATATATTAACTGAATTAGCCTGTAGGGATGAAGGAACATCTCTGGACCAACTCATTTCCATGTCCATTCGTCTGGATCAACTTTTGAAGAAAAGACCCAAGAACACCGGTCAGGGACATCTTACCCCACGGGGTCGTTCCTTTCCTGGTTCAGAGAAACAGAAGATGCACTCGATTGTGGTTCCCGGTTCTAACTCTTCAACGGAGCCTATGCAGTGTGATGCTTTGAGATTGCCTCAAGAGGAACACCGACGACGCCTGCATAATGGATTGTGTTTATATTGTGGAGGTTCTGATCATTTCAGACGAGACTGTCTCAAACGTCCACGGAGTAAATATACACATCCTCAAGGGAGGGCTTCACACATCAATACGGTGAGTGTACCCACAGCTAGAGTAATTTCAAGATCTTTTGTAATACCTGTCACTGTGTACTGCCAAGGAAATTCTCTTGTTGTTCCAGCTTTGACTCGGGAGCCGAGGGAAACTTCCTTCATCAATCCATCATCAACAAGTTACGCATCCCGACGGAACCTTTGTGCAGACGGGTCCTGGTCCGTGCCCTAGATGGTCTTCCAATTGGAGGAGACCCCATCTCACAAGAGACTGTTCCAGTTCGACTTCAAACCAGTGGTTTGCATCTTGAGTGGATTTCCTTTTTGGTGCTCCCTAAATCAGACTTTCAGATTATTTTAGGATTACCCTGGTTAGAGACACATAATCCAGTTATTTCATGGAATCCGCGTGAGATCAGGTCCTGGTCCACTTATTGTAAAGACCATTGTTTAGCACTAGATCAACTTTCTGTCCACTCTACTTCTGTAGAAAGTCCTAATTCTCCTGTACACATCCAAATTCCCTCAGAGTATGCTAGGAACTTAGAAGTGTTTAGTAAGGTCAAAGCCACAAAATTACCTCCACATTGACCCTATGACTGTGCCATTGAACTTATAGAAGGAGCTTCTTTGCTCAAATCGCGTATATACCCACTTAATTTAGAGGAAGAACGAGCAATGGAAGAATATGTGAAAGAAGCCTTAGATCAGGGGTTTATTCGCCCATCTAAGTCTCCGGTAGCTTCTGGGGGTTTTTTTTGTGAAGAAAAAAGATGGTGGCTTGAGACCCTGTATAGACTACCGTGCTCTTAATGATATTACGAAGAAATACGCATATCCTCTACCACTTATTCCGGTAGCATTAGAACAACTTAGAGGTGCTACAATTTTTTTCGAAATTAGACCTTCGTAGTGCCTATAATCTTATCCGTATAAAGGAGGGAGACGAATGGAAGACGGCATTTAGCACCACTAAGGGACACTATGAATATCTGGTGATGAGTTATGGGTTAGCTAATGCCCCGTCTGTATTTCAGTCCTTTATGGATGACATATTCCGGGATATGTTAGGACAGTTTGTGATCGCTTATATTGACAATATCTTGATTTATTCTCCTGATTTAAACACACACATAATCCATGTTAATAAGGTACTTCAACGTCTCAAAGAGAACAATCTGTATGTCAAGGGAGAAAAGTGTGAATTTCACCAAAAGACGGTGTCATTTTTAGGGTATGTCATAAGTGTCAGGTATAATCATGGACGATCACAAAGTGGAAGCTGTAGTTAACTGGCCCGTCCCGAACAATATTAAGGAGCTTCAACGTTTTTTAGGTTTTGCCAATTTTTATAGACATTTCATTAGGAACTTCAGTTCCATTGCCGCTCCCCTCACAGCCTTACTTAAGGGAAATTCGCAACGTCTATATTGGTCCCCTCAAGCACAAATGGCTTTTGAACGTCTTAAAGGAGCCTTTTCTACTGCCCCATTCTCAAACATCCGGATCCGGAGTATCCCTTTGTGGTCGAGGTAGACGCTTCAGAAACAGGGGTAGGAGCTATCTTATCTCAGCGAAAAGGGGATTCCTCAAAGCTGTACCCAATCGCTTTCTACTCACATAAACAATCTCCTGCGGAGCGCAACTATGGTATTGGGGATAGAGAACTGCTGGCAGTAAAATTAGCTTTAGAAGAATGGAGGCATTGGTTGGAGGGTTCTTTACACCCTTTTTGGGTCATAACGGATCATAAACATCTAGAATATCTTAAGACTGCAAAGCGAATGAATTCTAGTCAGGCCAGGTGGTCATTGTTCTTTTCACGCTTTCATTTTTCTATCACTTTCCGTCCAGGCAGTAAGAATGTAAAAGCAGACGCTCTATCCCGCTTATATCAGGGAGACCTTAAGGAGAGGGGGGACAGTGACTTCATTTTACCGTCATCGGTATCAGTGTCAGTCATTAGATGGGAATGTCCAGAAGGGAAAAAGTATGTACAGGCCTCCCTCCGAGACAAGTTAATCACGTGGGCACATTCATCCCTGTCATCTGGCCATCCGGGTGAGACACGCACTACTCAACTCATCCTAGCTCGGTATTGGTGGGAATCAGTTAGGGCTGATGTGCATAAGTTTATTGCATCATGTTCTGTCTGTGCTCAGTCAACTCCCAAGACACTTCCCACAGGTAAACTTATGCCCCTACCAGTTCCTGAACGTCCCTGGTCTCACTTGGCTCTAGACTTTGTCACTGATCTACCAATATCTGATGGTTATACCACTGTGCTGACCATGATTGATCGGTTTTCTAGAGACGTAAAATTTATACCATTTCCCTCACTCCCCACAGCTTTCGACACGGCTAAAGCTATATATAATCATATTTTCCGAAATTTTGGTATTCCAGAAGATGTTTTATCAGACCGAGGTCCGTAATTCACATCACGGGTATGGAAAGCATTTTTTGAGCATCTCGGGGCTAACATTAGTCTTACGTCCGGGTATCATCCCCAGAGCAATGGTCAATGCGAGCGTATGAATCAGGAACTGGGAAAGTACTTGCGTTTCTACTGTCATAAGTATCCACAGGACTGGTCACAGTACTTAGTATGGGCCGAAATAGCTCAGAATTCTCTTGTCAATTCTACCACAGGGCTTACTCCGTTTCAGTGTGTCCTAGGCTATCAACCTCCGTTAGCTCCTTGGACTGCTGCTATTTCAGGAATACCAGCAGTGGATGAATGGATGCAACGCAGTGAGGAAGTTTGGGAAGAAACCCGTCAACACATTTCAGAGATTCTGTCTAGATATAAAGAGAGGGCAGATAGGTACCTGTCTTCTACTCCCTCCTACCAGATTGGAGATCGGGTTTGGCTGTCAACAAGAAATATCAGGTTGGAGGGAGGCAGTAGGAAACTACAATCCAAGTTTATTGGACCCTTTCGTAATTCTGCCAAAATCAACAATGTTACGTATAAGTTAGAGCTTCCTGCCCAATATCAAATCCATAACTCTTTTCATGTTTCTCATCTCAAAGCTGTAGTTTCCGGACTCTTGAACGAAGAACTGCCCGACGACGTACCATCCACGGCCATGGAAAACGAGGATTCATCTATTTATGCTGTGCGTGAGATACTGGACTCGCGTAGACGTGGAGGGGTTCTACAATATCTCATTGACTGGGAGGGTTATGGCCCTGAAGAACATTCATGGGTACCCGCTAAGGATGTTTATGACTCGGGCCTCGTGTTGGCGTTTCACTCACGCCATCCCGAGAAGCCTGCTCCGCGTCCAAGGGGTCGCCCCAGAAGTTCTTCATCCAATCCTACTCTACCCTGTTCTACGTCTAGGTCAAGAAGTCAGCGGCGTTCTCGGATCCCAGCACAAGCTAATGTCCCTAGGTCGGATACTACTGGTCAAAGTGGTGGGGGGGATAGTAATGTCACGCAGAGCTCTCTGAACTCCAGATCCCAGAATTCATTAGACAGTCACATGACATCACACCGTTCTCAATCACCAGAGTTCTGATTTGGAACACCTGTTTCTCTCTCTATTTAAGCTTCACTCACTCACCAGTCATTGCCGTGTATTGCGTGATTTATCTCCGAATACAAAGCGTTCTCTATTTACCAGTCTGTCTTGAATTCCAGTTACTTACCTTATGCTCGTCTTTCGGTTTTCGTCCCTGTCTTGCCCATTTGGATTTGTTTGCTCTCCGGTTTATGAACTCTGCCTGGCTTTTCGACTACTCTTTAGGATTATCTCGGATGTATTTGTTCCCGGTGTTCGACCCTTCTGTCTGGCTTTTCGACTACTCTGCTGGTTTATCTCTGAGGTACTGTTTGTTCCTGATAATCGACCTGTGCTAGTTATTGTTAACCCCTTGTGGACTGTTGCTAATAAACTCTCTATACTGCTCGCCGCTTGTGTCTGCCTTCTGTCCAGTCGTGACAATGTGCACCATATAAAAATTTAATTTTGATTGTTAATGTAATGACTTAGATATGCAAGAAATAGATAAATATATGTATATATATGTTTTGCTTTATGCATTAACGTCAAAAATTATTCTGCTTAATCAATATTGTAAACACCAGTAAATCCTAACCTGGCATTTGAGGTCTACATAAGACATTTAACTGTAATTGAAAATGAGACAGAGATAGTACTTTCTGAAAATAAATAAATGAAATAATAATGTACTCCTAGGTTCTCGTTCATCGTGGCATTGTTGTTGAATTTTCTTTGGTTGGCTGATTTTTGAAGGCAGTGTAGAAGTAACTTTCGCTACCTTGGAATTCCCTTAATCCAACGTAAGACAACAGCAGCATTTGTCACAATTTATAATTTGTTCATCATATATATTTATATAAACTGTCGCCCCTGGCTTTGTTTGGACAACACTGGAGAGGATCATCTTCCTCCTTCTCTCAGGAAGCCACTGGAGGGGAGACTGAAGTGCACACTGCAAAACAGAAATAGTGTAGAAAGTTAATAAGTCAAACTGCTTTTGTATCATTGTTGGTATTTTTAGGTAAAACTATAGATGAATCTTAAACTAAGTGCTGCTTATATCTGTTTAAAAGCAAAACAATAAATAAATTCTGAATTCCTTACATGCTGAAAGAGCATTGTGTGTTTGTGCCTTTTCCTCCCTCTAACTGAAACACTTGGAGAAAGCCCTACTGACTCTGGAGAGGAGGGTCTTTCTTTGTGGTTCAGTAGAGGACTGGAGCGCACTGGGAGTCATTAGAGTAGAGAAAAACGCTGTCTGAAAAACTGAGAAACATGAAGAGTGTAGAACGTTAGAATGGGAAACTGGCTCAAAGAAATCTTTGCACTTCAACCACTGTTAAACTCTTTATTTGGGACTTTCTAGTTTAACCTATAATTAGTTGCAGCTTAAGTTAACTGATAACTGTACTGGTAAATGTAGGATATCAAGTGTGAATTCTGACTTGTGCATGAGGTTTACTTAAATGCTTGTGTATTTATGCATTTGTCTCCATTTGGAACATTTAGAGAAAGCCCTAGTGATTCTGGAGAAGAGGGTCTTTCTCAGTGAAAAAATTAAACCAGCTAAAAGAAATCATTGCCTGTTATTAATCCAATCCAAAGCTTGTGTGTGTGTGTACATTGTGTGTGTTTGTGTGTGTATGTACACTTACCAGCAGGAACAGGTCTATTCTGGAGATAGTCCTCAGAGATAGCAGCCAGTGGTTCAATTCTGTTTAATCTCTTTGAAAAAGAAAGTTAAAATTAACATTGCAACAACCCAAAAGATGCAATGAAACAACTGTATTTAAGAAAGAAATGATGACACTTCAATAATTTTGAACTCTGAGGGTCAGAAATAAAATACTGTTACAATATAACTCCAGAAAAATCTCTCTCACCTTGAACCTGAGTTTTGGGGTCTTGATCCTGGGAAAGCTGAACGGCAGGATTCGGTTCCCCATGGATCAGTCTGGCTGACTCTCATCCTCCTCAGTGACGGAGAATAAGTCCTGAGTAATGTACACGATTTCTGTGCTGTACCTCTGAGCCGTGAGGGTGTTGTGGGCTTTTTTCTCTTCTTGCTTTTTGCTGTAGAGGTGCCGGTCCTGAATGTAGTCTACCACAGAATCAGGCAGCAGGTACCGGACACTCTGACGCCTGCAGAGAGTTTGTCTCACGAGAGTGGAGGAGATGTCATTGGTCACCCATTCTCGGACGATGTGGATGTTCTCACGGTGCTGGTGGAGCAGCTCTGACTGAGTGATGAATTTCTCTGCGTCAGAGCTGCACCTGCTGATGACGACCACGCCGTAGGAACCGACAATCTCTGCAATGTCTTCTGGACTCCAGAGGTTTGGCACACCAAAGGACTCCAGAAGATCAGCCCCACAGAGGAGATTCAGCTTGGGGACATCTGTGCTGTGTCCTAGGGACACACTCTCCCATTCTACTTCACTTCCCTCCAGTGTTGTCTTCTCAGACATTACAGTGTCCTGCTCTTCCTGGTTGTTTTCTCCCAGCAGTTTGTCGTGATGGTGCCAGAGGACCTTGGCTGTTTCCACCCACTCGGACTGCTGACTCTCCCAGTCATCCACAGTGATCCAGGTGGAGCTCTCTGTGGCTAATCTGGCCATTTCTACCCGATGCCAGGCCGCAGTCAGGTCTTTCTTCTTGTAGCCATCGCCTACAGGAGAGATAATTCCTTTCTCCACCTGGTATCTTCCAGTGCTCTCCAGATGATCCCGTGCCAGCTCGAACATTCGTAGGTGCATGTTTGTGATTGGGTTAAAAGGCCCACATGCCAAAAGAACGACTTGGGTTCTGTTCTGTGGCACAGACAGAGAAGAACAATACAGAATTAAATTACCTGCACAACTGTCACTGCAAAAAAATGTAATTAAAACTACATGATTGTTCTCACTTATCTGTGAATTTAAGATATACATATATATGACATTTACAGATGGAAATTATAGTTTTTTTTGCATTCAAAAATTATTCTGCATAATTGAAAATGAGACAGATAGTATTTTCTGAAAATAAAATGTAATAATAATAATAATAATAATAATAACAACATACTCCTACGTTCTTGTTCATCATTGTGTTGTTATTAGATTTCACAGTGATATCTTCTCTGACCATTGTTGAAGTTCACTAATGACCAAATCAGCAGGGAGCTGCACTCGGTGTGATGTCACAATCAAACTCTGAACCATGTGACTTCATTCTAGAAACTTCCTCAGTCAGAGAGCTGAAGTAGAACAGTAGCTGTGTCTGAATGCACTGGAATGCTATTACTGAGGCAGTATTCTGAGGGAGGAAGGTAATAGGCAGGTCTGAATCCAATGTCCATAGAAAACCTTGACTGCTAATGTTTCTTCATTTGGCCGATTTTTGAAAGCAGTGTAGAAGTATCCTTCGCTGCCTTGGAATTCCCTTAATCCAACAAAAGTATATATATCCAATATATATATATATATATATATATATATATATATATATATATATATATATATATATTATGGCAAGCCAAACAGGAAATATTTAATGAACTTTGATATATATAGAATGAACGCTGATATATATATATAGAATGAACTTTGATATATGGACATATAATGAAAATGGACATCTATGTTTTTGGACACTATCACACTATTTGCAGAACCCCAATATAGTGCATATATACTGCAGTCCCAGAAGGGGACTGAAGGACAGGGAACAAACCGGTGAGGAGACAGTGGTGATGCTTGGGCCTGTGGAAAGAAGTATCACTGGCAGGAAAAGCAATGCTGCACCTCGAGAACGCAGAGAAAGGAGCTGTTGGAGAGACAGCAGCTGAGAAGGCGCCAGCAGGAAGAGGGTTGTTTGCTGTTGATGGAGCCCTTGCAACGGCACGGAGCACTTACATTCAGAACACAACTGCCCAAAATTTATCATCAAAATGTATAATGTCATTTAGATAATTGCTGAGATGAATCCCTCATCTTCAAAGACATAAAACTGTGTGTAAAACATCAAATAAAAGTCTCACGAGTTATAAAGAGGCCAGAGAGCACAGAGGGATTAAAACGTAAGTGTGAAATGTTTCATGAGATATTCTGGTCTGATACTTACTCTAGTCTAATGAAGTCACATACTTTCCATTCTTTATTTAAATATGAGCTGCTTATTTGTGACCCGTGGCAATGACAGTATAAAGTGTGTCACAAGTTAAGAGATAAGATTAAGGTTAAACTGGGGGTATTTTTTATAGCTATCAGAGGTATTGGTGAAGATATTTTGAAACAGTAGTTACAAATTACAGAGCTACACTACGAGCTACTGAGGAAAAGTTGATGACACTGCAGCTACTTAGTGATATGAAATCTTGTATTTACCTGTGAAGGGTAATTTTATACAATGTTTTTTCAGTATTATTTCAGAGAAAAAACGTTGAGTTACAAAGATAAAGCGCAATGTGGAGAATTCTCAGCAGCTGCTCCATGATCCAAAAACTAGTTAAAAAGTGTTTATGTAGTTATTTGATTTGTCTGAATACTTTGTACTTTAACACTTTTAAACTATTTTGTTTCTGGATGTAAGTAACTCCTTTGTTGTGTACAATTATGAGTACATAGTAAAACCCCAGTAATCATTTTATCAAAGTAGAAGCGCAGTTCTGACCGTCCTGAATCACATAAACACTACGTCACTAACGGACTTATCACTCACTACCTTATTTACACAGGACCCGCCCATTTCAATAAAACATGCCTTCATTTATGCAGATCTTTCCATAGTGAGCCAATAACAGAAGAGCATTCTGCAGTTCCGGAGTCAATTATTGTCCTCGTGGGCGGAGTTTGGGGTCATGCAGTGAGTGCACAGCCCCCTCTACTGGTCAGAGCTTATACAGATTTATAGTGAGACGAATAAATGTGAAATGAGTAACATTTGAAATTGAAATATGAAATTAATCATTGATAAATTCATAAATGTAAGTTTAATGCAGATACAACAAAGATTTAATTTGGATGCTCTCGTTTTACTAATGGACTTTAGTGAATATCAGCCAGTGTTTGTGAAGGCAGAAACCTACATCAAAAAAAAAAAAAAAAGAAAAAAAAAAGGCACTATTTTTGACCTCATTCTACAAACGTTCTCCTTTCAGCAGCAGCAGGTTTTACTCTAGACCTCATTCTGTTGGTTGAAGGAGACGGTTGTGTTTTGTTGTGAATCTCTAGGATCTCAGATGTTAAAGCAGTGATGTCACTTCTACTAAAATAGAAATAAATAGAACAAAATTTTAAAAAACCTAAAAAGAACTAAAATCCTCTAAAATCCACAGAGCACATGATGCTGAAATACTCTTACAGGTCCTGAACAGCTGTGACAAAAATCAGGATCTAAATCACATTATTCACCACAGCTTGGTCGTTCAGAATAAACACAACCCACACCATTAATTATTGACAGCAATCATTGATCTTTATTTGAACACTGACGATCACAAACCAGATACAAAACACAATCACACTATAATCATATTTATTCTATTACTGAAGAAAATACAGCTAATACTGCTGAAATATCATAAAATATTACACAAATGCTATTAATCTAAAAGTGAGCCTTTTATTCATATTTAAACATTTTTATTATTAATAGATTAAAATAAAATTAATGCTAATATTTTAAATATTAGTTACATAAGAAAGTAAAAAGTAAGACAAAAGTATTCAGCATGTCTTCTCAGTGTACAGGTTACGATGTATCAAGAATACAAATGTGATTAGAAATGTTGTCTTTTCAATAATATATTAAACATAAAAAGCCTTGGTGAAAATTTTTAAGGAGGGTTTAAAAAAGCAATCAGTCATTTGTACGCCACAAAATAACCTAATATTTATGATTTTTTTTCTCGAATAAAGCGAAAAGTCTCAGGAGTTGAATCACCTGCTTTTAATCCAACTGCACTCACTAACAGCAGAAATGAAGCTGGACACTGAACTGCTGTTTAAAGCCACTTTTCTGACCTTTCTGTTTGAGTGTCTCTAAATGAGCCGTTGTAGTACACATTATAATAACTCTGTATCAAACACTCAGTCAGATGCTCCAGCTTCTATCACTGCGTATGGTGTGTTCACCTCATCAGGTTTAACTGTGAAATACACGATAAACACAGCACATTAGTCTTTGATCAGATGTTCTGATTCAGTTAAAGGTTGATGAATGTCTGATTCACAGAAACTGAGAGACGACTGAAAGACTGAGTTCTTACCTCGAGCTCTGTAGCATTTCACCCCCAGCACAATGGAGGTTATCAAATAAGGAGTCGCTGCCATGAGACTACTGAGCACTCTGAGAACTGAGAATGGAGATTCTGAAACAGACACACCTGATACACACACACACACACACACATTAAAACCACTATAAAATAGGACAGAGATTATTGTTTAATGAAAATATAAATCAGAAAGCAGCAGACCTCTGACTGAGATCCAGCTCCGAGGAGACTCTCCTTTCTCTGGGTGTTTACAGTGGTAGAGACCTTCATCAGCCTTTGAGACTTTATGGATGGTCATCTCTCCTGTCGTCTGCTTCTGGAGAAGTACTCCATCTTTGTAGAAATCAGCTGGGAGGTGTGAGGACTTTGTCGAGCGATTTAAACAGCGGAGAGTCAGAGAATCTCCCTCAGACACAGAGTGGACAGGACTCTCCAGAATCACATCACCATCTGCAGGATAGAAACAGGAGTCAGTAAAAGTGTGCTGTGGTATTTAGTGTGACTGTATTTCGATTTTTATTACATTATGCTTGAAAAATTAAGCCCAATATTATCTTTCAAAACCTCAGTAGTCCTCTGTATTAAGCCTCTATTATTGATGAGAATGGTGGAGACTCACTGTGCACTGTGATGTTGACAGGATCACTTCTCTCTCCAGATTCAGACTGACACCAGTAAACTCCAGTGTCTGATGTGGAGAGGGAGCTGATGTTGCAGGTAAACCCTGGAACTGAAGAACAGTTGGACACCTTCTCACTGTGTGTGTATCGTCTCACTCTCCATCCAGCAGAGTCTCTGTGTCCCTCACAGCTCAGTGAGAGAGAGTCAGTGCTGAAGTGTTGAGTTCTGCTGGGACTGATGATCAGAGACACTGGAGGAGAGTTACCTGAAAATACACAGAAGACGGATGTGTATCACGTTGCTGAATACTAACATAATGCTTGAGAAACACACTGTCCACAGAAAGAACTGGTTTAATGAATAAAACACACTGAGGAGGAAGATACACTTGTGTTTAAATGATATTTCACACTTCCAGTGCCTACGTCTCCTTCAGATTCAAACACAGATCAAATATTTTGACTTTGTACTAATAAATGTGGACTGTTCTGACTGTATATTCTTCACCGGCTCTAGTTCCTCACCAGTGATCCATAGCGGCTGTGGACTGCTGTACTGTGTGTGAAAGGCTGGTTCTCCTCTCTCTGCTCCACACACATAAACTCCTGTGTGATACAGAGCAGCAGGACTGAGAGTGTAGGAGCCTCCAGCTCCTCTTCTGCTGTCTGACAGGAGCTCTACAGAATACACCACTTTACCATGAACATCTGTAATCTGGGTTAAACCTTGTTTGTAGGGAACAGCTCTGTACCAGCTGAACATCCAGCCTTTAGAGGAGATATTAACCTCACAGCTCAGAGTCACTGAGTCTCCTTCAGTCAGCCAGCTCTGTGGAGACACACTCAATACTGCCTGGGCTTCACCTGACACAGACGACATGGAGAATAGAACAGACACAAACACGTTTATACAGAGGGAGAAGATTATTACATACAGTATAATTAACAAGAAAATACACCTCAAACCCACAGACTCACCAGACACAGTCAGTGTAACAGCATCACTCATCTCTGACTTCTGAGAGTCACTTTTCCTCTCCCCTCTGCAGGTGTATTTACCGCTGTTAGACTCTGTAACAGAGCGGACTGTAATCTCCTGTGATCTACTGAACTGCTTTAGTTCATTATTATCTTTAAACCAGATGTAATTCCACTCAGTGTCTCCTCCTGTCTCTATGTCACATCTCAGAGTGACATTCTCTCCTTTAAATACATGTACATCAGGCTTTATACTGGACACCACAGCTGTAGGACTATCTGTAAAAATACAAATGATTAAATAACAGTTCATGAGACTCTTAATAAATGAGAGTTTGTTGTGAGATTATATTAATAATTTACCTTTTTATAATTATTCATTCATTCATTTATTGTCTGTAACTGCTTATCCAGTTCAGGGTCAAAGTTGGTCCGGAGCCTACCCAGAACCACTGGGCGCCATGTGGGAGCACACCCTGGAGGGGGCGCCAGTCCATCGCAGGGCAACACACACTCACACATTCACTCACACATTTATACTTTTGGAAAGCTTTGAGGAGCCAATTCACCTAGTAACCTGTGTTTTTGGACTGTGGGAGGAAACCCGAGCAGACACAGGGAGAACACACCAAATTCCTCACAAACAATCACCCAGAGCAGTTAATATATATATTATTTAATCAGAATGGAAATGGTCACTAGTGAATCTGTTAAGAGTTAACATTAAAAAAGTTATATATCAGTTTAAAGATCATCCGTTATAATTTTGCCTCAGAGTTTCTAGGCTTGAATGAATAATTTTAGAAAATAACCTTTAACTGATATATTACCTTTAATCTGAATGTTCTTTAAACTTAAAACAATGAGCAGTTCAGCGGTGTCCAAACTCTTTTCAAACAGAGTCATATAAAAAGTCTTAAGGGCCAGTCTCTCTTTCCAAATGTATCATTCATGAGTTATTTATAACAGTGTGTTTATGAAAAACACAAATTTACAAAACAGTTTGTATTTATTAACTACTGAATTTTATTTTAGAGCATTAACTGCTGCAGGAGATCAAAAGAGTGTAAAATCCAACATTTTACTGCAGATACTTCCTTCTCTCTTGAAATCGCCGGTTCTCACGGTCTACTTTGAGGTTTCTTTTGCTGCAGCAATCACCAAATGTCGTTCTGTGAATTACTTTGTTGGTCCAGAGAAATAAACGGTGTTTATGTTTAGATTAGTTCATTAACACAGTGGTGCAGTGTCCTGTACATTAGCGCTCTACTGCCACCGTCAGGCGAAAGGAAAAACTGCCAGGTGCCAGAGGACCACTAATGATGTATTCTTTAAAGTAAAGCCGCGGGCAAATTAAAGTCTTACAACTGGCCGCATTTGTACAGCACTGACACAGCTCTTTTACAAAAAACATTCTCCAAAACAGCAACCAGTGAAAGGTGTTTTATGAAACAAACACTGGCCTCATGCAAAAAACACTATTCTCCACCTTTACACTGAGGAGAGAAACTGTAGATTTATTTATTCATTTTTCACCTCATTATGTAATAAATATATTTATGACGGGCCTCAGAGCTGTTTAGGTTTATGTTGTTTATAAAACTGGAGCCTCATGTTGGATTCATTTTTAAGGAAACAGCTAGATTTATTAGAAGTCTGACAAACACAAATAAAATGTACTCACACATTTAAATTAATAAAATAAGAGCTGCTGCATTCAGTTTTCTTAGTCGAGACACAGTCTAATTTAATCTTCATTGTTTGTTCACATCTCTAGTTTCATTAAAAGCACAGTTCTTAATGTAATATTCTTTCAGGTAATGTTCATAAAAATACACCACCCCACCCCCTGATAAAACTCACAGATAAATATGTGACGCTGTGGAAGGAAGATGTGTTATGAATTCTGAATAATGTTGACTATTTGTGTGTGTAGTGATGTAAATATAAATCATTACATGTTCAGTCCTAATAGCAATAAATATCATCACTTAGTGAAAGTCTCTTACTCACCAGTGACGTTTACCCAGAGTGCATCACTGTAGTGTGTGTAGTAGACTGGGTGTCCTCTGCCAGCTCTGCACCTGTACTGACCTCCATTAGAGTCACTAACTGAGCTGATGTTGTAGATGGAGGAGCTGGAGTTGATCTCAGGACTCTGTGTGTCTCTGGACCAGTAGAAGGTCCATCCAGCAGACTGACCCAGTGTACAGTACAGAGTCACTGGGTTTCCTCTCAGTACAGATCCACTACGGCTTGAAGTGAGTGTAGGTCGAGGTATTTCTTTAAAAAAAAAAAAGTCCATTAATTAAAAAAAGTCCATTAATGGAATTTGTTTATTGGAAATCTCTTTTGTTTTTTTTTAAGCTTAAAGAGTTTTAATATTTTACTGAAGCAAAGACAGTGAAAGTACAGTGAATTTTGATTTTACACCAAAAAACAGTGTCCGATTTTAAGTCACTGAAGCTATAGAGATAAATCCGTTTATACAGCGGAGCTAAAGACACAATGTTAATACATTAATAGTCATTAGTAATCCGTTATAACACATAGATAAAAAGGCCAATAGTGACCTACTGTTTGCCAAATAGTCAACCCACATCCATCTACATGTTAAACCTCGGATCTTGCCAAATACTGACCTTATATTGTCTTCCCCAGCAGTCAGCATTGAGCCTATTGGGGCAGTGTAATGTCAGTTATCCGCCGCTTGGGGCAGGTGCTCACAGCAGCTCTCGATGTTTGTATCAGTGGGTAACGGAGGCGTTGAACAGTTAAACAGTGTTTTATGGCTCTAATGATGTAAATATCAGCCGCATAGTTCTTTCAGTTTGTTTGTTTTATTCAGCTCAGAGTTTTCTTCTATTTTATCTTCATGTGTACAGAATTCTCTTTGTGTTTCTCTCCATTTTGTCTCTGGATTCTGCTTTGGAGTAATTCTCGGGTTGTGTCTCGGCTCGTTTTTCTTGTTGACGCTTTGCCCTTTTGTATCTAAGTCCAAACTGCTCGAGTCTGTCTCTAATCTAATGCTTACATCCAACAAGCAGCTGAAACTGCTTTATTTACATGGATTTACCTGGAAATTGGAGGAACTCTGTTCCCGTTCCCTTACAGACATAATGAACTATGGTGTATTTTTTCAGTAAAACATAATAAATATAATAAATAATAAAAACATAATTAAATCTGTGAATCATTATGTAACTTACACATGAAAACTGCAGATTTTCAGTTACTGATCAATTCCTTACCAGTGGTAAACAGGTCAGAGACTGAGAACCACTGTCCAGCAGCTAGAATCATCTACACACATTAGACGTGTTGCCTGCCTGTAGTTAATAATATTAGGTGCTGCAGCTTATTCAAAATACAGCAGCTAGAACCGAGCACATCTCCCCGATCCTCAGGTCACTGCACTGACTCCTGATTAAACACAGGATTGATTTTAAACTGCTATTAATTGTTTATAAATCAGTAAACTGTCTCAGAACTAAATATATTTCAGATCTGCTTGAAGTGTATGAACCCAGTAGGGCCCTCAGATCACTCTGGACTGGTCAGTTAGTAGTGCCCCGGGTCAGAACCACACAGGGGGGGCAGGTTTCAGTCACTATGCTGTCTGCACCTGGAACAGACTCCTGGAAGACATCAGATTTGACCCAAATATTTCAATCTTCAGATCTACACTAAAGACCTTCCTGTGTCTTTGATGAACACTGCACTCAGTGTCACACTACAGTCTGCATTTATTCCTTTACATCTCTGATTTATTCTATTTCTGTTATTTTCTTATCGACTGTTTATAACACTTTCTTTATTTTTCTCTTTTATTAATTGTAACTCTCTCAAAAGCCCTTCTGAGGTGTTAGATCTTCAGTTTAACCATGTATTTTCTGTTATTGTTTTGTGTGCATTTTATGATTTAATTCTTATTTTACTTTTAAAAAGTTGTAATTATATTTTAAAATGTTAATTCTTCTACTGTAATATTTCTGTAGTGTTGTGTAAATCATTTTGAATTGTCATTGTGTATAAAAGGTCTTCTATAAACTTGTCTAATACAGATATTTTCAGGGATTAAAAATGTCTGAACACAGGGCAGTAATCTGAGAGGTCCGATGGTGGACCAGCAGTGGTTTGCAGTCAGTGCCAAACATTTTACGCCAGTGGACGGATATATGCTGCTGTCTGGGACAGAAGACCCTGAATATTGTTTTATTTAGTCACACAATGTCAGAACAAAGAGTGATCTGGGAAATGTTCTTTTCACAACTTAATATTAGACACAATTAGAAACAATCTGTTTCAGTTCACAACAAAAACGCAGCAGAGAGAAAGGTGCTTAGAAGAAGATATGCACTTCCCATCCGGCCCACGAGTGATCTCCCTCACCACAATATTGACTGGAGCTCCATCAGTGGGTTGACCCTCAGCAGCCCCCTTCAATCCCCCCTCTCTCTCCCACAGAGCTCTGTGTCCAGCGTTGTGTGAATCCTCTGCACATTTCTGAGCGGGTTTCTCCTGCAGTTTTTAAATCTCTTTTTCTGTTTCTGATCGTGGCTCCTTTATTCTCGCTGGGATTTGTGGATCGCGGCTTGTACTTGTTTACCTCGTGTTTTTGTCTTTTTTGGACTCTGTGCTCTGCCCCTGACACTGGTTGTTGATCTGTCTCTGGAAACTGTCCTCCTTGTGATTTCTCTGACATTGATCTGGACTTTGATTCTAAGGTTGTTTCTCTCTGTTGTATTTGTGAATAAAACCTGCAAATGGATCCAGTTCACTCTGTAGACCCTTCATTACAGGGTTATTTACCTGATAAACACACACCCATCACTGGTATATGATGATATTTGTTCCTTTTACTTTTTAAAAATAAATAAATGTGCTCATTCTGTGCTGTTTGAAAGACACAAATGGACTCTGTTTGTTTCCTGAATTTGGAAAATGCTACCGCTCCAGTTTGTGGACGAGATATTTACACTCTCCAACAACCTGAACATTTCTTATTTTTCTCTTCCAGTTTGTGGCGGTGGATAAACTCAGACTAAGCTTTACTTCAGTGATCAGTGAAGGTTTTGCTCATGAAGCAGCTGATATGAGACGAGCTGTGGTGCTGTGAAAAAGCCAGTCGTGTGAATGAAGAATCTGAGTCAAATGATTAAATATTTAAATAATGAAAACCATAACTTGTAAAAATGTGCTGGACCTGATAAACCACCCACACTGTCTCCATCAGAGAAACAACACTTAAAGCTTTCATCTACGCTCCTGAAAACATCCATTCCTCTGCTGTGAGCTATATTTCTAATGCAGTATAATGTAATAAAGGTGTTACACTCACCTGATACACTCAGTCTAACAGAGCTACTGGTCTCTGTGTATATTTGGCCTGAAGATCGTGCTCCTTCACAGGTATAAACACCTGCACGAGACCCATCAACAGAATCGATTTCATATTCCTTCTGCTGAGAATTTTGGACTTCAGCATTATTCTTGTACCACACATATTTCCCATCAACTCCACTGTTTATTTCACATGTCAGAGTGACTCTCTCTTTGATGAAAACACGTGCAGCTGGCTGGACCTTCACTGTAGGCCTTGGTCTCACTGTCACAAAATGAAAAGTCAAAGTGAAATGATTATTGTAACAGAATAAAACCTTGTATCTCCTTTTATTAAACATTTTTGACTGAATATGGGAATAACAACTGTCTTCTTTCTTCATGACAAACAAATAAAAAACATGGTCAAACATCCTAAAATATAAACAAAACTTTATCAATCCCCTGTAAAGTAATGGATTTGAAAAGAAATGTTTTCTTCTGAGAGCAATCCTTCTGACATTTTTAATTTATTTAATGTCTGTAACTCTTTATCCAGCTCAGGGTCGAGGTGGGTCCAGAACCAACCAGGAATCACTGGGCACAAGGTAGGAACACACTCTGGAGGGGGCACTAGTCCATCAGAGGGCACCACACACACGTATGGATACTTTTGAGTCACCAATCAACCTACCAACGTGTGTTTTAGGAGTGTGGGAGGAAACCAGAGCACCAGGAGGAAAGCCACATAGACACAGGGAGAACACATCTCCTCCACAACTCCTCACAGACAGTTACCTGGAATGGGGCTCGAACCCACAACCTCAGGACCCTGGAGCTATGTGACAGTGACACTACCTGCTGCACCACCCTGCCGTCCAATGACATACATGAAATATTAATAAACATCTATAATCATAATTCTGAACTCATTTGTAAAAACTGAAACAGAAGTCATCACATAACTCTGACTGTAATTGAATGGTATCACTGTAGAACACAGAATAATAATCTCCCTGAGCGCTGCACACTGGAACTCTGTTCCTCCTGGAGTACACACTGCTGCACTGACTGTGTTGTTGTGTCTTTCTTCAGGAATCAGAGGAGGGTGTAAATACTGAGAGTCTTTCCTCCAGAAAATCTCCATCCAGTCGACTGTGGCAGCTCACAGCTCATAGTAACTGTGTCTCCAGTAAAGACTGTGCTCTGAGACTCCACTCTCAGTCTGGGTTTTACTGCTGATATGAAATGATGAAGTCAGCACAGCGGCTTTTCTTTTCACAACTAAAGAAAGTTACACTGTGGTGTGTTGGAAAAGTAAGTTACTCATTTTCTCAGTTACAGCTACAACAATTAAATATGAATCTTCATCTGTTTATGATCAGCTCGTCTACAGAAGACCCTGAGTGGTGTTTTATTTAGTCACACAATGTCAGAACAAACACGAAGCTGGAGAATGTCATTTTACACCATTTATCATCTGACCCATTAGGTTTTATCTAGAAAAATGTACATAAAAATTGGAAAACAATCAAAATCAAACCAATCTGTTGCAGTACACCACAAAAATGCATTAAAAAAATAAAGAGAATTTTTTTTTGTTCTGGAGGCAGCTATGTCTTTGAGGCAGAACAGATGTAATTGATACCAGCCAAAAGACAGTGATGAACCTGATCAGCACACACTGGGTGGAGATTTACAAACACCATGCCGTCAACCTGTAAAACTCCACCTAGACCCCAGTGTGTGTGTCTGCTCTGACTGTCAGACATGTCTCTGGAAGAAATAAATGTACAATAAAATTTCATTTACTGTATGTTACTGTAGACTTAGTTCTCTTTCATAATTTGTTGGAAGTGCTGCCAAAAAAATGGTGTATGATGTAACTGACTCAGAGGAACCTGCAGAAAGTTATAATCCTCTGCTGCCTCTGAGGCAGATTCTGAAGAAGTAATTTCCTACGCATTTGAATTATGACTGCTGTCTGCGGAGGAGCTGTGGAGTGTTATACAATAATGTCCTGCTTCCTCTGAGGCAGAGGCTAAGACAAAGGGGAATAGCACATGATTGCTGCATCTAAGGAAGCAGAGCATTATTTTTTCCTTCTGCAGTTCCTCTGAGGCAGCAGTCATATCATAAATCTGAAGGAAAGCACTTTGGAATCTGCCTCAGAGGCAGCAAAGCTTTATAACATTCAGCAGCTTCTTCAGAGTCAGTTACATGTTCCTCCACTGAAGCAAAACCAAAATACTGAGCTTTTTGCAACACTTTTAACAAATTATAAACAGAACCAAGTGTACAGTAAAAAAGAAAGTTTATGGCATTTATTATTTCTTCCAAAGACGTGTCTCACAGTCAGAGCAAATAAACCATGAGGGACTAAGTGGAGCTTTACTGGTTTATGGCGTGGTATTTGAAAATCTCCACCCAGCGTTTGTGAACCAATCACATTCACCCCTTCCTTTTGTCTGGTTCCTAATTACATTCCTTCTGCCTCAAAGGCAGCGCTGCCTCCAGAACCAGTTTGTGTAGTGATTTTGCACACAAGCGAATATTGTCTCGTGCCCCATCAGCTGTTAATTCTCCCCTGTCTCCCGTTGACCCTCAGCAGCCCCCTTCAAACCCCCCTCTCTCTCCCACAGAGCTCTGTGCCCAGTGTTGTGTGAATTCTCTGCACATTTCTGAGCGGGTTTCTCCTGCAGTTTTTAAATCTCTTTTTCTGTTTCTGATCGTGGCTCCTTTATTCTCGCTGGGATTTTTGGATCGCGGTTTGTACTTGTTTACCTTGTGTTTTTGTCTTTTTTGGACTCTGTGCTCTGACCCTGACACTGGTTTTTGATCTGTCTCTGGAAACTGTCCTCCTTGTGATTTCTCTGACATTGATCTGGACTTTGATTCTAAGGTTGTTTCTCTCTGTTGTATTTGTGAATAAAACCTGCAAATGGATCCAGTTCACTCTGTAGACCCTTCATTACAGGGTTATTTACCTGATAAACACACACCCATCACTGGTATATGATGATATTTGTTCCTTTTACTTTTTAAAAATAAATAAATGTGCTCATTCTGTGCTGTTTGAAAGACACAAATGGACTCTGTTTGTTTCCTGAATTTGGAAAATGCTACCGCTCCAGTTTGTGGACGAGATATTTACACTCTCCAACAACCTGAACATTTCTTATTTTTCTCTTCCAGTTTGTGGCGGTGGATAAACTCAGACTAAGCTTTACTTCAGTGATCAGTGGAGGTTTTGCTCATGAAGCAGCTGATATGAGACGAGCTGTGGTTCTGTGAAAAAGCCAGTCGTGTGAATGAAGAATCTGAGTCAAACTATTAAATATTTAAATAATGAAAACCATAACTTGTAAAAATGTGCTGGACCTGATAAACCACCCACACTGTCTCCATCAGAGAAACAACACTTAAAGCTTTCATCTACGCTCCTGAAAACATCCATTCCTCTGCTGTGAGCTATATTTCTAATGCAATATAATGTAATAAAGGTGTCACACTCACCTGATACACTCAGTCTAACAGAGCTACTGGTCTCTGTGTATATTTGGCCTGAAGATCGTGGTCCTTCACAGGTATAAACACCTGCACGAGACCCATCAACAGAATCGATTTCATATTCCTTCTTCTGAGAATTTTGGACAGCAGCATTATTCTTGTACCACACATATTTCCCATCAACTCCACTGTTTATTTCACATGTCAGAGTGACTCTCTCTTTGATGAAAACACCTGCAGCTGGCTGGACCTTCACTGTAGGCCTTGGTCTCACTGTCACAAAATGAAAAGTCAAAGTGAAATGATTATTGTAACAGAATAAAACCTTGTATCTCCTTTTATTAAACATTTTTGACTGAATATGGGAATAACAACTGTCTTCTTTCTTCATGACAAACAAATAAAAAACATGGTCAAACATCCTAAAATATAAACAAAACTTTATCAATCCCCTGTAAAGTTATGGATTTGAAAAGAAATGTTTTCTTCTGAGAGCAATCCTTCTGACATTTTTAATTTATTTAATGTCTGTAACTCTTTATCCAGCTCAGGGTCGAGGTGGGTCCAGAACCAACCAGGAATCACTGGGCACAAGGTAGGAACACACCCTGGAGGGGGCACTAGTCCATCAGGGGGCACTACACACACGTATGGATACTTTTGAGTCACCAATCAACCTACCAACGTGTGTTTTAGGAGTGTGGGAGGAAACCCACATAGACACAGGGAGAACACATCTCCTCCACAACTCCTCACAGACAGTCACCTGGAATAGGGCTCGAACCCACAACCCCAGGACCCTGGAGCTATGTGACAGTGACACTACCTGCTGCACCACCCTGCCGTCCAATGACATACATGAAATATTACTAAACCTCTATAATCATAAATCTGAACTCATTTGTAAAAACTGAAACAGAAGTCATCCCATAACTCTGACTGTAATTGAATGGTATCACTGTAGAACACAGAATAATAATCTCCCTGAGCGCTGCACACTGGAACTCTGTTCCTCCTGGAGTACACACTGCTGCACTGACTGTGTTGTTGTGTCTATCTTCAGGAATCAGAGGAGGGTGTAAATACTGAGAGTCTTTCCTCCAGAAAATCTCCATCCAGTCGACTGTGGCAGCTCACAGCTCAGAGTAACTGTGTCTCCAGTAAAGACTGTGCTCTGAGACTCCACTCTCAGTCTGGGTTTTACTGCTGATATGAAATGATGAAGTCAGCACAGCGGCTTTTCTTTTCACAACTAAAGAAAGTTACACTGTGGTGTGTTGGAAAAGTAAGTTACTCATTTTCTCAGTTACAGCTACAACAATTAAATATGAATCTTCATCTGTTTATGATCAGCTCGTCTACAGAAGACCCTGAGTGGTGTTTTATTTAGTCACACAATGTCAGAACAAACACGAAGCTGGAAAATGTCATTTTACACCATTTATCATCTGACCCATTAGGTTTTATCTAGAAAAATGTACATAAAAATTGGAAAACAATCAAAATCAAACCAATCTGTTGCAGTACACCACAAAAATGCATTAAAAAAAAATAAAGAGAATTTTTTTTTGTTCTGGAGGCAGCGCTGTCTTTGAGGCAGAACAGATGTAATTGATACCAGCCAAAAGACAGTGATGAACCTGATCAGCACACACTGGGTGGAGATTTACAAACACCATGCCGTCAACCTGTAAAACTCCACCTAGACCCCGTGTGTGTGTCTGCTCTGACTGTCAGACATGTCTCTGGAAGAAATAAATGTACAATAAAATTTCATTTACTGTATGTTACTGTAGACTTAGTTCTCTTTCATAATTTGTTGGAAGTGCTGCCAAAAAAATGGTGTATGACGTAACTGACTCAGAGGAACCTGCAGAAAGTTATAATCCTCTGCTGCCTCTGAGGCAGATTCTGAAGAAGTAATTTCCTAAGCATTTGAATTATGACTGCTGTCTGCGGAGGAGCTGTGGAGTGTTATACAATAATGTCCTGCTTCCTCTGAGGCAGAGGCTAAGACAAAGGGGAATAGCACATGATTGCTGCATCTAAGGAAGCAGAGCATTATTTTGTCCTTCTGCAGTTCCTCTGAGGCAGCAGTCATATCATAAATCTGAAGGAAAGCACTTTGGAATCTGCCTCAGAGGCAGCAAAGCTTTATAACATTCAGCAGCTTCTTCAGAGTCAGTTACATGTTCCTCCACTGAAGCAAAACCAAAATACTGAGCTTTTTGCAACACTTTTAACAAATTATAAACAGAACCAAGTGTACAGTAAAAAAGAAAGTTTATGGCATTTATTATTTCTTCCAAAGACGTGTCTCACAGTCAGAGCAAATAAACCATGAGGGACTAAGTGGAGCTTTACTGGTTTATGGCGTGGTATTTGAAAATCTCCACCCAGCGTTTGTGAACCAATCACATTCACCCCTTCCTTTTGTCTGGTTCCTAATTACATTCCTTCTGCCTCAAAGGCAGCGCTGCCTCCAGAACCAGTTTGTGTAGTGATTTTGCACACAAGCGAATATTGTCTCGTGCCCCATCAGCTGTTAATTCTCCCCTGTCTCCCGTTGACCCTCAGCAGCCCCCTTCAAACCCCCCTCTCTCTCCCACAGAGCTCTGTGCCCAGCGTTGTGTGAATTCTCTGCACATTTCTGAGCGGGTTTCTCCTGCAGTTTTTAAATCTCTTTTTCTGTTTCTGATCGTGGCTCCTTTATTCTCGCTGGGATTTTTGGATCGCGGTTTGTACTTGTTTACCTCGTGTTTTTGTCTTTTTTGGACTCTGTGCTCTGCTCCTGACACTGGTTTTTGATCTGTCTCTGGAAACTGTCCTCCTTGTGATTTCTCTGACATTGATCTGGACTTTGATTCTAAGGTTGTTTCTCTCTGTTGTATTTGTGAATAAAACCTGCAAATGGATCCAGTTCACTCTGTAGACCCTTCATTACAGGGTTATTTATCTGATAATATATATATATATATATGTGTGTGTGTGTGTGTGTGTATGGAAAGTGTCCTCTCTCTTAAATGAGTTTGAGATAGGTGCTATATGAACTAACCCTATTATTATTATTATTATTCATTCAGGGTCGCGGTGGGTGCAGAGCCTACCTGGAATCATTGGGTACAAGGCAGGAATACACCCTGGAGGGGGCGCCAGTCCTTAACAGGGCAACACACTCACACCTATGGACACTTCGGAGTCGCCAATCCACCTACCAACGTGTGTTTTTGGACTGTGGGAGGAAACCAGAGCACGCGGAGGAAACACACGCGGACACGGGGAGAACACACCAACAGACAGTCACCCGGAGCGGGTATCGAACCCACAACCTCCCGGTCCCTGGAGCTGTGTGACTGCGACACTACCTGCTGCACCACCGTGCCACCCATTATTATTATTATTATTATTATTATTATTATTATTATTATTTGTTATATTCCCATTTTTAAACAAATAAATGGACTCATACACTTCTGACACAAACACACAACTGGAGTCTTTTGTTCTATATTTGTTTTTTAAATTATTAACTGCTACTGTTCCAGTTTGTGAACGAGATATTTTCACTCTCCAACAACCTGAACATTTCCTCTTATTTGTATCTTCCACTTTGTGGCGGTGGAAAAACTCAGACCAAGCTTTACTTCAGTGGATCAGTGGATTTTTTGTTCCTGAAGCAGTTGGTTTGAGATTAGAATGTGATGAGAGTGTGCTGTGAAAAAGTCAGTCAAGTTCTTAAAGAAGGGGAGAGTCCAACATTGAAATATTTAAATAATGAAAAACCAATCTTCTAAGAATGTTCTGGATCTGAGAAACCACAACAGCTGTCCCCATAAAGGTGTCACACTCACCTGATACACTCAGTGTAACAGAATCACTGGTGTGTGTGTGTGTGTGTGTGTATTTGGTGTTCAAATCTTCCACCATCATCTCAGTACCCAAGAAATCAGCCTTAACATAGTTGAATGACTGTCGTCCAGTGGCTCTGACGCCTGTGATTATGAAATGCTTCGAGAGGCTCGGGCTTTCACACATCAGAACTGTCACCGCACCTGACTTTGATAAACATCAGTTTACATATAGATCAAATCACTCCATAGAGGAGGCCATCACAACTACATAGATCACTACTACACTCCACATCGCACTGACAAATCTGGAGGAACCTGACACTTATGTGGGATGTAAACCCTATGCTTTTCACACTTTTCACAGATGACTACACCCCATTCACAACTCCTATACAGAGGTGGAACCCCTGAAGTTCCTCAGAGTCTACACAGGTCTGAACACCTGACATAGTCCTCTAACACCTCTCACCTGGTTAAGAACGCCCAGCAAAGACTCTTCTTCTTCAGGAAGCTGAAAAAGACCCAACTGCATCAGGAGCTGTTGGTGAATGTCTAGAAGCACCAAAGACAGCATCCTGACCCAGTGCACCATGGTATGGTCTGTGAGCTGCACCATAAAGATCTGCACTGTGTGGTGAAAGCAGATCAGTGCATAACTGGAACAGAGCTTTCAGACTTGGACCTGTGTATGTTAGCCAACCGAAGAAGAAAGCTAGCAGCAGCATCAAACAACCACACACACTCCGCTCACACACTGTTCCAACCACTACCTTCAGGTAAACGGTTTACAGACAATAAGATCTCACACAAACAGACTGAGGAACAGCTTCTTTCCTAGAGCTGTGACCTCCATCACCCCCTCCCTCTCCCAATCCAGACAAACATGCTAACGGACTGAAAGCATACAATAGGACTGTACAGAATCAGCACACTTGGTACTCACAAGTATTTTATATTTATAACTACTTATGTACAGTGTTTATTATACTTTTATAATTCTATTTCTCCATTTCTGAATCTATTTTATTTTGTTGATGTTGTTGATGCTACTGCGTCTACTGAAGAGATGCCGTGCAAAATGTCATTGTATCTGTTTAAATTACAATAAAGGTTCTATTCCTTGTATCTCCATTTTTGATGTTTGTCAGTTTTTGACTGAAACTGGAAAAAACAAGTGTGATTTTTTCTGTGACAGATTTTTTTTGACAAATAAACCAAATATACTCAAACGATATTCAAAAATATATAAATATAAATATAATTTTTTTATTTATTCTCCTGAAAATCTACTGCTTTAGAGTTTCCTTCTGAGAGCAATGATATTCTTCAGTCAGGGGGAAGTCTCTCGCTCTCTCTGTTGCATGCTGGGAGTTTGGAGGGTGAAGGTGCATGGAGAATGTGTGTGAGACGCTGAGAGTAGGCTTTCGAACTATTTTGTTTTGTTTCTTTTTCACTTCCTGGGTCTGTTTTGTAATGCACTTTAGTGTGTTGATGTAAGAAGTGTGTAGTAATCTCGAGGCGGAGCGCGGGGATGGCGGCTCACCTGAGCGGTGGAGCCCGACCTCATTCACTCCGTCATGGCGTGAGATGTGAGGTGGGACCCGAAGTTGTGGTCGAGCAGGTGTTACAGGCAGTGGGGGAGTGTGTGGGCTGTGAGAATATAATCTCGGCCTCCAGGATGAACAGAGCCGTGGTGGTGTTTCTGGCGGAGAGGGAGCTCGTGTATCGGGTGATTGAACGTGGAGTGACGCTGAGTGGTGAGTTTTTTCCCGTTACTCCGCTGGGAATAACAACTACTAAAGTTACGATCTCGAATGTACCTACGTTCATCCCGGACGAAGATATCATACGTGAACTGTCTCATTTCGGAAAAATAGTGAGTGCGGTTAGAAGGGCCTTCAGGAGATCAGTGCTAATGTTTCTGGATGTGCAGGAGTTAAATGTGTCTTTCAGAGTGCTGTGTGAAGGGAAGTCTTATGCTTTATGCGAGTACTGGTAGAATGAGGTGTTTTGAATGTGGGGACATGGGCCATAAGCAGTTTGGTTGTCCACACAGAGAGCGGGACAGTCCTGCGGCTGGGCCTAGTGGAGCTGGAGATGTGAATCAGTCACAGACTGTAGAGACAGGTCCGGACTCTGATAAAACAGCTATGGAAGAGACTGTACAGACTGGTAATGTAGAAGGGAGTGGTAGACAGGAGGGTGGTGAGGAAAAAAGTAGTGAAAGGGCGGAAGGAGTAAAGGGGAATACCTCAGAAGTTGATAATAAAGAGGCTGGTGGTAAACGGAGCAGAAAAAAATCGACACTGTGATGAGAGGACGACTGTTGTACAGCCTGGTGGTGAACAGGTGAATGTTTGTGGTGAGCTGGGAGATCAGAAAAACAGCGAGCAGGAAACCTCAGCTGGGACAGGCCAGGTGTCAGAGGTGCAGACTGGTGTTGAGGCGTTGGAACAGGATGGAGCTGTAGTACAGGCCCAAACAGGGAGTGATGGGGCACTGTGGGGTCGCTCTGTGCTGGAGGGACGTGTACTGAGACGGACGGTGGTGTAGCAGAGCAGGAGGAGGAGATGGGGGTTTTTAATTCACAGGATGATGATAACTGCTCAAATATTTCTGACATCAGTGTGTCTCAAGTAGTGGGCGTTAATCAGCTCTACACCTTAAAGGACATTGCTGATTTTCTGGACGATACTTTTGGCAGTTAATGTTACAGATTTCTTTCCAGATGCTGAAAAATTCATAGCATCAGTTGCATATTTACGGAAGTCAGCGAGCTTTGATGAACTGGATAAAAAAAAGAGATTTCGTTTAAAAAGGGGACAGGATGAGAAGGGCTGTAGTGGGGGAGTATATAAGACAGAAAGGTGTTGATGTGCTTTTCATCCAGGAAACTCATAGTGACGTCGATAATGAGGCTGAGTGGAGGAAGTGGTGGGAAGAGAATATCTTCCTTAGTCATTTTTCTAATACTACAGCGGGAGTGGCAGTGCTCTTTAATAAAAGACTGTCTTTCTGATACGAAGGTCACTAATTTGGAGCATGGCAGGATTTTAATTATAAATAGTGTAATTGAAGGGACACAGTTCCTGTTTGTAAATGTTTACGCTCATAACGTTGGCAGTGAGAGAGTACGCTTGTTCTGTAAACTGAAGGATGAACTGCAGCAGACTGATACAGATCCAGTGCTTGTAATGGGAGGAGATTGGAACTGTACGTTAGATTTTAGGGAGGACAGGATTGGAGAACAGCTGCACTCTCAGTCTTCTGAGGTGTTGGAGGGGGTTGTCCATCAGTGTGAACTGGTGGATGTGTGGAGGGAATCTAACCCTGATGTGTGACGTTATACATGGGTACTTGTGAAAGACTGGCGTGGACAGGTACAGCTTGTGCCCTTTTACAATGTGTGGAGGGTATGGGCTACGACAAACATCTGTTTATTTTAAATGTAAATGAAATGGGTGTGTCAGCTACATCTTTGTTTTATCAGTCCGTCCTGAGAGCCTGGTCGAATGTGCTGCGTGTAAATAGAAGAGACAAGCCTCTAACTTTGGTAGAACAGGAGCCTCTGTTTTATAACCCTCTCACTCAGACTAGTGTATTAGCATCGCAGTTTGTTCGAAAGAGTTTTTTACGAGCTGGAATTACTACAGTAGCTGGTCTGAGGACCATGGGAGACTGGAAAGCGGCCGATGAACTGTGTGCACAGACTGGTGTACGGTCCGCTCGGTTAATGGAGAGGTTGAAAGGACAACTGCTTTCTGGATTTCCTTCTCATTTCAGAGAGCTTTTGGAGGGTAGCTCTACAGGGAGCCAGCCTTATCTTTACATTCCGATCACTGCAGCAGCTCTAGATTTTCAGGAGACTGAAGGTTCTCTTCTTACTTTTAAAACCCCACAAGTGACATCACTGGAAGTTGCCAGTAAAAGAGCATTGTATGAGATTTTTTTTTTGTTAAAGTGTCTCACGGGAAGGTTTTAAATAGAGTGAAGGAGTCATGGTGGTCGGATCTGTTGGCCCCAGACTCTATAAACCACCCATACAGAAAAGGACAGCTGATCTACAGTGGCGTGTACTACATGGGGCTGTGGCCACGAACAGACATGCGGCACGCATCAACTCCACTGTCAGCAGCAAAAGTATATTTTGTGGTCAAGAAGAAACACTAGAACATCTATTTCTACACTGCACCCGACTGACTGCTCTGTTCTTGTTGCTGAGAGCGTGGTGCAGTGCGTTTGGGGTGGTGTTGACTAACCGTTTGTATTTGTGTGGACCAAAGTATAAAGCGGCACAGAGAAAGACGGTTGTGCTGTTGAATTTTTTGTTGGGTCAGGCTAAGATGGCTGTGTGGTTGTCCAGAAGAAACAGAATGAATAGGAGTGGTACCCAGGAAGTTGATGAAATGTTAAAAGCTCTGATAAAGATGAGATGAAAAATTTAATTTGCATTTTATAAAATGACCCATAGGCGGGAAGAATTTAGTTTAATCTGAGCCCAGAAGGGTATTTTATGCTCTGTTCATGAGGGTGTATTATTGATCTCATTGTAATTTATTGTTTATTTTTATTCATTTATTTAATTAAAATTTTTCCCCCTCTTTTCTCTCTCTCTCTCTCTCTCTCTCTCTCTCTGCGAGAGCTTTCTGGTGTTTTTGCCAACTTTTCTGATTTTCTTGATTTTCTACTTTCTATTCTTTTATTTCTTTCTCATAGTGAGGTTGTTGGTACCGAACTGTTTTTGGCCGGTGGTGAGGGGTTTGTAGCTGGCGTCATGGCCTCTGAGGCCGGCGTGGAAACGCTGTCTCTCCGCCATGGCGTCAGGTGTGTCCCGGAGAGCGGGCGACGGTGGAGGAAGTTTTGTTAGCGGTCGGAGAGAAGGTAGGATGTGAGAATATTTACTCGGCTTCTTGCATGAACAGAGCAGTGGTGGTGTTTTTGGAGGAGGAGAGCTGTGTGAGCAGCCTGATTGAATCGGGGATCCGGGTGAGGGGAGTGCTGGTGCAGGTCAGTCCTCTGCGTGCCCCCGCGACCCGTGTTGTTGTGTCTAACGTTCCGCCGTTCATTAAAACGAGGCGTTTATGAAAGAACTGGCTCGGTTTGGCAAATTTGCCGGTGCAATGAGCACGATTCCTCTCGGATGTAAAAATGAAGCAGTTAAACATGTTCTGTCTTTTCGGAGACAGGTTTTCATGTTTTTAAATAACCGTGATCAGACTATGGACGTGAGTTTTAGGGTTAAACACGGGGAGGGCTCGTACATTGTGTTCGTGAGTACGGAAAGACTCCGCTGTTTTGAGTGTGGAGACATCAGCCATAAACAGTTCGGCTGCCCACACAGAAAAGAGCAGCAGGGGGTGATGGGCCTAAACAGAGTGATTTAATGGAGGGGCAGCAGGTAGGGGACAGAGGTGAGGAGGTAGCTGAGGACTCGGGGCCTGAGAACAGGCCTGAACCCGTCAGCTCTGCAGGTGGAGAAGGGGTAGATGGTGATGGGCCTGATGTATTAATGAAGGTAACCCTTACCAAGAGTGATAGTAACGTTAATGTTAGTATTGTATCTGTGAACACACCCAGTGACCTCACTGACTCGGTCAGGCCTAGTGTTAGCCCCCACAGAAAGGCCCAGTGTAAAACTGATAAACTCGTGGAGGAGGGTGGAGGGTCAGTTCTGAAACAGGATGATGTGATTGTGGGCTGTGTGCGTGATGAGTGTCTCTGTGACTCGGGGGAAGCTGTGCTGGACTCCGAGGAGGAGAGTGTTTTATCAGATTGTTCAGGGCTGTGTGAAGTACCTGCCAGTTTGCCCTGTAGGCCGGGCTTTTTTTCGGCTCGGACCGGTCCGTCTGAGACCTCCTCTGAAATAACTGAGCCCCCAGAGGATGTTTATTCATTCTCAAAGATAAACCGGTTTTTGAAAGTTACAAAAGGTAAAAGGAATGTAGATCAGTGCAGTACGCCACTAAGAATGAGGACTTTGTCACTGTCCCCTAAGAGACGTTTTAGACTGAGGAAGTGGATAACGATTGCACGGAAAAGTTTGATTATTTCCTATGTGTAGTTTTTCTCTGGCACATCTGTATCTCTGGTGTTTACTGCTTTTGGGCGATGGTATTTTTCCCTGTGAACACTAAGGAGACTACTGAAGATAACTGTATTAATGGATGTGAAGAGTGTGTACAGCGCATGCAGCACGGGGGATTGTGGAGACTGTTTCGTGTGGTTGGAACACTGCCGGACTCAGGAGGAGGGTGCGTTTCGGGTAAACAGCCCATAAGAGACTGGAATCCTCATGGCGGCGCATCAGATATGAACTACAGCCGCCAGTAAGAGTACTGTCCAGGAAGTGGAGACAGGTCTGCGGCGTCCATTGCTTCTCTATTGACTGCTGATTTTGACTGTCCTATTTGGATTTTACACGGACTTTGCCAGAGGCTTGTGTATGAGGAATCTGCACTGGACTTGCAACTGATGGAGAAACAGAGTGGGGACTCGGGCGCTGGATGAGAAACTGAAGTGTTTTGAATGTGAAAGACATTGTATATTTCTGTTCAGTTTGTTTGATCATGTGGTGTGCTGATCAGCTACTGTGATGGTTTGGTGATGGAGTGTGTGTGTTTTCTTATGGGTTTGTTAGATTGATGTCTTTTTGTTTTTTGTTAAAGTGAAATGAAAGTCTCTCTCTCTCTGTTTTTCTCTCTCTCCTCTTTTTGCCTTGTCCAGCTCAGACTCTGTGTCCAGCCCCATGTTGAAGGCTCTCGACACACAGTTATAAATAAAATAAACTGAAGGAGTAAATGAATAACTATAGGACACTGTTGTAAAGGCAGGGTTGTTGATGAACGACTGGAGACAGAGAGATCTACAGAGAACTCACACACATTTTAAAGCACAGTTACTTATTCTTATATTTGCTGAATTTAACCACACAATGGCCTGAGCAATGTGGAGAGACAAATGTTATATTTAAGTCTGTTTCCTGTAGATGATGCGTTGATGCTCATTCAAAACTGAATGTAGTTTGACTGTTATTCAAAATGAAGAATAATAATAAAACTCAAACCCACAGACTCACCAGACACAGTCAGTGTAACAGCAGCACTGATCTCTGACTTCTGAGTGTCACTTTTCCTCTCCCCTCTGCAGGTGTATTTACCGTTAGACTCTGTAACAGAGCGGACTGTAATCTCCTGTGATTCACTGGATGTGTACCAACTGTCATCATTAAACCAGATGTACTTCCACTCAGTGTCTCTTCCTGACTCTACGACACACCTCAGTGTGACAGTCTCTCCTCTAAACACTTGTTTATCAGGCGCTATGTACAACACAGATTTAGGACTCTCTGTAGAAAAAGAAAAATCACAATTCATAACACAGTTATTAAAATAGTATCTTATGAATTTACCTCATTATATTATTAATAACAATGAATCAGAACAGAATTATTCACCAGTGAATCTTTAAAGTGTTAATGAAATTCAAAAGAGAGCCTTAATATAAAATGTTTTTTTTTTTATCTTTTTAAGTGTCCTTCCTGGATCATTCTGTCTCTAAATGGTTCTAGTGACGAACAATTCCAGAAAATAACTGTTCACTGAAATAAAACATTTACTTTGGAAATTGTTTAAACTTAAATAATGCCACTTTATCTTTTACAAAATGTTTCTTCTAAGAACCAAGCAGTGAAAGAAGTTTTAGGAACTAAAGTGGCATCACGCAAATAACTGTCACGCCTTCGTCCTGTCAGTCTGTTGTCCCGGCCATGTGCTTTATTTGCACATGGCTCTGTTTTGTTTATGTTCAAGTCTCCGCCTTTGTTCCGCCTCCTCGTCCGTGTCATGTGTTAACCCGTCCTCCTTGTTATCTGTCCAGGTGTGTCTCGTTTGTGTCTGTATTTAAGCCCTCTTGTTTCACGTCATGTTTGTCGTTCATTTCACTTCATTTGGTATTGTTGTTTAGCTCTGTTCCAGTCAAGTCAAGTCGTGTCGTTTCGTGTCCCAGTCGCGTTGTTGCCTTCCTTCCTTCTTCGTGTCAAATCGTTTTGTTTATATCCCTACTCTTGTTGTTTTCTAATTTCGTGTTTGCCCTGAAAGTCCGTTTGTGTAAGTTTCACTTCTCTTGTCACCGTGTCGTATCTATTTTCTCCGTTGTCGTCCGTCCTGTCGATCATGTTACCTGTCTATCTCCGTAAGTTTCCTCTGTCAGCGTTTCGCTTTGTTTTCCGTCTGTCCCCGTTTACCCTGCTTATTTCTTAGAGTCTAGTTTAGCCTGTTTTCCTTTTGTTTAAAGTCTGTTTTGGTTATTTTCTGTTATATAATAAACTCCCGTGTTTTAGCGAATGCGTCCGCCTCCCTCAATCCGCCCCTCGCTCCTGACAGAATGAACGACCACCAGGACGCAGCTAGCACAGACAGTATGTTCGACAGGGCTGCGATGTGGAATAGCCGGCTCCGACAGATACATGCCACAGTGGCTCAACGCCTTCGGGAGGAGTCGATTCATGAGTCGATTCATGAGTCGAGTGATTGCTCCAGCGCGAGTCGTAGGAGTCGGCGAAAGAAGCGTTCTGGAGTTCCCCCCTCGCTGGAGGATTACCCCCTCAGGTCCGGGGAAATTTTTGGGGGGGCGTTAAGGGTAGGGGCTGTTAGCCTCACCTCCGTAGCTCCGAGGTCTGAGGCTAACAGGGGCGCACCTCGAGGTGATCTAATGGGTGCGCCTGTGAAACCCCCTAAACCCTTTACAGCTCCAGCGCGAGCCCGGCGAGTAGCACAAGCCCCTGTCTTCGTTAACGCGGCGCCTCCTGCCGCGCCTGTCTTCGTTAACGCGGCACCTCCTGCCGCGCCTGTCTTCATTAACGCGGCGCCTCCAGCCGCGCCTGTCCTCGAGAGCGCGGCGCGCGCCTCTCCTGTCTTCGTTAGCGCGACGCGCGCCTCTCCAGTCTTCGTGGACGACGTCGCACGTTCTCCTGTCTTCGTGAGCGCGACGCGCGCCTCTCCAGTCTTCGTGGACGACGTCGCAGATTCATCTGCCTCCGTGGACGTCGTCGCACGTTCTTCAGCCTCCTTGGACGACGTCGCAGGCTCCCCTGTCTCCTTGGACGACGTCGCAGGCTCCCCTGTCTCCTTGGACGACGTCGCAGGCTCCCCTGTCTCCTTGGACGACGTCGCTGCAGGCTCCCCTGTCTCCTTGGACGACGTCGCTGCAGGCTCCCCTGTCTCCTTGGACGACGTCGCTGCAGGCTCCCCTGTCTCCTTGGACGACGTCGCTGCAGGCTCCCCTGTCTCCTTGGACGACGTCGCTGCAGGCTCCCCTGTCTCCGAGGACGACGTCGCTGCAGGCTCCCCTGCCTCCGAGGACGACGTCGCTGCAGGCTCCCCTGCCTCCGAGGAC
This sequence comes from Hoplias malabaricus, assembly GCF_029633855.1. NCBI lineage: Eukaryota > Metazoa > Chordata > Actinopteri > Characiformes > Erythrinidae > Hoplias > Hoplias malabaricus. The sequence goes on along the minus strand of NC_089813.1, from coordinate 13,576,412 downwards.
GACGTCGCTGCAGGCTCCCCTGCCTCCGAGGACGACGTCGCTGCAGGCTCCCCTGCCTCCGAGGACGACGTCGCTGCAGGCTTCCCTGCCTCCGAGGACGACGTCGCTGCAGGCTCCCCTGCCTCCGAGGACGACGTCGCTGCAGGCTCCCCTGCCTCCGAGGACGACGTCGCTGCAGGCTCCCCTGCCTCCGAGGACGACGTCGCTGCAGGCTCCCCTGCCTCCGAGGACGACGTCGCTGCAGGCTCCCCTGCCTCCGAGGACGACGTCGCTGCAGGTTCCCCTGCCTCCGAGGACGACGTCGCTGCAGGTTCCCCTGCCTCCGAGGAGGACGTTGCAGGTTCTCCTGTCTCGGTGATGGCGGCACCCGCCACTCCTGTCTCGGTGATGGCGGCACCCGCCGCTCCAGTGTCCGTGATGGCGGCACCCGCCGCTCCAGTGTCCGTGATGGCGGCACCCGCCGCTCCAGTGTCCGTGATGGCGGCACCCGCCGCTCCAGTGTCCGTGATGGCGGCACCCGCCGCTCCAGTGTCCGTGATGGCGGCACCCGCCGCTCCAGTGTCCGTGATGGCGGCACCCGCCGCTCCAGTGTCCGTGATGGCGGCACCCGCCGCTCCAGTGTCCGTGATGGCGGCACCCGCCGCTCCAGTGTCCGTGATGGCGGCACCCGCCGCTCCAGTGTCCGTGATGGCGGCACCCGCCGCTCCAGTGTCCGTGATGGCGGCACCCGCCGCTCCAGTGTCCGTGACGGCGGCGGCGCCCGCCGCTCCTGTTTCCGTGACGGCGGCGGCGCCCGCCGCTCCTGTTTCCGTGACTGTGGCGGCGCCCGCCGCTCCTGTCCCCGTGACTGTGGCGGCGCCCGCCGCTCCTGTCCCCGTGACTGTGGCGGCGCCCGCCGCTCCTGTCCCCGTGACTGTGGCGGCGCCCGCCGCTCCTGTCCCCGTGACTGTGGCTACGGCCTCCCCTGTCCATGTCCGTAGGTCGGCCCGAAGGACTTCAGGGCCGATCCCCAGAACTGTGCCTAGGCTGGTTCCTCAGACTGCCACACAGACATTAGCCAGTCCTGGGCACCCCCCTGTTATTTTGGTTCCCTTGTCTGTCCCTGTCCTGGTTCCCCTCTCTGTCCTTGTCCCTGTACCCGTGTCTGCCTTTGTGTCTGTCCCGGTCCCGGTCACTGTGTTGGTGTCAGTCCCTGTAAATGTTCTTGTACCTGTTCCCCTGCCAAGTCCTGTCCAGTCCCCTATCAGCCCTGTCCAGTCTATGTTTCAACCCCCGGTTCAGTCCCCTGTTAGTCATGTCCAGTCTCCGTATCTGTCCAACGTCCAGTCACCCGTCTTGTCTCCAGTCCAGTCTCTGTCTCAAACCCCTGTCCCGTCTCCTGTCCAGTCCCCGTTCCAACCCTCTGTCCTGTCTCATGTCCAGTCCCCAGTTAGTCATGTCCAGTCTCCGTATCCGTCTAGTGTCATGTCACCTGTCCTGTCTTCTGTCCAGTCACATACCCCTGTCCAGTCTAATGTTCCTATCCTGTCCAGTGTCTTGTCCCCTGTCTCGTCACCAGTCTCTGCTCCCGTCTATTCCCAGCACCCAGTCCTGTCATCAGTCCCGTCTCCATTCCAGTCCCCTGTTCTGTCACCTGTCCATGTCCAGTCTTCTGTCCCCAAACGTGTCCAGTCTCCGTATCCGTCCCACGTTCAGTCCCCTGTCTTGTCTCCCGTCAATTCCCATGTGTCCACTCCTGTCCTGTCCAGTCCGTTCTCGTCTCTTGTGGCTCCCCTTTGTCAGTCTCCTGTCATGTCCCATGTCCCGTCTCGTATATTCGGTCCTGTCGTGTCCCCAGCTCCTGTGTCGGTTCCCGTCCTGTCCTGAGTCCTGTCACCTGTTGGTTTGTTGTCCTGTCATGTTTTTCGTGCCCTCTCCTGCGCCAGCTCCTGGGGGGTTTAGGAGTACGCGCCCGGGAGTTGCGCGTTCTTGGGGGGGGCATCTGTCACGCCTTCGTCCTGTCAGTCTGTTGTCCCGGCCATGTGCTTTATTTGCACATGGCTCTGTTTTGTTTATGTTCAAGTCTCCGCCTTTGTTCCGCCTCCTCGTCCATGTCATGTGTTAACCCGTCCTCCTTGTTATCTGTCCAGGTGTGTCTCGTTTGTGTCTGTATTTAAGCCCTCTTGTTTCACGTCATGTTTGTCGTTCATTCACTTCTCTTTTCACCGTGTCGTATCTCTTTTCTCCGTTGTCGTCCGTCCTGTCGATCATGTTATCTGTCTATCTCCGTAAGTTTCCTCTGTCAGCGTTTCGCTTTGTTTTCCGTCTGTCCCCGTTTACCCTGCTTATTTCTTAGTCTAGTTTAGCCTGTTTTCCTTTTGTTTAAAGTCTGTTTTGGTTATTTTCTGTTATATAATAAACTCCCGTGTTTTAGCGAATGCGTCCGCCTCCCTCAATCCGCCCCTCGCTCCTGACAATAACCCTATTATTAATTTATTCAGTTTCTGTAACGGCTTGTTCAATTCAGGGCTGTTGTGGGTCAGGAGCCCGGGAATCACTGTTAAGAAGAGCGAACACACCCTGTGGACAGAGCACCCATACTTCACACGGTTTCACACACTCACATATTCCCTCACACACTCACATATCCCCTCACACACTCACATATTCCCTCACACACTCACATATTCCCTCACACACTCACATATTCCCTCACACACTCACATATTCCCTCACACACTCACATATTCCCTCACACACACTCATATTCACTCACACACACTCACATATTCCCACACACACTCATATTCACTCACACACACTCATATTCACTCACACACACTCATATCCCCTCACACACACTCGTATTCACTCACACACACTCACATATCCCCTCACACACTCACATATCCCCTCACACACTCACATATCCCCTCACACACTCACATATTCCCTCACACACTCACATATTCCCTCACACACTCACATATCCACTCACACACACTCATATTCACACACACACACACACTCATTCACACACACACACACTCATATTCACTCACATATCCCCTCACACACTCACATATCCCCTCACACACTCACATATCCCCTCACACACTCACATATCCACTCTCACACACTCATATTCACTCACACACTCACACACACTCAAATCCACTCACACACACTCATATCCACTCACATATTCACTCACACTCACATATTCACTCACACACTCACATAGTCACTCACACACACTCACATGTTCACTCACACAATCACATATTCCCTCACACTAGGACTGCAACTAATGATTATTTTGATAATCGATTAATCTGTCGATTATTTTTTCGATTAATCGATTATTAATCGGATAAAAAGGAAGACATGCCAAATTTGGTTTCCTGTCTGTTACTAGCTTATTCAGGATACCATCAGTGAGAACAGCTGCTTGCTGTGGTGTGCAGATCTTCTTCAAAACATAGTCAGCAATGCTGTTCTGAGGTGAGAGAGAAAGTGTAGATATGAACATACATCTTTTTTAAGTTAATAACTACTGATCTAAAATGCAGACAACAATGCAGGCAAATTGAAATTACATAAATGGATATCGGGTGATGCTGCAATGTACTAAGAATAAAAGGGAAATTCAACTAACACATGATCAGATGGTGTTAAGATATTTCAGATTTTAGAGAACTAATGTTGTAATTGTATAAGGAACACACAACCTGCCATTATTAAAAATTAGCGTTTACATGAAGAATTAACCCAACCGTTACATTAATTTTATATTTATCAATATTTAACACAGTGTATGTAATGTAATATACACTTATAATGTAATATACACTTGGCTGTGATACTCAAACACTAACACGCAATGCCAGTCAGAAAAGACCTTGAAAAAGGCTTTAAATATAAATGTTTGAATTTTTTTTTTAATTCTGAACGTAACTGCCGCCACATTTAAGGTGGAACGGAAAACTCACTAAATACAAGAGTGATATAAATTTACTAAAAATGAGACATCTTGTTTAAGTACTCTAGCAGGCTCTAGTGACATTGAGTGAGAGAAAACTAACGTCGCTAACGTTAGCTTGACTAAAACTACGGCTTGTAACATTGAGTGAGAGGAAAAAGTAGAACTATCTTACTATACTTAATCTCATTCACACATAGCTCCAACAGGCTTCAGGTGCTCATGCAGTGATGTTGTGCCATGCGAGATCAGCTGTGCACATTTTGCACCTAACGCTGTTCCTTGAAGGCGTTAGTGTAAAGTGCTTCCATACTTTTGATGACTTCGGTCGTGCATTTTTCTCTCTGCTTGTGCTAACATTATCCTCTGCTTTGACCGCCTCTGCCATTTTTCAACCCGTCTTCCAGAGTTCGTCACGTGTAGCAAATGTACCTATGTGTATAATAACTTAGACCCAACTAATCAATTATTAAATTATTTGCCAACTATTTTAACACTCGATTTTAATAGATTTAATCAATTAGTTGTTGCAGCCCTACCTCACACACTCACATATTCATTCACACACACTCATATTCACTCACACACTCATATTCACTCAACACACACTCACATATTCACTCACACACACTCATATTCACTCACATATTGTTGTAGAAAACAATTTTATTACTTTGTGTTAGTGGACAAATATCCTTAAATGAATATTAGTTAAAAATTACAAAGTATAATTACTGTCACGCCTTCGTCCTGTCAGTCTGTTGTCCCCGCCATGTGCTTTATTCGCACATGGCTATGTTTTGTTTATGTCCTTGTCTCCGCCCTCGTCCCGCCTCCTCGTCCGTGTCATGTGTTACCCGTCCTCGTTATCTGTCCAGGTGTTTCTCGTTTGTGTGAGTACTTAAGCCCTCTTGTTTCACGTCCTGTTTGTCGTTCATTTCACTTCATTATGTATTGTTCTCCGGTCTTGTCATGTCGCGTCGTTTATCTCTCGTTTCTAGTCAAGTCATGTTTGTTTCCTAGTTTTGTCGTTTAGTGTATTTTCTGTCTCAGTATTTTATGTCCTCGTCTTGTAGTTCCCTTTGTAGTTTGCCTGTGTTTTGTTATATCTTTGGTTATTAAATATATCCCGTGTTTTAGCGAATGCGTCCGCCTCCTTCAATCCGCCCCCCGTCCCTGACAATTACATATTCATTGTATGAAACCTTGTATTTTATATGTACTCATATGAATGACTAACCAGTATTTACACATGCATTTAAACAGTTTAGATCCTGCACACTAACTGGCATGTTGACTCAGTATTTACACCTTTCTAAATTCTTAGATTTCTAACATTGAACAGATCTGCACTTAGGCTTTTAGTATAAATTACAAGTGTTAGCCAGGACAGCTGAACTTTAGGGGCAGGTTGACCTGAAGTCCATTAGTGTCTCTTCCTAAATTATGGTGACAGAGAAGGAGTGTGGGAAGAAAAGGTATATTGTCAGCCTCGCTAAGAATGAATGTCTTTGGGGTCACAGGTGCATGGGAAACTGGCGCGAGAAAGCTGAGTACTAACATGTCTTATTATGCATATTAATATATGTTAATCAGCCAGAAACGCCTCACCACCAGGCTATACGTCATATGGGGTATAACTGTTGGAGTCAGATTTTGAGAGCTCAGAACTTTGCGTGGAAAGGGCATTATGATGTTTTTCATGTATTAAGTTCTCCTGGATCCAGTTTGTTATAAAAATACTTTGATTTGCTTTGAACTTCACTCGACTGGTTTCTGCAACACTTCCGGAACGACCACGCCTCCCTGGAGAGGGAGGGTGTATTTTGGACCTTTTGGAGATCTTCTAAATTTTAATTACTTTGGGAACGGTCCAAAAGAACATTTTAATCTACAATATTCACTCACACACTCACATATTCACTCACACACTCACATAATCACGCACACACTCACATAATCACGCACACACTCACATAATCACGCACACACTCACATATTCACTCACACACTCACATAATCACGCACACACACTCATATTCACTCACACACACTCATATTCACTCACACACACTCATATTCACTCACACACACTCATATTCACTCACACACACTCACATAATCACGCACACACTCACATAATCACGCACACACTCACATATTCACGCACACACTCACATATTCACGCACACACTCACATATTCACGCACACACTCACATATTCACGTACACACACTCATATTCACTCACACACACTCATATTCACTCACACACACTCATATTCACTCACACACACTCATATTCACTCACACACACTCATATTCACTCTCACACACTCATATTCACTCTCACACTCACATATTCACTCACACACTCACATAATCACGCACACACTCACATAATCACGCACACACTCACATATTCACGCACACACACTCATATTCACTCACACACACTCACTTATCCACTCACACACACTCACTTATCCACTCACACACACTCATATTCACGCACACACACTCATATTCACTCACACACTCACATATTCACTCACATATTCACTCACACACACCCATAGTCACTCACACACACCCATAGTCACTCACACACACCCATATTCACTCACACACTCACTTATCCACTCACACACTTACTTATTCACTCACACACTTACATATTCACTCACACACACTCATATTCACTCACATATTCACTCACACACACTCATATTCACTCACACACACTCATATTCACTCACATATTCACTCACACACTCACATATTCACTCACACATTCACTCACACAATCACATATTCACTTACACACTCACACTCATATTCAATCACACACACTCATATTCACTCACACACACTCATATTCACTCACACACACTCATTTATCCACTCACATACTCACTTATCCACTCACACACTCACTTATCCACTCACACACACTCACTTATCCACTCACACACACACACTCATATTCACACACACACTCATATTCACACACACACTCATATTCACTCACACACACTCATATTCACGCACACACACTCATAGTCACTCACACACACCCATAGTCACTCACACACACCCATATCCACTCACACACTCACTTATCCACTCACACACTTACATATTCACTCACACACACTCATATTCACTCACACACACTCATATTCACTCACATATTCATTCACACACACTCATATTCACTCACACACACTCATATTCACTCACACACACTCATATTCACTCACATATTCACTCACACACTCACATATTCACTCACACATTCACTCACACAATCACATATTCACTCACACACTCACACTCATATTCAATCACACACACTCATATTCACTCACACACACTCATATTCACTCACACATACTCACTTATCCACTCACACACACTCACTTATCCACTCACACACACTCACATATCCACTCACACACACACACTCATATTCACTCACACACACTCATATTCACGCACACACACTCATATTCACGCACACACACTCATATTCACTCTCACACACTCATATTCACTCTCACACACTCACATATTCACTCACACACTCACATATTCACGCACACACTCACATATTCACGCACACACACTCATATTCACGCACACACACTCATATTCACGCACACACTCACTTATCCACTCTCACACTTTCATATTCACTCACACACACTCATTCACGCACACACACTCATATTCACTCTCACACACTCATATTCACTCTCACACACTCACATAATCACGCACACACTCACATATTCACGCACACACACTCATATTCACGCACACACACTCATATTCACGCACACTCACTTATCCACTCACACACACTCATATTCACGCACACACACTCATATTCACGCACACACTCACATATTCACGCACACACTCACATATTCACTCACACACTCATATTCACTCACACACTCACATATTCACACTCATATTCAATCACACACACTCATTTATCCACTCACACACTCACTTATCCACTCACACACACACTCATATTCACTCACACACTTTCATATTCACTCACACACACTCATATTCACTCACACACTCACATATTCCCTCACACACTCACATATTCCCTCACACACTCATATTCACTCACACACACTCATATTCACTCACACACACTCATATTCACTCACACACACTCATATTCACTCACACACACTCTCATATTCACTCACACACACTCTCATATTCACTCACACACACTCTCATATTCACTCACACACACTCACATATTCACTCACACACACTCACATATTCCCTCACACACTCATATTCACTCACACACACTCACATATTCACTCACACACTCACATATTCCCTCACACACTCATATTCCCTCACACACACTCATATTCCCTCACACACACTAATATTCCCTCACACACACTCGTATCCACTCACACACACTCGTATCCACTCACACACACTCGTATCCACTCACACACACTCGTATCCACTCACACACACTCGTATCCACTCACACACACTCGTATTCACTCACACACTCACGTATCCCCTCACACACTCACGTATCCCCTCACACACACTCATATTCACACACACACACACACTCATATTCACTCACACATTCACTCACACTCACATATTCACTCACACTCACATATTCACTCACACACTCATATCCACTCACACACTCATATCCACTCACACACTCACATATTCACTCACACACTCATTTATCCCCTCACACACTCACTTATCCCCTCACACACTCACTTATCCCCTCACACACTCACTTATCCCCTCACACACTCACATATCCCCTCACACACTCACATATCCCCTCACACACTCACATATCCCCTCACACACTCACATATCCCCTCACACACTCACATATCCGCTCACACACTCACATATCCGCTCACACACTCACATATCCGCTCACACACTCACATATCCCCTCACACACTCACATATTCCCTCACCCACACGCTTACATATTCACTCACACACACTCATATTCACTCACACACACTCATATTCACTCACACACACTCATATTCACTCACACACACTCATATTCACTCACACACACTCATATTCACTCACTCACCCACACGCTCACATATTCACTCACACACTCACATAATCACTCACACACACATTCACATATTCACTAACACACTCACATAATCACTCACATATTCACTCACACATTCACACATTCACTCACACACACATATTCACTCACACACTCAAAGCTATGGACAAAGTTGCACAGAAAGGCCACCTACGGACATGCTTAAGGACTGTGGGAGGAAACTGGAGCACCCAGAGGAAACCCACACAGACACTGGGAGAACACAGAGCCCTTTATATAAGACTTAAACAGTAGTTTGTTATTCACTTTTCATCTTATTTTGTAAAAACAATGCGTTAAAAACAATGTGTTAAATATTTATCAATATTTAACACAGTGTATGTAATGTAATATACACTTATAATGTAATATACACTTGGCTGTGATACTCAAACACTAACACGCAATGCCAGTCAGAAAAGACCTTGAAAAAGGCTTTAAATATAAATGTTTGAATTTTTTTTTTAATTCTGAACGTAACTGCCGCCACATTTAAGGTGGAACGGAAAACTCACTAAATACAAGAGTGATATAAATTTACTAAAAATGAGACATCTTGTTTAAGTACTCTAGCAGGCTCTAGTGACATTGAGTGAGAGAAAACTAACGTCGCTAACGTTAGCTTGACTAAAACTACGGCTTGTAACATTGAGTGAGAGGAAAAAGTAGAACTATCTTACTATACTTAATCTCATTCACACATAGCTCCAACAGGCTTCAGGTGCTCATGCAGTGATGTTGTGCCATGCGAGATCAGCTGTGCACATTTTGCACCTAACGCTGTTCCTTGAAGGCGTTAGTGTAAAGTGCTTCCATACTTTTGATGACTTCGGTCGTGCATTTTTCTCTCTGCTTGTGCTAACATTATCCTCTGCTTTGACCGCCTCTGCCATTTTTCAACCCGTCTTCCAGAGTTCGTCACGTGTAGCAAATGTACCTATGTGTATAATAACTTAGACCCAACTAATCAATTATTAAATTATTTGCCAACTATTTTAACACTCGATTTTAATAGATTTAATCAATTAGTTGTTGCAGCCCTACCTCACACACTCACATATTCATTCACACACACTCATATTCACTCACACACTCATATTCACTCAACACACACTCACATATTCACTCACACACACTCATATTCACTCACATATTGTTGTAGAAAACAATTTTATTACTTTGTGTTAGTGGACAAATATCCTTAAATGAATATTAGTTAAAAATTACAAAGTATAATTACTGTCACGCCTTCGTCCTGTCAGTCTGTTGTCCCCGCCATGTGCTTTATTCGCACATGGCTATGTTTTGTTTATGTCCTTGTCTCCGCCCTCGTCCCGCCTCCTCGTCCGTGTCATGTGTTACCCGTCCTCGTTATCTGTCCAGGTGTTTCTCGTTTGTGTGAGTACTTAAGCCCTCTTGTTTCACGTCCTGTTTGTCGTTCATTTCACTTCATTATGTATTGTTCTCCGGTCTTGTCATGTCGCGTCGTTTATCTCTCGTTTCTAGTCAAGTCATGTTTGTTTCCTAGTTTTGTCGTTTAGTGTATTTTCTGTCTCAGTATTTTATGTCCTCGTCTTGTAGTTCCCTTTGTAGTTTGCCTGTGTTTTGTTATATCTTTGGTTATTAAATATATCCCGTGTTTTAGCGAATGCGTCCGCCTCCTTCAATCCGCCCCCCGTCCCTGACAATTACATATTCATTGTATGAAACCTTGTATTTTATATGTACTCATATGAATGACTAACCAGTATTTACACATGCATTTAAACAGTTTAGATCCTGCACACTAACTGGCATGTTGACTCAGTATTTACACCTTTCTAAATTCTTAGATTTCTAACATTGAACAGATCTGCACTTAGGCTTTTAGTATAAATTACAAGTGTTAGCCAGGACAGCTGAACTTTAGGGGCAGGTTGACCTGAAGTCCATTAGTGTCTCTTCCTAAATTATGGTGACAGAGAAGGAGTGTGGGAAGAAAAGGTATATTGTCAGCCTCGCTAAGAATGAATGTCTTTGGGGTCACAGGTGCATGGGAAACTGGCGCGAGAAAGCTGAGTACTAACATGTCTTATTATGCATATTAATATATGTTAATCAGCCAGAAACGCCTCACCACCAGGCTATACGTCATATGGGGTATAACTGTTGGAGTCAGATTTTGAGAGCTCAGAACTTTGCGTGGAAAGGGCATTATGATGTTTTTCATGTATTAAGTTCTCCTGGATCCAGTTTGTTATAAAAATACTTTGATTTGCTTTGAACTTCACTCGACTGGTTTCTGCAACACTTCCGGAACGACCACGCCTCCCTGGAGAGGGAGGGTGTATTTTGGACCTTTTGGAGATCTTCTAAATTTTAATTACTTTGGGAACGGTCCAAAAGAACATTTTAATCTACAATATTCACTCACACACTCACATATTCACTCACACACTCACATAATCACGCACACACTCACATAATCACGCACACACACTCATATTCACTCACACACTCACATATTCACTCACACACTCACATAATCACGCACACACACTCATATTCACTCACACACACTCATATTCACTCACACACACTCATATTCACTCACACACACTCACATAATCACGCACACACTCACATAATCACGCACACACTCACATAATCACGCACACACTCACATATTCACGCACACACTCACATATTCACGCACACACACTCATATTCACGCACACACACTCATATTCACTCACACACACTCATATTCACTCACACACACTCATATTCACTCACACACACTCATATTCACTCTCACACACTCATATTCACTCTCACACTCACATATTCACGCACACACTCACATAATCACGCACACACTCACATATTCACGCACACACACTCATATTCACTCACACACTCACTTATCCACTCACACACACTCACTTATCCACTCACACACACTCATATTCACGCACACACACTCATATTCACTCACACACTCACATATTCACTCACATATTCACTCACACACACCCATAGTCACTCACACACACCCATATTCACTCACACACTCACTTATCCACTCACACACTTACATATTCACTCACACACTTACATATTCACTCACACACACTCATATTCACTCACATATTCACTCACACACACTCATATTCACTCACACACACTCATATTCACTCACATATTCACTCACACACTCACATATTCACTCACACATTCACTCACACAATCACATATTCACTTACACACTCACACTCATATTCAATCACACACACTCATATTCACTCACACACACTCATATTCACTCACACACACTCATTTATCCACTCACATACTCACTTATCCACTCACACACTCACTTATCCACTCACACACACTCACTTATCCACTCACACACACTCACTTATCCACTCACACACACACTCATATTCACTCACACACACTCATATTCACGCACACACACTCATAGTCACTCACACACACCCATAGTCACTCACACACACCCATATCCACTCACACACTCACTTATCCACTCACACACTTACATATTCACTCACACACACTCATATTCACTCACACACACTCATATTCACTCACACACACTCATATTCACTCACATATTCATTCACACACACTCATATTCACTCACACACACTCATATTCACTCACACACACTCATATTCACTCACATATTCACTCACACACTCACATATTCACTCACACATTCACTCACACAATCACATATTCACTCACACACTCACACTCATATTCAATCACACACACTCATATTCACTCACACACACTCATATTCACTCACACACACTCACTTATCCACTCACACACACTCACTTATCCACTCACACACACACACTCATATTCACACACACACTCATATTCACTCACACACACTCATATTCACGCACACACACTCATATTCACGCACACACACTCATATTCACTCTCACACACTCACATATTCACTCACACACTCACATAATCACGCACACACTCACATATTCACGCACACACACTCATATTCACGCACACACTCACTTATCCACTCTCACACTTTCATATTCACTCACACACACTCATTCACGCACACACACTCATATTCACTCTCACACACTCATATTCACTCTCACACACTCACATAATCACGCACACACTCACATATTCACGCACACACACTCATATTCACGCACACACACTCATATTCACGCACACTCACTTATCCACTCACACACACTCATATTCACGCACACACACTCATATTCACGCACACACACTCATATTCACGCACACACACTCATATTCACGCACACACTCACATATTCACTCACACACTCATATTCACTCACACACTCACATATTCACACTCATATTCAATCACACACACTCATATTCACTCACACACACTCATTTATCCACTCACACACTCACTTATCCACTCACACACACACTCATATTCACTCACACACTTTCATATTCACTCACACACACTCATATTCACTCACACACTCACATATTCCCTCACACACTCACATATTCCCTCACACACTCACATATTCCCTCACACTCACATATTCCCTCACACACTCATATTCACTCACACACACTCATATTCACTCACACACACTCATATTCACTCACACACACTCTCATATTCACTCACACACACTCTCATATTCACTCACACACACTCACATATTCACTCACACACACTCACATATTCCCTCACACACTCATATTCACTCACACACACTCACATATTCACTCACACACTCACATATTCCCTCACACACTCACATATTCCCTCACACACTCATATTCCCTCACACACACTCATATTCCCTCACACACACTCATATTCCCTCACACACACTCATATTCCCTCACACACACTCGTATCCACTCACACACACTCGTATCCACTCACACACACTCGTATCCACTCACACACACTCGTATCCACTCACACACACTCGTATTCACTCACACACACTCGTATTCACTCACACACACTCGTATTCACTCACACACTCACATATCCCCTCACACACTCACATATCCCCTCACACACTCACATATCCCCTCACACACACTCATATTCACACACACACACACTCATATCCACTCACACACTCATATCCACTCACACACTCATATCCACTCACACACTCATTTATCCCCTCACACACTCACTTATCCCCTCACACACTCACTTATCCCCTCACACACTCACATATTCCCTCACACACTCACATATCCCCTCACACACTCACATATCCCCTCACACACTCACATATCCCCTCACACACTCACATATCCGCTCTCACACTCACATATCCCCTCACACACTCACATATTCCCTCACTCACACACACTCATATTCACTCACACACACTCATATTCACTCACACACACTCATATTCACTCACTCACCCACACGCTCACATATTCACTCACACGCTCATATATTCACTCACACACACTCATATATTCACTCACACACACTCATAATCACTCACACACTCACATAATCACTCACACACTCACATAATCACTCACACACACATTCACATAATCACTCACACACACATTCACATATTCACTCACACACTCACATAATCACTCACACACTCACATAATCACTCACACACACATTCACATATTCACTAACACACTCACATAATCACTCACATATTCATTCACACATTCACTCACACACACATATTCACTCACACACTCAAAGCTATGGACAAAGTTGCACAGAAAGGCCACCTACGGACATGCTTAAGGACTGTGGGAGGAAACTGGAGCACCCAGAGGAAACCCACACAGACACTGGGAGAACACAGAGCCCTTTATATAAGACTTAAAGAGTAGTTTGTTATTCACTTTTCATCTTATTTTGTAAAAACAATGCATTGTTTACGACAGGAGGCAGAGACGTTTACACATTACAGTCAAATGAATAAAATCAGAGCTGCATTCAGTTCTTACGTCAAGATGAAACCTGATATTTCTTCCTTGTTTATAAACATCTCTAGTTTTATTAAAAGCACAGTACATCGTGTCATATCAGTCACCAGACCATTTTCTTTCCTGTATGGTGTGTCTCTGCCTTTTTCTAAAAATATTCTAATATTAATTTCACACACATTTACCACTGAACACCCCTCGACATAAACTCACATATAAATATGTGACGCTGTGGAAGGAAGATGTGTTATGAATTCTGAATAATGTTGACTATTTGTGTGTGTAGTGATGTAAATATAAATCATTACATGTTCAGTCCTAATAGCAATAAATATCATCACTTAGTGAAAGTCTCTTACTCACCAGTGACGCTTAAGTAGAATGCGTCACTGTCTGTGTAGTAGTCTGGGTCTCCTCTCTGAGCTCTGCACCTGTACCAACCTCCATCAGAGACACTAACTGAGCTGATGGTGTAGAAGCTGGTTGTGATCTCAGGGATCTGTGAGCCTTTGAACCAGCTGAATGTACATCCAGCAGACTGACCCAGTGTACATTATTTGGAAACCTCTCTTTCATATTGTTTGAAGTTAAAGAGTAAAAGAGATGTCAGACTTTACACACTGCTCTGAGTCTCAGAATCACTACACACTCTCAGATGTATATTTTGCTACTTTTATTATTTTACTGTAATTTTATATAAACATATGAACATGAGCAAATTAAGCCTGTGTCCTAGGTATGAAAATGTGAGCTAATTTTCTTCTCACAGCTACAACAATTAAAAATCAATCTTCTTCTGTTTTAGCACGAACTTGTTATTCGTTATTTGTGACTGTAGATAAAACACAGACAAAGCTTTATTTCACTGGGTTAGAAAGAGTCAAACACACACTGAAATAATAAAGTAAAGCTTCTAAAAACTGTCCCCATCAGATGAACAAAATTTTATCTACACTCCTGAAAGAGCATCCATTCTTCTGCTGTGAGCTATGGGTCTGAAAGGATGTGTAAATGTCAGGAATCAATCCACCCCAGAGTCCAGACCTCAACATCACTGAATGTATTTGGGTGATTTGAATCTTTGAGAAGCAGAGTATCAAAAAACATATAAAACTGAACTTTGGAGGTTTGGAGGCTCCTGAATCTCCTACAAAACTGAAACTATAACAAATGAATTGAACACAAACATAAGCGAATGTAGGCTGTGTTCTCAATTGTGAGCTCATTTTCTTCTCAGTTACAGCTACAACAATTAAAACAAACCCTCCTCTCCTTTATGCACCAGCTCCACTACAGAAGACCCTGAATGTTGTTTATTTTCCACTTTGAGGCTGTGGTTAAACTCAGACTAAGCTTTACTTCAGTGGATCAGTGCACTTCTTGCTCATGAAGCAGCTGTAATGAGACGAGCTGCAGTGCTGTGAAACAGAGTTAAAAATTAAATATTAAATAATAATAAAAACCCTTCTAAAAATGTGCTGAATAAACCTCCACAACCGTCTCCATCAGATAAACACTTAAACATTTTATCCACATTCTTCTGCTGTGAGCTATGGATCTGAAAGGATGTGAAAATGTCAAGAATCAATCCACCCCAGAGTCCATCTGAGAGCGAGTGTCCCCTCACTGTAGACACAGACAAAGAGTGTGAGCAGCTCTAATCTAATCTAAGTGAAAATAAACACACTTCTTCTACAGAGAACACACACACAAACACACACACACACACACACACACTTTAATGCACCGTTACTCATTACTTATTCTATTTGCTGAATTTACAACACAACAATGTGGACTGAGCCATATCAACAAATCAGTGTCAATGTCTAAATTGACAAAAGTGTAGTTTGACTATTATTACACTATAACTACTATATAACAATTATATTATATTATTATTATTATTATTATTATTATAAAGATTATAACTAATAAGAAGATACACCTCAAACCCACAGACTCACCAGACACAGTCAGTGTAACAGCATCACTGATCTCTGACTTCTGAGAGTCACTTTTCCTCTCCCCTCTGCAGGTGTATTTACCGCTGTTAGACTCTGTAACAGAGCGGACTGTAATCTCCTGTGATCTACTGAACTGCTTTAGTTCATTATTATCTTTAAACCAGATGTAATTCCACTCAGTGTCTCCTCCTGCCTCTATGTCACATCTCAGAGTGACAGTCTCTCCTTTAAACACATGTTCATAAGACTTTAGGATGGACACCACAGCTTAGAATGTAATTAATTACTAGTGAATTTTGTAAGTGTTAATGTATTTTAAAAATTGCTGCTATAAAAAGGTTCAGTATCTATTTAAGGGTCCTTCCTCGATAAATCAAATCAAATCACATGTCACATACATAGTCACACATGGTACATCACACAAAGAACCGCATCATTCATTCATTCATTCATTCATTTTCTCATTTAAAAGGCTTACATCTAATTCAGGGCTGTGGGGGGTCAGGAGTCCACCCAGAATCACTGGCACAAGGCAGGAACACACCCTGGACCACTCACACTGTCATACATTCACTCACACACTCACTCATACACACACACAAACTCACACATTTACTCACACACACTCACTCACAAAATCACTCACACACTCACAGCTGTGAACACTGTAGCAGTGTTAATCCACCTACCCACGTGTGTGTGGACTGTGGGACTATACCTGAGCACACAGAGGAAACCCATACAGACACAGGGAGAACACAGAGTCCTATTGTCTTTATATTGAAGAGTGGAACCGTAGTGTGTTCTTCATCTTTCATTTAATTTTGTAAGAAAAGTAAATGCTTTGTTTATGGGGGAGACAGAGCCGTTTAGGTTTGTGTTATTTATAAAACTGGATCCTCGTGTTGGATTAATGTTTAAGACACAACTAGATTTAGTGAAAAAACCCTGAGAATTACTTACACATCACAGAGAAATTAATCAAATCAAAGCTGGTAAATGAAATGTTTAAATCAGAATAAAACCTAATTGAATCTTTTTTCATCATTAGTGAATGGGCCCCCTCCAGGATGTGTTCCCGCCTTGCGCCCAATGATTCCAGGTAGGCTCTGGACCCACCACGACCCTGAATTGGATAAGCGGTTACAGATAATGAATGAATGAATGAATGAATGAATGAATGAATTATTGAGTGATGCTTACTGGGTCACATCTGTCTTATTGTGAACAATCACTTTATTTAAACTTGGTCATATTAGTCTTGTTTACAGTCACCGTATCTACACTCCTACTACACTTTTAACTTTATTTTATCCTGCTACTGTATTATTATTATTATTATTATTGTTATTATTATTATTATTATTATTGCAACTTTTCATTAATATTTATTTTCATTTCTTTTACATCATCTTATTTATTGCAATTATTCACTGCTAGTTTTATTGTAACATTGTATTTGTTTTATTTTTTCAACTGAGCTGTTGTAACAATTGTTTTTCTCTTCAGAAAGTGATTTATGTACCTCTCTATCTACAGGGGTTAGACAATGAAACTGAAACACCGGTCATTTTAGTGTGGGAGGTTTCATGGCTAAATTGGACCAGACTGGTGGCCAGTCTTCATTAATTGCACATTGCACCAGTAAGAGCAGAGTGTGAAGGGTTAATTAGCAGAGGGTAAGAGCACAGTTTTGCTCAAAATATTGCAATGCACACAACATTATGGGTGACATACCAGAGTCCAAAAAGGGCAAATTGTTGGTGCACGTCTTGCTGTCGCATCTGTGACCAAGACAGCAAGTCTTTGTGATGTATCAAGAGCCACGGTATCCAGGGTAATGTCAGCATACCACTAAGAACTACGAAACACATCCAACAGGATTAGTGGACGCAAGAGGAAGCTGTCTGAAAGGGATGTTCGGGTGCTAACCCGGATTGTATCCAAAAAACATAAAAGCACGGCTGAATTTACTGAATTATTTGCTGAATTTACAACAGTGTGGACTGAGCAATGTCAACAAATCAGTGTCAATGTCTAAATCTACAAAACAAAAATTGGACTGTTATAACACTATAACTACTATATAACTATTATATTATATTTATTATAATTATTACAAAAATTATAACTAACAAGAAAATAAAACAGAAACCCAAGGACTCACCACCAGCATCAAAAGTATCATCATCACTCATCTCTGACTTCTGAGGGTAATTTATCTTCTGAGCTTCAGGATCGTTTGTTTACCTCATTATCATATCCATATAAATTAATCAGGACTTAATGTTACTATAAAATGGTTAATTATCTATTTAAGTGTCCTTCCAGGAAAATGTGTCTCTAAATGGTTAGAGGAATGGATGAAGAATTCTAGACAATAACTTTTATTTGGTAAAAATCCTTTAGTTTGGATGTTCTTTAAAAACATTTTTAAAAATCTGAGAAAAAGATCTTTTACAAAAATTAATTCATTCATTATCTGTAACCGCTTATCCAGTTCAGGGTTGCAGTGGGTCCAGAGCCTACCTGGAATCACTGGGCACAAGGCAGGAACACACCCTGGAGGGGGCGCCAGTCCTTCACAGGGCAACATACACACTCACATCTACGGAGTCGCCAATCCACATGTGTTTTTGGACTGTGGGAGGAAACAGGAGCACCCGGAGGAAACCCATATGAACACAGAGAACACACCAACTCCTCACAGACAGTCACCCAGAGGAAACCCCCGCGGACACAGGGAGAACACACCAAACTCCACACAGACAGTCACCCGGAGCGGGAACCGAATCCACAACCTCCAGGTCCCTGGAGCTGTATTTCTGTAACCTGCTGCACCACCGTGATGCCCCTCTTTTACAAAAATGGTTCTCCAGAATGAACCAATGCGAGATGTGCTAGGGAATCAAATTACATCACACAAAGAATCAAATAATTCATTCTTTCATTCACTTTTTGTAACTGCTTATCTACCTTGTGGTTTGTCTAGAACACACCCTGGATGGGGAGCCAGTCCATCACAGGGAATCCCACACTCACACAGTAGCAGTGCTAATCCACCTACCCATGTGTGTGTGGACTGTGGGAAGTAACTTGAGCAGATGGAGTGTCAAAGTCACACAGCTCCAGGGACCTGGAGGATGTGGGTTCAAGTCCCACTCTGGGATTGTGAGGAGTTTGGTGTGTTCTCCCCGTGTCCACTTGGGCTTCCTCCCATAGTCCAAAAACACATGGTGGTAAGTGTATTGGCGACTCAAAAAGTTTCTGTAGGTGTGAGTGTGTGTCGCCCTGTGAAGGACTGGTGCCCCCTCCAGGGTGTATTCCCGCCTTGTGCCCAATGATTCCAGGTAGGCTCTAGACCCGCCGCGACCCTGAACTGGATAAGGGTTACAGATAATGAATGAATGAATGTAACTGGAAGAGATTTGTGGCTTTTTTGTTGAATTTCAAAATCCTCCTAACAATGAACTTCAGTGCCGTTTAAACCAAGCTACCCTGTGAGCTGCTTGGTTTAACGGCGAGTTTTATGCAGCTGTAGATGAGGCTTCGTTGCGTTGGTGCTTTGGAAAGTATCTGCCTTCAACACGACAGGGACAAGTTAATCTAGTATTAGTTAGTATTTTTTTATTGTGATATTGCTCTCTCTTGTGTTTTTGGTGTTTTTCCTTAGTCTCTCTCGCTTCAAAAACACTCAGAATTCCCAAATCTCTCCCGAACCCGCTGTGATATAGTTCATTTTCGCTGGCTGTATTGTGCCTTCTGTAAAAATGGTAAATATGGGCTAAAAAAAAACACATTTATGCTCAGCCAAAATGGCTTCGTATTTAATGTTCATGCTCGATGACCGCTGCTGTATGCTTTCATGATGTATTTTCATAAAAAAGGGAGCCTTTTGGGATTAGGTTTAAAAATTGCTCAATGCATACTACTTGCACATTTGAAACACTTTTTTGAGATCATTTTAATGAAATGAAAGTATGGCATTATCACTAATTTGATATTCAGTGTCACATCAAGGCTAATGTAGAAATGATGAGCAGTTAAACTGGTTTGAAATGGATCTATACAAAGCATTTTAGTTTTGATGAAAATTACCTAAAACAAGCAAAATATAATACCCCACCCCTTCAAAAAAAATAAAAATAAATATAAATAAATATATATTAAACTATACACAGCTGGAGGGCAAACTATGATTAATTTAAGGGTGCCATTTGCCTTCCACTCTAGACGACCAAACTGTTCCACTGATTCAGAGTTGCTGAACATATTTTTCTTTGATAGAGTTTTTTTTCTTAATTGACTTGTTTCTCCAGTTTGCTAAAAGGAAAAGAAGTCTTGCCTTCTGGGATTCCTGAAACATTTCAAGACCTGGACCAGAGTCTATGTGAAGTAAGACCCACTTATTATTTTAGTTAAAATAACTTGATTTCCTTGAGTCAGCCTGATGTAATATTTAAAGTTCAATGAATCTTACAAAACTGAGTTGGTGTAACAAACGATTTTTTGTTCTTACTTAAAAATTCTTCTAGTTGGATGTACTTAAAAAGGTCCACGCAAAAGGTTGCTTTGATTTTTTTAAATAAATCCAACACATCATTTTTTCCAGTGTATAAATAGATGAACAAACTCTCTAAAGAGAGTTATCTCAGTTCTCTATTCTGTACTAATCACAGTTCTCTATTTTAGTGCATTTTTATTTGCTTAAAAAACAACAAAAAAATCCACTAATTCACCAACAATTCATTTTCACTAAAATGTAAAGAAGTGTAATCCATGTTGATGAAGGGACCTTATGTTTAACAGAACACAGAGCCCTGACCAAGGTGGGGTCCTGGGCAAGATTGTGGCTGCTGTCCCTTGCAGCCTTTATTCATTGATCACTGTGTTTATAAATTCTGCCTTTTTTTTTTAAATACCGGCTGGAGGCTGCTACGTTGTTAAGCTTTGTCTCTGTCACTCTTTCCAGTCCTGCTCCCTGTCTTCAAACAAACTCTGTTGATATTCAGAACCATAGTTCCCTGAATAAACCTGTGGAGCTGAATTTGGAAGTTTCTGATTCTCCAGTGGGAAACATCATTGGAAATCTGATCTTGTCAAAAAGAGGTCAAAGACAGTAACTCTGAGAAACTGAGGCTCTTCATTTACTATTCTGTGATCTCATTTTAACACGGTGTGGCCACTGACACAGAATCAAAAACAGACTTTAAAACGATTTTAAAAATGCATTTAGTAATAGCCCCAAATAAATGAATAAATGATTTCAATTTTATTTGCAGATAACAATCAAATCAATGACAGCTTCACACAGCTGAAGAGGAATTTAAAAGTTTAAAATGTATGAGCTCTCAGATTTCACAAACTCAAAATTAGTGTCATCTTTATGATTTTTTATTTATTAATATTTATATTTCTGGTAGGGCATTAGATATTTCATGAGCATGATTTATTACTGAAAAATGTCTGATCACTTTGCAACAATAAAGCTGCTCCATTTTAACACGTGACACAGCTGATTGTATAAAGCTTATGTATAAAACTAACCACAGTGTCTGCTGTACCTCTGTAGATTTAAAATGTAGATGTTACCAGAAGTTACTTTTGGATTTATATTGTAACATTTACTGAGTTACTGTGAGTCTGGGCAGTGTCTACACACTTGACGATTATTTAGTCACAAATGCAAGCTTGTTCACATTGTAGGTCACACTCCATCAAAACTTTACTACAGCACTGGGTCCACATTACATTTCTGAACTAAAGATTTACTGAAGAAAGAAATCCTTCTGAAATTAAACCTCCAGACGTTCTCATATGAGTCCTCCAGTCCTCGTATGACCTTTACAATGTGAAGAATACTCTGTAATACTCTGTGTATGTGAATGATAATGAGACAGTTCAGTAGATGCATGTAATTATTCACCTTCAGTTTGTCCGCGGTGGAAGAGCACAACCAGCACTGCAGCAGAGAGAGAAACAGAGGACATGACGTATTAGTGTGAAACATCAGCAGGTAACACACACAGAATGAAGAAATCTGAAAGAGCTGGAGCTATTATTATTATGTACAAATACACAATTTATGAGCAAATGAAAAAAATGCAAAATAAAATCATTGTAGTTGTGTAAATAAACATAATTTTAACAGAGTTACAGCCCCTGGGAACACATTTTGAAATATATATTTACTTAGTTTGAGGCACAGAATAAGTGGCAGATTTATTCAGTTTGAGGCTCAGAATGAGCGCTGGGTTTACTCAATGTGACGCTCAGAATGAGTACCTTTTATATTCAGTCTGAGGCTTGGAACAAGCTGCATTTATTTGGGCTGAAGCTTTATTCGTAATGACTGCAAGCTCAAGCGTGCGATTGCTCAGACTTGACAAAAGGGCAGAGCCATGTTTGCTCTGTGATTGGTCGGGGTAAAGGTTACATAAGCCTTACCCACCCAAAAGAGGAGAGAAATACGGGTAAATAGACTTTGGGAAGATACTGATAAGAAATTGTACATTTACACTGTGGGCCCTGAGGAGACCGATGAACTTATTTAGAAAGAAAACTCTGTATGTAGTTGCAGGGCCTTTAAAAGTCTAAAAATCACTGGATTTTAGCTCAAAGTCAAGTCAACTACAATATCCTTTCTGATCATAAACCATTCTGGTGGAGAACAAGGTCTGAAACATGGGTCACAATGGAACACAGGTTTTCTGTAAAATGTTTTATCCTCCACCATTTCCCCACAGCACCATCATCTGCTGAACTTACAGTAAGTGTTAGTGCAGCCAAAGTGGGACCTGACGTAGTGTGGGAGGAATAAGCTCATTAAGTGTCAATAGTCAGTTAAATGTGATTAATAAGTTCAGAAAATGTTTTGCCACTGAGCATTTTTCACTGGTTGTGTTTTATTATTGTAGCTTCGACCATAATTTAAAATAAATGTATTGTAGTGGTGTCAATCCAAAAATAAAATAATCAAGTTAATCACAACAACATTCTGTGGTTAATCATGAGTAATCCTCTGTATTTTCTTGTATTTTGAAAGAAAGATATAACAAATAAATGTTGAAAGTTGCATGACTGAGGAAAATAAACCAAATTTTATAACATTTCTGAATAGTTTCTATGATATTTAAATTAGAATCCCTCAACTTGATGAGTAAAAGTTTCAGGGAAAGAGTTAACATCAAACACAACGAAACTCTGACACAAGCTTTAACTGAAAAAATTGCAGCACGCAACTCAGAGCTCAGACAATAAACCATTTCCATATTCCATCTTCAAAACCTTTATAACAGATAAATGTGTGCAATAAGGCAGGCACGAGAGAAAAATAATGTGCTGAACTTCTTTCTTTGTGTGAGTGAGTGAGTGAGGTATAGTTAGTTAGTTAGGTAGTTATCAGATATAATCCACATGTTCAATACGTGTTCTTCAATGGTCAGGACCCCCTCAGGACCGCTGGACCACCACAGAGCAGTTAATATCAGGTGGTGGAACATGTGTCTAAAATAGTGGAAACTGAGTGGCTACAGTGTTTAAAAACTCCAGCAGCACTGCTGTGACTGATTCACTCAAGTGTAACACACACTATAACAACACAACATCCATCTCACTGAAGCACTGACAGTCTATGACCCGTATAACACCCCCTGCTCTGTGATGGGCAAAGTATGCAGATGAACTTCAGACTGTAATTGTAGAACTAGTGTAAGATCCCAGTGTGCATCAGCGGTAACCAGCAGGGGTCTCTAGACAGCACAGTAGGAGAGTAGGAAGCTCGCTTTAACAGAAGCCTTGGGGTAATTAGTGCCCTATTGGGCTCTGTACATAAGACTCAGAAACAGTAGCTCAGTGTCACACCTTTGCAGAAGTACAACAAATACAGCATCTCAGAGAGTTGTTTCTGAAAAGAGAAAGAACCAGGCAGTTCTTAGAGCTTGCTGTATATGAACTCTCCTTTAGTTTTCCTGCATTTTTGCTCTTTGACGTGTAAAGAATAAGACCCCATATTCATGCCGACATAAGCCTCTTTCACACAAACACGGTAACCCAGAAATACTTCAGATTTCACCCGGAAGAGCAGTATGTGTGAACACAAATGTCAATAAAGTGTGTACTGGATTTTATCTGGACTTTGTCCTCACTCTTAAAAATGATGATCTACAAGGGTTCTTTATTTATTCATTTATCGTTACATTTATATAGTGCCTTTATAGGCGCCAAAGAACACTTTACAATCAACACTGCAGAGGTAAGTATTCCATTTAACATTCAGTTCACACACACAAACACACACACAAACACACACACACACAGGTGACAAGCAGCAGCCAAATGTGCACAGCATACTCACAACCAGGAATGACCTGGAGGACTGCATCTGACACTAGGGACTCACCCAGGACAGAGCACCAGTCTGTATCTGAGCATACACACACTCACTCACACACATACAGACATTTATTCACATACACACTCATTCACTCACACACCAGGACAGTTATTAGAGAAGCTAGTTCAATTCACTCAAGACACAGGGAGAACATGGAAACACCACCTAGAAAGAGCTCGAACCCAAGACCCCAGCGCTGAGAGGACACACTAACCACAAAGACACCGTGCCGCCTCTAGATAGAACCCTCAACATCTGAAGAACCTTTTGCATGATTAAAGGGTTCTTTCCATCATGAAGGTGTTCTTCAGGTTGATGGAGAATGTGCTGTAACTGCTTCTAAAGAGAACCTTTTAGAGAAGGGTTCTATATGGCACCAATAATGGTTCTTTCATTGTAAGAAACCTGACATCGTAACAAGAGAAGAACCCTTTTGGTGCCATAGAGAATCCTTCTCTAAAAAGTACTATATAGAACCATATACACATTCTGCATCAATCTGAGGAACCCCTTCACAATGTAAAAAACCATTTAATCATTCAAAAGGTTCTTCAGGTGTTTAGGGTTCTATTTAGAACCATTTCCTTTAATAAAGAACCTTGTAGAACCATAATCAGAGTGAGCCCATGTGTGAACAGAGCTGTTAATGTGCAGTAAGGAGCTGAACCTGGGCTTGCTTTACATGGATTTAAAAAAAATGAAGAATCTGCATTCCCTCCCTGAAAAAAAAGCAGTGAATTTCCCTCAGAAACATTATTAACTACGGTGTAAGCATGGTCCCTGTTGCTGTTCTTTTTTTAATACAAATTGATTTAATTAAAGCTTAATCAGGACAATTTTGAAATATTAAAGAATGAGAACATGAAAATATTAGATTTTCAGTTATTAACAAAGTCCTTAATTAAGTAGTAAATTATTGGAGGTCAGATGGTGCACCACCTCTTACTGCTCCACGTACCACCAGTGATACTCCTCCCACAGTTAGAGAACCACTGTCATAAAACAATAGCATTGTTTGGGGTTATGGCTCTCTCACCTCTTTAAACCACTCCTTACACCATGTCGGATCACGACCTGAACCCTTGGTTTGGTTTTACACAGATTTACCCAATAAAACAAGTCAGAAACTCCCTCTACAGTGTCCCACACAACGTTTACTTTTACTCACATTCTACGTGTCTGTGTTACAGTGTGGTCTTATATGATACTGAACAAAAATACACTGACATTATATCATTCTGGTTTGTTGCTGTATCGATTGGAGTAAAGTCTCTGTGTTGTGTGTTTGTAAAGTCTTTATGGAGGTACAATGTGTGGACAGTAAACACTGCTGTTTATTCAGAGACATGTCCTTGTCTTAGAGAAATTATGCCGGCTTTATTTACAGAACGGGTTTCTAATTAGTTTGATCTTAATGTTGTCTAAAGTCTAAGTAAATGTAACAATTTAATTCTAGTTTATTCCCTAAAAAAGACCAAGCAATCATTTTACAACATTGTTGTTCTGTGGAATGAGCCTCAGTAGCTGGAGAATGGTGTTATTATAAACAATAAATCTGAGAGTTATTTTCTACTAAATGATACTAAAGCCCCTGTTATTCTTTGTTCTTCTTTAAACTCTAACCATAGCCCTAAAGTTTAAGTGGAATAGTTCACAAAGAGTTGCTGAAAATATAGAGTGATTTATATTCTGTCTTCACTTGTGCTAAATTCTCTCCTCTGCTGTAAAGGATCCAGAAACCCTGCATCTGAAACTCTCTGACTCTAAATTCACAGAAAAGATGTTTTTAATGAACAGCTTCATACAGCAGCACTCACTCTAATGAAAATATTAACTTTTACTACTCACAGAGCATCACACAGAGACGACTGAACTCCATACTGCTCCAGATGAGTCTGAGAAATGGACTGTGTTCAACACCACTTCCTCTGCTCTTAAACACAGAGAGAGAGAGAGAGAGAGAGAGAGAGAGAGAGAGAGAGAGAGAGAGAGAGAGAGAGAGAGAGAGAGAAAGAGAGAGAGAGAGACAGGAAAAGAAATCTAAAGAGCACTTTTACATCGATATATGAATAACCATTTTACACATTAGACTCACGGTCAAGTTCAATTGGATGAAGCCTCTTGTGGGAAAAAAGAAACGTAGGCCCTAACTGAAAGCAGTCCTCTATTCTTTAATAAAATAAAAGGGCAATCTTCATGTGATGAGGTCTGGTCTGGAATCAGCCTCATCCCCATAATTATTTAGACACTGTATCCCATAAAATATTTTATCCAGTGTGTAACCTGTGAGGTCACACCACGTTGTTCAGAGCTGGTGAAGAGTTGATGCTGAATTTTAGCCACAGGGCTAAGGCTATGTTCACATTTCTAGACTGAAGTGACTCAAATCTGGCTTTTTTTCCAGGACTGTGTGGACATGTCAGATCCTATCTTTTCAGATCAGATTTTCATATGTTAGATCGGATACATATCAGATGCATGAATGTAAACAGATCGCATTTCATGTGTTTAATGCAGCTGTGCAGGACTTTGGTGTAGACGCGGTTATATAAGCACTTACATCCTGCACTACACAGGGCCTAGGGACCTATTTTGGACGGAGCACACACACGTACCAATTTAAGCCATTTAAGGGTCAGACTTGTTCACACTGGTTCACATTGCAGACAGATACATGTCACTCACATTTATAATTGTGAACCATCGACAACAAGAGAACCACTAACCCTTCATTTTAAGTTTAAACTGGATTGATAAATACTTAATTTTGTTACATAAATATTGCAATAAATTTAAGTATTCAAAGAACATGCAGAAAGTACAAAGGGAACTCGTCAACTGAGCGCTGCATCCCCTTCCAAACGGCCCCTCCTTACCTTTCTGTCTATCTCTGATATGTATGTGTAAAAGTGTAAATGTGTGGTGCAATAAGAAAAGAAAGATCTACACCAAAGTAGGACAGAGAAATTAACCAATTACCCTAGATCCAAATGTAAAAAAATATATAAACTAACAATTTAAGATAAAAAGAGGATATAGCTGTATATCTCTCTTTCTCTCTCTGAGAACCCGTGTCCTTTGGAGAGTGCTTCTCTGCTGTGCCTCATTTACAGAATGTGTAGCTAATAGTCCACTAATGGGCTGCAAGAAGGAGGGGTAGTCCTCAGGATCCCAAAACGTCAGCCTTTCTAGTGTTAAATGTCAAATTTGTTCACATTGCACACAGATACATGTCACTCACATTTATGATTGTGAACCATCAAGATAGACAAATCCAATCTAAGCAAATCAGTTAGAATTTATTAAAGAGGCTTTTAACCCTTCAGTGTCAGTTTAAACTGGATTGGTAAATGCTTCATTTTGTTGCATGAAAAAGAAATATATTTAAGTATAGAACATGCAGAAAGTACACTGAGGTCTTATCTGATTAGTGCTGCATCCCCTCCCAAACAGACCCCTCCTTAGTGGCCTCAAGGTGTCCATGACATCACACTTCAGCTGAATGTCTTTCATGTCTCTGGTTCGTCTGAGAAGTCTTGCAGTTGTTGTTTGTTGAGTTTAGTCTCATAATGTGTTTAGGTTTTCATCATTTAGTTTTTCTTTTTCTATTTTTTGTGGAAGGACAGTGGTTATTTGTTTGTCTAAAGTTCTGAATTGCCTTTATCACTGAAGAGCATAAGAAGAGTACACAGAGAGTGGTAATGCCTCCTACTCACTTTCACCCCAAGTCTGCTGTAATAAGATTATCACAGTCTTTTTTACATATTTAACTTCTCATTCAACTTCAGGAGGGTTCTCATCACATCAGCCCCAGTCACAGACACTGCTTCATCACCTGGAGAGGTGTGAGCCCATTGCCTCTGTGACAGGTGTCTCATAACGAGAATAGAACTTGATTAAATCATTTGGAAAGACAGAGTCATTGACGTGTATAAGATTACTTTTTGTATTCTGTGACAGTTTGGATCAGTGTTTCTGAATTTTCATGTCATTTTAATGCCTAGGCAGCCTCCATTTTCATCATTTCAACAGTGAGTTTGTTCTTTGTTTCCAAGTGCCATGTGCTCACCAGATCTAAAAGAGGCATTATGCACTTTGAGCAAGAAATATACTTTAGAACTCATCCAGCACCTGTGACTGTGTGGTAAGTTTCAGTGGCCACTATATCATCTACCCACTTGTTGATGAATGACAGATAACGCACCTTTCTTTAAGTGTGTGTAATACTCACATACAGCAGCACCTTAAACATGTTCCAGCCAGTGCAGCTAAAACAGACCCTGCAGGGCTCAAACTGCTCTTTCCGGCCACAATTTGATGGTTGTTGTGGCTGTTTGTTCACTTGTGCTCACTTCAGCCGTGGTTGGTATGTGAAGAACGGCGCTGCAGGATGTGACCTGACAGTTGAAGTGGATTTATAATCAAGTGTGTTCTATTGTTCTTGCTTGTGTGGAAACATGGTGCAAATCTAGGAGAATGTTCCTCAGATGTTTGAGTCTGAAATCAAGAACAACAGTGAAGCTCTCAGGGGGATTGTTCTGTAGTGAACTGACTGCATCATTGCTCCCCAGACGCAGTGTTTCACAATCTCACACAATGTTGTAAAAGCCAGTTATGAAAATGGCAGAGTTGTAGATATGGGGTAAATAATGAGGATAGCACTTTATATGTTGATTATTTTACTGCTGTAGAGCAATGAAAACATTTATGAACCAACATTAATGAACCATATTTTACATAGATGTGCAGTCCCCCATGAAAAAACATTCTCACATTCCAGTGTTTTATTGGGTTTTAATGCACTACACATAGATTCAGTTTTACTAATGTGTGTCTGATCCACTCATAGCAGTTAAAAATACTATCACACCACTAGAACATCAGTGACACTGCAGTGCTGAAAATGATCCAACACCCAAATTATACCTGCTCTGAGCTGAGGACCAGCACTACACCTCAACTCAACTCTGATTGTGTACAAAACATTATTAGAATGCACACACACTGCATGTGTTTTACATCTCTCTCATTGGTTTTCAGTTCCTCATTTTTTGAGGTTGTCATTGCCATTATACCAGTAGAACAGAAGTTACAAACACATATCTAACCATTCTCTGTTCTCAGAACTGAGAAGCTGTACTGTGGGTGTGAGACTGGTTGGTGTATGCAACAGTTCTTATATATTTCCATACACTCACATACTGGATATGGCTAATTTACTTTAATAGACCATTAATGAGTTCAGTGCAAATAAATCATTACAAACACATAAATATCTGTGCAAGAAATATATACTTTTAAGTTGCATTAATAATTATTCATGTGAAATAAAAATTAATGGGTGATTATTCACCACTGTCTGAGCTCTGAGTGAGATAACTGCTTCAGACAAAGTAAAGGAGTTTATAAAGAGTATCATTTATTCTTGTAACTCGTTTCCAACAGCATATTATTGACTAGTATTGACTAGTACCGGTGTATGTGCCAGTTATTTGGGCTCCAGGTGTTTCAGCTCCTCAGTAAAGCCGTGAAATGTTCAGTGCACCATTTGCTTTTATCAGTTTGGGGACAACTTGGTCAGTTAAGACATTCTGGACACAGCTGTTTTTTACTGACCTCAGATCTGCTGAGGTCTTTTTGTAACCTGCACCATATTTCAGACTAAGCCATGAGATTTTAGGCCACATATCCACACATAATCACACATACTCTGTCTTCTTTTTCAAATGTATTTCTACTTTCTGGTTGTGTAAATAAATAATGTAATAGTTTTGAACAATGGTTAAGCAGAATCTCTCCATGAATTTTGTAAATACTGTATCACCAGTTTAAAATAAATTTATTATTTTACACTGTTCATTAATTACAATAGGATCTGAAGTGAAAGACTCTTATGGGTCTAAGAGTCCTTATCGTCCTCATTACATTATCATATGTCCAGTCAAAATGTCATAATTGCTTGTTTAGGACTAATATTTGTCTAATAATTTGTTATTGTTAATCTATACTAAATTATCTTTTTAGATTTGTATGTAATTCATCTGTGATGTGTTGAGGGAGAATGAAATGTACACGGTGCTAACATTAGTTATATCTGAAAGCAGAGCTGTAGTTCCCAGTGTTTCAGCACTGACCTGAGCACCGCTGCAAAACAACCCCCTGTAGGAGGGACTGTGACTCCATTGGCCGCAGTACTGAACGATGGACAGATAACTCTGGCTGAGGATTGGCCACATATAAAGGTGATGACCAATTAAAAGCCATTCTCTGTTTAGGAGCCGTGGAGAGTCTGCCCCTCGCTCAGGCTGAGAGAGTGCTGCATGTTTCTGTCTCAAAGCATCGCAATAATACTGTGACCTCAAAAATACGGATTAAAACGCACCCCATATCGGTTCAAAATGCAAAAAAACTGTTAGTGCCCAAGTAATCCACGTTTTTTGGCAACAATAGGAGAGGAGAGACACTGCACCTTGAGGATTCAGAGGCAGGAGTTGGCACAGCGAATGAGGCCAAGGGACACTTGGGCTGGTAAAACAAAATGGTCCATCTCACTGGTTATAAGGCCTGAGAGAAGAAAGAAATTGTGAGATATGTGTGAAATATTGTGTGAGAAATTCTGGTCTGATACATATTCTAATCTACTGAGGTCACATATATTCCATTCTTAATTTAAATAGAGGAAGTGCTGTGTTTACAGGACCAACATTAGCTACTTGGTGCCAGAGTCAAAAACACAGTGTAAAGTGTATCACCAGATACCAGATAAGATCAAGGTTAAACTTGTGCTATTTTTATAGTTAACAGAAGTGTTGAGAGAGATATTTTGAAGCAGTAGCTTAAGCTACTCTTGATTAAAAATAGTCAAGCTGCAGCCGAGCTAATGATCTACACTACAAGCTAAAGCAAATTTAACCTTCTTTGGTCAACACTGGAGAACACACACACAAAAAAAGAACAAATTACATCTCTATCTAATAATACATTTTGTATTTGGACTAATTTGGCATTGTGAAGTTGAAAGATATGTATATTAATACTTGTTTTGCCTCATTTCCACAATTACAAACAAATTGTCTTTCTAGATTAGACTTCTTCAGATACTTACAGAATTAGAAGCTACATTTGTGAGAATATACATCTCTATCAGTCTCTTTCTTCTGAGGATCCAGTTCTACAAATTTTGTCTGGTGCCCAGAGGCAAGAAAATTAATCTCAACTTTAATCTCAACTAAACTCAACCTGGAGGTTGAGGGTTCGATTCCCGCTCCGGGTGACTATCTGTGAGGAGTTGGTGTGTTCTCCCCGTGTCTGCGTGGGTTTCCTCCGGGTGCTCCGGTTTCCTCCCACAGTACAAAAACACACGTGGATTGGTGACTCAAAATTGTCCATGTGTGTGTGTGTCTGTGTTGCCCTGTGAAGGACTGGCGTCCCCTCCAGGGTGTATTCCTGCCTTGCGCCCAATGATTCCAGGTAGGCTCTGGACCCCCCGCAACCCTAAATTGGATAAGCGGTTACAGATAATGGATGGATGTTTGTTTGTGGAAGCAGAAAACTACATCAAGGAAAAAGGCATCATTTTTAACACCCATCCTATCAACCCCTTACTCCCCCCGTACTTACAGGTTCTGAACAGCTGTTACAATAATAAAGGTCTAAATCACATTATGTAGCACAGCTTTGTCATTCAGAATAAACACAACCCACACCATTTATTATTAAAGTACTTATTTCATCTTTATTTCACTGTAGGTGTTGGTTTCTCTGTTCAAAGATCACAAATGCTTTTAAATGTTTATCGTAACAGAACAAAACCATGTATCTCCATTTTTGATGTTTCTCAAGTTTTCTCTGACTCTGGAAACACCAACTGCACTTTTATTCTGGGACAGTTTTCTTCACAAAAGTAACCAAAAACACTTCTTAAAAATACAATATATAATTTTTTCTTTCTCCTTTAAAAAAAATTTTTTTTCTCTGTGTTTCCATCTGAGAGCAACAACATATTTAAAAACACAATTCTGAACGAGTTATTTGTAAAAAAGCAAACAGAAGTCATCACATAACTCTGACTCTAATTTTGACAGACATCACTGTGATGGTACACTGTGTCTCCAGTAAAGACTGTGCTCTGAGACTCCACTCTCAGTCTGGGTTTTACTGCTGATATGAAATGATGAAGTCAGCACAGCGGCTTTTATTTTCACAACATTCACAGAGTTCAGTTCAAATGCATGTTTTTTAGCTTGTTTAAAGTTCAAGGGTAAAGAGACAGAGTTTACACACACTCACAATCATCACACACTCCTTAACACACTTTTACCAGCACTGTCTTTACCATTTTGAGTTTTCAGTTTAATATTTTAGTTTGCAAAGTAAGACACAGTGTCACGGTTGAAGAGAGGATGGAGGTGGACGTAGACACAAAGAATCTTTTATTTAAAAGACAAAAGCACAAACAGAAAAACAAACACGTGTAGGGAAGCAAAAGTACAAACAAACAGAAAGAAATCAACTGAACAGAACTAAGACAGGAACAAAGAGGAAACGACTGTGAACTGGTGGTCACATGTAAAACACACGCTGGCGCTGCAGAACCAGAAATCCATAGGGAGGAGTTGGACATGATCTAGCTCCTCCGTCATTGTGTTTTCACTGGATTAGACTAAAACTGGCTCCTCCCAGTACAACCTAACCCTTACCTTAACCCTAGCATCACATGAAGGAGTTGGATGTGGAGTGTTTCTGCAGTGAGGAATACTAGAGGGTAAAAGGGCAGGACCACAAAGAGACACAGGTGGAGAAACTGATTACAAGGTGGGGCTAAGGCAGGGCCAAGGTGGAGACAAGGGAGGAGACATGAACCAAAACAAACAGAAACAGTCATCACAAACCAGAGCAGGAGAGAGGGCAAGAGAGTGACACACAGCCTGGGTGTAGAAACATGAGCAAAGTTACTGTGTTGTGTCTGAAAAGGTAAATAACCCCCATTTTCTCAGACAGCAAATACTGAAATAACTAGTGTACCATTAATCTCACACCTGTGTTCTACCAACGCAGTTACAGTATGGAGCACTAATGATAACATTTGTACATTATCTAAGTTAAGGGAGCTGTATAAGAACAATAATATAAACACTTACAGGTATCTGAACGCACACAATGAGGGAAAAAGTCCATCCACCAACATAGGTCCACTCCTTCTCTTGTTCAGAACTGTAACACTACTGAGCCCTCTCAATGCTAGCATCCCTAGACTCGCGCTCTGATTGGCTAAACAAGTGGAGCCATTAGGGGTTCATGCACTGACTGTTACTCACTGGCAGCAAAGTCTTAGGACAGTCCAAACCTTCAGCCCTTTGTTACACTACAGTTTTCATGTTAATTCTGGATGTTATGTTTAATTTTACCCCAAACATGTTCAGCTCATGTTGTATTAGAGAAGAGGCTGCTGTGCTGCTTCTGTGGGTACTACTCAGGACTTATTTTTAGGAATATTTGTCTAGAAAGATAATGCTCTGAAGCTCTTGCTGCATGTTCTCTCTAATAGTTCAGATGGAGTTGTGCCTGTTGGTGTAGATGTGATGGCCCTGTAGCATAATAAACATGTAGTGGGTCATTCAGTCGACTGCACACACTGAGAGAGATAGAGGGGGCTAGACCCTCAAAATCAAACCCAAATGCAATTGTTTGAATACACCACTCTTCAAATTTATTTCCTAATGATACAACACTCTTGAGAAAAACTCTCACTGCGGTGCTACCCTTTTTAGATTGTGGTGCTAGATTTTTAGATCGCGTTGATTTCATAAGTTCTGTTTTGCTTCACCAACCAAACTTATTTTCACTTTTATTTGTCTGTCCTGAATTTGCCTCTATAATGTCCCTCTTGTGCACTGACCTGAAGTTCCTTCTCCAGGTTCTGAATTCACTGGTGATTTGTGCTCTTTCTCGGATGATGCTACAGTAAAGTTTACAACACAAACTTCTTGAATAAAATATTATATACTTTATAAATGTTTAAGTTGTTAAATATGTTTCTGCCTTAATATATATATATATAATATTCTTTGAGAGTGTTGTTGTTTTGTTTCTCATAAAGCAATGGTTTTTGCCTGCTTTTATCTTTTTTACTTTTACTTGAAAATGACATGCTTTACACAAAAGTATTCTAAAATAATTACTAAATATTATAGAGAGAATACAAATAACTAAACCAACAATAAATGTTTTAAATAGAATTATACATTTAAGAAAACATATAGGATTTATGGGATATATGCATTTTGAAAGAAATAAAAATGAGGTGAATTTATTATAACAATAATATAATATCATGTGTTTTAATAGGCTATAGGTGAAAACAGCAGGTGCTCACAGCGGCTCTCTGCGCTTGTATCAGTAGGTCACGGAGGCACAGTGTTTCAGGACTCCAATGATGTGAAGAACGGCCACATTGATTCTCTGCAGCTGAATGGTTTCTTTTGTTGTTTTCTTCACTTGTACGTACTGTAATTCTTGCTTTGTTTCTCTCTATTTATGCCTCTGGATTTAGTCTTTCTGGGCTCTGGAGTATTTCTACATATTTATACATAGCCCATGTTGTTGTTGTTGTTTTTTAACACAAACAAATTTCATTAAAGCGTAATTATGAAAACTGTGAAACTTTACAAAACTTTAGATTTTAGATTGTTGTCAATAAATTCTTTAGTTAAGTAGTGAATTATTCAAGGTCATTTGCCGTACCACCTCTTGTTGCTTAACGTACCACCAGTGATACTTAGACCACAGTTTGAGAATGACTGTCATAAAATATACCTCTTTAAACCACTTCTAACACCATGTCAGAACACGACCTGAACTCTCGGTTTGGTTTTACACAGATTCACCCATTAATACAAGTCACAATCTTCCTCCTCAGCAGGGAGATGTATTGAAAAGTAAAAGGCAGTGTGTACATTAGAGAAATCACTACAAACATCTGTCAGCACAGTGGACGATCAGTAAAAAAAATAAAGTGGCAAAGCAACGTTTTAATATCTGTAACGTAAATACTGAATCATACACTCAGATTACACAGCCTCAACACCACAGACTTTATATTAAACATTTCTGTCTGCAGAGCTGATTTACTCTGAAACAATACACTTGCAAGAAACAAAAAGTCAGCTCTAAATTTTTTCTACTAAATGTTACTACATGCCCCTCAATGCTTATTTTAACTCACCCTTTCTGTAAATAAATTTACTCTAAAACAATGAGGTAAATTCCCACTTAAAATTAGACAGACTTTTTCACAAGGAGTTGCTGCTTTAAATATAGTGTGATTTAAAGTGAAACAGAAATGTTGCTTGTTTTAAAAAAGATTCTGTCTTCACTTGAGCCAAATTCTCTGTTCTGGATCCTGAATCCCTGGATGTGATACTCACTTGACTCTAAATTCACAGAAAATGTGGTACCTAATGAATAGGTTCACATAGCAGCACTCACTCTAATGACAATATGAACAGAAATTTTACTACTCACAGAGCATCACATAGAGACCACTGAACTCCATACTGCTCCAGATGCATATGAGATACGCACTGTGTTCAACACCACTTCCTCTGCTCAGAGAGAGAGAGAGAGAAAGAGAGGAAATAAATGCATGATTGCTAATTGTTGCTAGGGCAATCTTCATGGGATGAGGTCTGGTCTGGAATCAGCCTCGTCCCCAAAATTATTTAGACACTGCATCGCATAAAATATTGTATTAAATGTGTAACCTGACCTCACCTAATCACCACATTGTTCAGAGCTGGTGAAGAGTGGATGCTGAATATTAGCTACAGGGTTAACTCTATGTTCACATTACTAGACTGAAGTGACTCAAATCTGACTTTTCTCAGTTTTCCAAGGCGTATTGTTATTGATTTCTTCAAGGAATGTCACAGGCCTGCAGTGGACCTTGGGTAATTCCCTTCACCAAAATGTTGTCTGCTGCAGACTTATGGGAAGGGCGCATAAAGTGTGCACAAGGCTGTGTGTGGACATGTCAAATCCCATCTTTTCAAATCAGATTTGCATATGTTAGATCAGATACATATAAGAGTCATGTATGTAAACAGTAGTGCAGCCCACAGCTGCATGCAGGCTGCGTCTCAAACGGCTCCATGCCTCCTCCCTAGTGCACTGAGTGAGTGATGAATCTAGGGCTGCTGAACCAAACTGACCGTTAGAAAATGAGCAGTGCAGGGGAAATAGCTGATTATAAATGTATTTGTGTTAGACATACTGCACAGTACTTTGGTGTAGACACTGTTATATAAGCACTTACATCCTGCACTACACAGGGCTTAGGGACCCATTTTGGACGGAGCACACACACGTAGCAATTTAAGCCATTTAATGGTCAAATTTGTTCACATTGCAGACAGATACAGGTCACACATATTTATGATTGTGAACCAAATCTGATCTGAGCAAGTAAAACTGAATTTATTAAAGAGCAATTAAATTAGCACAAAACCTTCATTTTCTGGATTGGTAAATACATCATTTTGTTACATAAAAAATCAAATGAATTATTTATGGATTTTTATTAATAGTATTTATGTTGTTGCAGAAAGTACACTGGGAACTCAGATGGTGAGTGCTGCATCCCCTCCACAGTGGCCATGAGGTACCCCTGATACACACTTCAGCTGAATATCCTTCATGACTCTGTGCATCTGAGAATTCTTGCAGTGAATATTTCTTACATGACAAATTACAGACAGAGCACCTCATGCATATTTTTTGGGCTTCTCCATCTCTGTGGTCTTTTGGGCATGGACATGCAATGTATATCCCATTACGCCCTGTACCCCCAGTGAAAAGGAACTTATATTAGTGTTATTTATTGTTTAAAGTTGTTGTTGCTGTTGAGTTAGTCTTGTATCATGTGCAGATTTTGTTTTAGGTGTGACAGTGGTTTATTTGTCGATCTAAAGGCCTGAATTGCCTTTATCACTAAAGAGACACAGAGAGTGGTAATGTCTCCCTTCTCACATTCTCCCCAAGTCTGCTGTAGTAAGTTTATTACATGTCTTTTCACATATTTCATTTCTTATTCATAACCTGGGGAGGTGTGAGCCCACTGCCTGTGTGAGGTCTCTCTAAACGAGATTAGAAGTTGTTTAAAGCATTTGGAAAGTTAGAGTCATTGATGCGTATGAGATCATTTTTCTTCTTGTATTCTGTGACAGTTTGGATCCTCTGCCTTATTCTCAAGGATCAGTGTTTATAAGATGTTCTTGTGTTTTTAATGCCTAGACAGCCTCCATTTTCTTCATTCCAACAGCAAGTTTGTTCTCTGTTGCACAGTCCCTCCTTCTCACCAGATCTGAAAGAAGCATCAGAGGTTTTGAACAAAGAAAGCTACTTTAGAACTCAGCCAGGGCCTGTGACTGTGTGGTAAGTTTCAGTGGCTACTACATCATCTACACACTTGTTGATTAATGACAGATAAAGCACATTTCCCCAGGTCTGTGTGATACTCACATTACCTTCAACATGTTCCAGCTAAAACAGACCTGCAGTGCTGAAACTGCTCTTTCCGGTCACACATTTAATGGTGTTTGTGGTTGTTTTTTCTCACTTTAAAGGTGGTATTTAAAGAAAGGCCCTGCAGGATGTGATCTGACAGTTGAAGTGGATTTATAATCAAGTGTGTTTTATTGTTCTTGCTTGTATGGACACGGTGTAAATCTAGGAGAATGTTCCTCAGATGTATGAGTCTGAAATCAAGAACAACAGTGAAGCTCTAAGGAGGATAGTTCTGTAGTGAACTGACTGCATCATTGCTCCCCAGACTCAGTGTTTCACAGTGTCATGTAAAAGACAGATATGAAAATGGCACAGAGTTGTAGATATGGGGTAAATAATGAGGACGGCACTTTATATGTTATTTATTGAACTGCTGCAGAGCAATGAAAGCATGTATGAACCAACATTTATTTACATAGATGTGCAGTTCCCCATAAAAAACATTCTCACATTTCAGTTTTTTATTGGGTTTTAACGTACTATATGTGTGTCATTTGTGTCATTTCTTTATTTTAAACAACATTCACAAATTAAAATTTGGTGGGTTTCCATTGGTAAGCGTCGATCTAAACAAATAACTGATTTACTGATAATATACCACAATCAGCCAAAACATTAAAAACACCTACCTGTTTATACATTACTGTCTATTTTTAACAGCTCCATTAATATAGGTGAATGTTATAGTTGTAATTTTATAGACTGTAGGCCATCTGTTGCACTGCATACTTTGTTAGCTTCCACCATAGAACTAATATAATTTCAGTGTTGGGTCAGTCTGAGCTCTGCAGTGACCCTGACGTGGTGGGGAAGTGTTTTTGTATATTGCTGTGGTGGGAGTGGATCAGACACAGCAGTTCTGCTGGAGTTTTTAAACTCATTGTCACTGTGCAGCAATATATGAACTGTCTCTGACTTTACAGTGACAAGTTTAACAAAGTAGGTGTTTCTATATGAGCGGCCAGTGAGTTTGCAGTGTTTAAAAACCTCAACAGAACTTCTGTGTCTGATCCACTCAGTTATACCTGCTCTGTGCTCAGGACCAGCACTACACCTCATCTCCCTATGTACAAAGCATTATGAGAATACACACTCACTGCATGTTTTACATCTCTCCTGTCATTGGTATTCAGTTCCTCATTTTTTCAGGATGTCATTGCATTATACTAGTAGAACAGAGACTCACACAGACAAGTCACAAACCCATATTCAACACTTCCCTGGTCTCAGAACTGAGAAGCTGTACTGTGGGTTGGAGATTGGCTGATGTATGCAATACTTATTATATTTTTACATACACTCACAAACAGGATATGGCTCATTTAGTTTCTGTGTGTGTATAATAATCAGGGATGGACTGGCCGTCTGACATACAGGGCATTTTCCTCGTGGGCCTACAGTCCTGACACTTTTTTATCAGACCAGCCCATACAACCAGTAGATCAGCCCCCCAATTGACATTGAGGCTGTCCCAGTCACATTGTTAAACACCAACCCATTTCATGTTAGTCCTGTCTGTGTAATGAATTCAGCAAAAAAAACACATCAGCATAAGAGTTTGTTTCCTGACCACTGGCTCTTGAAATACGCTGGTCTGTGGCCCATTGTTATTTTATTTACTGACACAGCGCTGTCGCAATCAAATCATGAAACATTTCATCCCTTTGGCTCTGTGCGCCGGTGTGCAGTGCTATGTAGGATGAACGTAATATCTGTTAGGATCTTCTGAAATGGAGAGAAAACACAAAGGAGGCACAGAGAACCTGTGAGAAAAAATAAACATGATCTTCCAGCAAACGCTGCCAAACGTGTCAAAATTAGAAAACTAAAGTTTACCACAGTAGGGACTTCAACATTGTGTGGAATGTACATTTTTATAGTGTTAATAAATTACACTTTTTGGAAGTATTTAATATGTCCACCCACACTGATTGTCGTTAACTCATTGGCTTAAGTTACGTGGTTTTAAAGTGTTGCACAGTTGGTATACACATTCAAGAAACCTAAAATTATTGTATTATCGAGTGTTGTGGACCAAACTGATCCAAAACGCCCGGGATGATTTTTTGTCCCAGTCCACCCCTGGTACCGGTGTATGTGCCAGTTCTATGGGCTTGAGGAGCTTCAGCTCCTGAATAAAGCCATGAAATGTTCAGTGAACTATTTGCTTTTCTCAAATTTAAAGTAGCCTACTCAGTGCCAGTTAAAGACTTTCTGCCCACTACAGACATTCTTTAATTGAGATATGGACACAACTTTTTTTTTCCACTGACATCAGATCTGCTGAGATCTTTGTGTAACCTGCACCATATTAAACCAGTGATCGACCGATATATCGATCGCTGGCCGATTAATCAGCCGATTTTTGGCATTTTTAATAAAATCGGCATCGGCCGATATATTAGTGCAAGAAGCCGATATTTACACAATGCACACAGGCAACGCTGTGGGCAGCTCCGTCATTCAGGCTGTAATGTGCCCCTTGCGCCCATTTTGCCATCTTACAGGCAGACATCATTGAACACAATTACAGAAGTACAAGCCTCCAACCTGTAGCTGCATGCCGTCTCATCAGAGAAAACAATATGAATTATTTTCTCTTCTTCAGCTCTCACTATTTGTTACTGGCTGCTCTTTGTAACCTTCACTCAATAATCTGCATCATAAATGACTGAGTTGATAGTTGTAACCTAGAAACCCAGTGTTATTTTGAGCTTGTAAAACAATACTCACACATGTAACAGAATTTGTAACTTTGAGCAACTACATACACGTAAAATTCAAATTCACAAATGTATCGGAATGCTTAAAACAACAACTACAGTAATAATAATTTAAATTCATAAATGTGGAAAAAATATTTGTAATGTATAGAAATAATTTTTAAATGTGTAGAAAAGAGAGTCCGCTGTCGCTGAATACAGTTAGAGTCATGATAGTGTCACTGTGTATTCTTTGTTCACCGTGGAGTCAGACCACAGTGAGATGTAATAATGTGTGAATGTTGCTGAGTTCAGAGCCTTCCTGCTGAGTTTGTGAACAGCGGAGAAAAGCCACGGCTCTGACCAACGAGCATGGCTTCATGCCTAACAGCACCAGAAACACATAAAAGTGTGTGGTGGTCCTGTTTTAGTTCCTTTTAATTATTTATATGATCCGTTATAATTGACCCCCGTCAAGCTCCATGGACGACACGGTTCGTGCTGAAAAAATATGGAATCAGATTTGTATGGAGAGAGATTAGTCTCAAAATATTTTACAAATGCGTAAATGTTAATCCACAAATAAAACACAAGTCACAAATATGTTTCACTGTTCACAAATGAATACATCCCAATCTGTGTCTCAGTCTGCAGTTTGTACAAATACAGTTACATTCATAAATATGTTTTGTTTTTCATAGATATATCATACTTTTATGTGAAAATAAATACATTTGTTTAAATTTACATTGCAAATATTTGTAAAGTCGAAGTCTCGAATTTAAAATGTATTTGTAAATTGTGAATCGAGTCATTCACGAGTTTTCCGTGACATGCATTTGTTCATTTCCTCTCGTGGGTTTTTGGATTTTGAGACTTTCCTTTCACATTTCACCCGATCCACATATAAATGCAGCCTGATCCACAAATGTGGCCAGCAGACGAACAAGCCACCGCTTATATGGCGACCTTTTACCTCTTCTCCAGGAGAAAATGGCAAATATGCATTTGAATAGTTCTATTATGCATTTTTCTGTAATTAAAAGACAGTTTGATCAGATTTGTTATTACTCAAAAACCGTTTAATTGTTATTTAATAATAAATCACTTTTTGGGCACATGTTGTGTACAGTGGGTGGATATTCAGTCAAGCTCCCCAACGCAGTGAAGTCGTATTTACTACTTACCCACCACCGTATATACAACCTTCCGATGAGCACCCGACCGCAGCATAACAATGTTAGTTCATGTTGTATCTCTGACTGGAAGCACCATGACGTAGAATTGGAAGCGTTTAAAAGTACCGTGCAAAGATTGAGTGATAGCAACAAATCAGTGTTCTGATTGGTTACACAAACCCCGCGATCTGATTGGTCCAGCTAAAGCTTTCCTATTGGTCCATCAATTGGCTGTCAATAATCCGCAACTGCAAAAAGGGATTCACACAAGCAGCAGAGAAGGTGAATGTGTGGATGTTTCCCATGTGTAACCTCAAAAATGTACTGATTCACACATTCACAACATTTGATTTACAAATGCAAATATTTTCTATATATTTAAAAATTATTTCTATACAATACATTTTTTTTCAAATTTGTGAATTTAAATCATTATTGTTGTTTTAAAATTGAGCATTGCAATTGTTTTACAAGCTCAAAATCTTTTTGACCATTTTTTGACTCTATACTCATATGGCACCCACCATAAAAACTGAAACACTGATACTATCACACGTTTTTGCTGACAGAGTATTTGTAAAAGGAAAAATATATATTTTTAGACAGTAGTCGACTAAACTACTGCAAGAACGTAAACGTGTGCAATATTTCCATTCCACCTTAAACAGGCGAATTTACAAAGATGATGTTTTCTTTATCAAATGTCACTCTTCTAAGTCTATGTGAACCCTAAATAGACAATATTAAATACTCATCTCAGTTCCACCTTAAACGTTGCAGCAAGACTTTAAGCAAATGACATGTTTTGAAGCGGGCTCAGGTAAATGATGAAGGTAAAGCACAGTGTGGGAAAACCATCAGCAGCTTGCATTATGTCCTAAGTTCTAATGTAGTCATTTGTTTTGTCTGAACACTTTGTATTTTATCACTTTACTTTTTAAACATGATTTTATTTTTGGCTAAAAATACCTCCTTTGTTGTGTATAATTAAAATAAAGTTAAAACCCAGCGACCCTTCATCAGGAATGCCTTAATTTATGCAGATATTTCCACAGTGAGCC
The DNA here is from genome assembly GCF_029633855.1 of Hoplias malabaricus. Classification (NCBI taxonomy): domain Eukaryota; kingdom Metazoa; phylum Chordata; class Actinopteri; order Characiformes; family Erythrinidae; genus Hoplias; species Hoplias malabaricus. The sequence goes on along the minus strand of NC_089813.1, from coordinate 13,532,437 downwards.
AATAACTGAAGAGCAGTTCATGAGCCAGTTATTTTCTTCGTGGGCGGAGTTTGGGGTCCAGCGAGTGCACAGCTCCCTCTACTGGTCAGAGCTTGTGAAATTCCCAATAAGTTTGATGTGTCACATGACCCTCTTCCCATTGAAAAAACAAAAGTTGGATCCAAAATGACCGACTTCAAAATGTCCGCCATGGTCACTACCCATCTAGTTTCCCCCCTCCCATATACTAATGTGCCACAAACAGGAAGTTAATATCACCAACCATTCCCATTTTATTAAGGTGTATTGACATAAATGGCCCACCCTGTATAATGTTCTGAAAACTCAACTTGAATTAAACAGGTTTAAAATGTTCAACAAACAGATTATTATAGATTAAATATGAATATAATACACAGTATTTATAGAATAATACTGCTATACTCTCATTACCTTAATCCTGACCAAACTTTACTTCCTGTCAATGTAAAAAAAAAGTGTATGCAAAACAGCATTTATATAAAAACTGCTTTAAACCATTAAAAGTGAGCTGTAAACAATGCAAAATAAGAGGTAGCAACTGAGATGCAAAAGACAATCCACCAGAAAAGACACAGGGTTTCTGTATTTAAAATGTTCATTTCAGAAAATAATAATAGTAGTAATAATAATAATAATAATAATAATAATAATAATAATAATAATGAACATAAATAACCTTTACATTTTAACTGTTAAACTGTTCAGTTGTTAAAAAAATAATGTTATGCTTATATTCTCCCCAATCATTAGTTATTAATGATTCCACCCTAAACGCTTGTACTAGCTCCAGTCAAACACAAAGCCAGCGATCAGGGACGGTGAAGGTAATCACATTCTTATTCAGAGACATGTGAAACCAGCCACTGCATCTTTTCAAACTGCTACTGTTTCTACACCACTGGACAGCTCTACACACTGCAGAAGGGTGGCAGCTGCCCAGATCTATGATGTCAGCACTGGTTTACATGGTGCTTATGTGATGGGGAATACAGGGTGCCCCCTTCACAAGCCCCCTTAATATTTAACTATCAATAGCATAAACCACACTACATATCCAAACAGAGTTCAACAAGGCTGCATTCATTAAATAAAACAAAACATAGAAAGATTTTACTTTGGTAATATACAATTCTGGCAGAGCATTTTTTTATAATATTTAAAAAAGCGAAGAAATCTGAATATTCGGATATCTTGACCTCCTCTGTCAGCGCTCCTAAAGACCTGGATCACACATTCTGCAAATGGTTGTCTGGAGTACTGCAACAGCACAGGATCCTTCAGAAACCTAAAAAGAGAAAAGCACTTTAAGAACTGAATAGGTTTGTGTCTTTGAACTCTATAAAACCTGGGTTTAGATCAAAGCAAATGTAAACCGTTTTTGGCACATTTTTTATGAACTTATCACTATGTTTATTTTATGTATAATTTCCATTCTCCGCCTTTAATTCCACACACCATTCCTGGGTTTCACTGTGTGGGATCAGTATATTCAGACTTTATCACACTGGGATGGATGATGGATGATCATAACTAAAGGAATACAGCAGGTAAAACTCACCTCATCACAATTCAAAAATTAATTTACTAAAATAAAAACACATTTAGTTTCTGTATATGAATCACAGTTATATCACTTATTGTAGCTTCTCAAACTTCAGTCCTGGATAATATATAATAATAGATAATAATGTGAGGCTGTAGTGTGTACAGACTAACCCTGGGTCTTGATGACACAACCTCCACTTCCTGAGAGTGTCATTTAAACACGGTGTCCTTGTGTAATTAACGCCATTATTTTCAACTAGTGAAGCCAAGCTGATAAACTTTATGATTTCATCTTACCTCAGTCTGTGGTGTGCTTCACGTCTGAGTAAATGGTGTCATCTGCAGTGGTTTTCCCTGCAGCACACAGTCACTGAATTAATGTCACCCAAGTAAGTATTCTTGATATGGCTTTGGTTTTTCGAAGAAATGTAAAGACATTAGTTCAATTCAGACAAATGTCCCGTCATACAGCACACTTCTGCTCTTAACATATGTGGATACTTTCTTTCAAACTCACCCTTTAACTCCTTCTTTGGCTTCAGTTCAATATCAGCGTAAGTCACATCACTGGGTTCAGCTCTGGTTTCTGAAAGAGAGCAGAAGCTTTGTGTCCCCACTGTCTTTCTTCTGTGAACATCCATCAGCACATCTCAAAATGTCGTCCTCAACCAGTTATTGATAATTATTTTCAATTCTCTTGAATATTTCCCAAAAACTTACACCCACTCTGAACTAAACTCTCCTTGAAGTTTTGGAAAAATATTACTATTTGAGTGAATGTTGTACAGTAGAGTAGCCAGTGTTTCATGTTACAGTTCTCTGTGCTTTTTTGAAAATAATATGCAGTGTGTAATTCATACCTTTACCATGGGGTTTTGGTGATTCCTCCTTAATTTCAGAATATGTGACATCACTTGTTATCAGTGCATCTTCTGATATAGAAAATTTTTTTAAAGAGAAAATGTAAAATACACAGAATTGCACAGAATAACATAAGAATTTAACTTAAATCTTACCATTTTGTTTGGGTTTTTTCTTTTTACTTGTCACAATATTGGCATACACAATTTCACTGGACAAATCTGCAGAATCATCTAGAACAGAAGTTTATTAATGACTCTGTATGTGTCTTATTAATGACACTGTATTATCACATCATAAACACACTCCTTTATAAAGTACAGCTAAAGAAGAAAATAACTGTTAAAAACAAGTTATGAAATAAGTTTGGGGAAGGAACTTGTCATAAACTCCTCCTCCTACACATGCTACACCCTACAAATCCTTCCTTCTCCCTTCAGTTTCTGGTGACGAAAAGGTTCAAATCCCACCCATTCCTTCATCTTTTGCTTGATTGCAGAGTGACAGGGGCCCAGATTCCCAGCTCACAGCAAACCTCCCAGAACACTTCCCCAACTTTCTCAGTGTTCACCTCCCCTTTCAGACCGGCTCATATCATTCATCAAATATATTAACTACATATTACTGGGATCATTTCTTATTAAAAGAAATAAGATCTTCTAGAGTGACATAGTCAATAGTGTAAAATGTATATGTTAATGAGTATGTTGACAGTGAAAACTGACCAGTCTGCAGTGGTGAGGATCCCGAGAGATAGTGTGCAGCTCCCCACAGATTCAGACTTTGATTGGTGTTCCACTGATTTCCAAAAAAGGTAAAAAGAGACCCTGTCCCACAATAAAAGCAAAATAATCTTTTTCACTTGTGTGTATTTGTTAAAACAAGAATATGTGTTTGACAAAGAAAACACACACCATAGCGTGAAGAAATCATCTGCGTTTGAGCAGCCTGCACATTGTCTCTGTCAGAACTAAACCTGGTTTTCCTATTTTTACATAATTTCTTCATGGTTAAAATCAGTTTTCAAACCTTTGTTTTTCTTGTAATAGCAGAACAGGCCCAGTATGATAATGAGGAGCAGGGAAACACTCAGCCCCACAGCCACTCCTGTTATTACACCATCAAGTCCAGACCCTGAGAGTGAACAAATAAGAGACTTTCATTTATTCATTTATATTGTGGTGACGCCAAGTTTCTCAGAACATTTACTGTTGGTTAGTTCAGGGTTGTTTTGGAGGCGGAGGTTATTTAAGGGGGTTTTGTGCTGTGTTTGTGATTTCAGGGGGGGATTTTGTATTTGTGTTGGGCTTCATGTGTATTTGTGCTGCATGTGTGCTTGGGCTTTGTGTGTTGTGAGATGTGGTCTTTGGGCGTGTGGTGCCTCTGAATCTCGCTACACATGAAGCCCAAATTGCTGCTAATTCCCTTATTTCCTTTCTTACTACCCTTTAAAGAGTTCAATAAAAGTTACCTAAAAAAGCAGTCATGACTTGGTCTCATCACCCGCCTCCATGACGTCACAATATTTAAGGGTTTTACTGTAGAGTTAGAGTTAAATTACATGTAGCTGCTTCTTACTTCTGACTGAGATCCAACTCCGTGGAGACTCTCCTTTCTCTGGGTGTTTACAGTGGTAGAGACCTTCATGAGACTTTGAGACTTTATGGATGGTCATCTCTCCTGTCGTCTCCTTCTGGAGAAGTACTCCATCTTTATAGAAATCAGCTGGGAGGAGTGAGGACTGTGTGGAGCGATATAAACAGCGGAGAGTCAGAGAATCTCCCTCAGACACAGAGTGGACAGGACTCTCCAGAATCACAGCACCATCTGCAGGATAGAAACAGGAGTAAATAAAGTGTTACTGTGGTAAAGAGCTTAACTGCATTTGAAATGTTATTAAATAATGAATATCTTTCATATTTCTCATCACTCCTCTGTATTGAGCCCCTATTATTAAATAGTGGAGACTCACTGTGCACTGTGATGTTGACAGGATCACTGCTCTCTCCAGATTCAGACTGACACCAGTAAACTCCAGTGTCTGATGTGGAGAGGGAGCTGATGTTGCAGGTAAACCCTGGAACTGAGGAACAATTGGACACCTTCTCACTGTGTGTGTATCGTCTCACTCTCCATCCAGCAGAGTCTCTGTGTCCCTCACAGCTCAGTGAGAGAGAGTCAGTGCTGAAGTGTTGAGTTCTGCTGGGACTGATGATCAGAGATACTGGAGGAGAGTTACCTGAAAATACACAGAAGTATTAAAGTCTGTTTCCTGTAGAGGACATTAACTCATTTTCACTGTAAATATCAACAGAAGTGTAGTGAGACTGTTCTGACTGTATATTCTTCACTGGCTCTAGTTCCTCACCAGTGATCCATAGCGGCTGTGGACTGCTGTACTGTGTGTGAAAGGCTGGTTCTCCTCTCTCTGCTCCACACACATAAACTCCTGTGTGATACAGAGCAGCAGGACTGAGAGTGTAGGAGCCTCCAGCTCCTCTTCTGCTGTCTGACAGGAGCTCTACAGAATACATCACTTTACCATAAACATCTGTAATCTGGGTTAAACCTTGTCTGTAGGGAACAGCTCTGTACCAGCTGAACGTCCAGCCTTTAGAGGAGATATCAACCTCACAGCTTAGAGTCACTGAGTCTCCTTCAGTCAGCCAGCTCTGTGGAGACACACTCAAAACTGCCTGGGCTTCACCTGACACAGACGACATGGAGAATAGAACAGACACAAACACATTTATACAGAGGGAGAAGATTATTACATACAGTATAATTAACAAGAAAATACACCTCAAACCCACAGACTCACCAGACACAGTCAGTGTAACAGCATCACTCATCTCTGACTTCTTTGAGGCCAAAGTGTTACCAGCCAAAAGGAGGGGGATGAACCTGATTTGATGGCACACACTGGGTGGAGATTTCCAAACACATGCAGTAAACCAGTAAAGCTCTGCCTAGACCCAGTGTGTGCTCTGTCAGAAATGACATTAGAAGAAAGCAATGTGCAATATACTTTACATTTCTGTTACTTTACATAGTTCTGTTTTGTAATTAGTTGGAACCACTGCAGAAATCTCTATTATGTTTTGCTTGAATGGAGGATAATGTAACTGCCTCTGAGGAAGCTGAGGAATGTTATAATGCTCTGCTGCCTCTAAGGCAGATTCTGTAGAAGTAGTTTCCTGCACATTGGAGTTATGACTCTGCTGTCTGTGAAGGAGCTACAGAATGTTATACAATAATGCTCTGCTTCCTCTGAGGTACCAGAGCATTATAACATTCTGCAACAAATCTACAGGGGGGGGGGGGGGGATTATTTTGCACCTTTTTTTCCAAAGTAATTTGCCTCAAAGTCAGTGCTGCCTCCAGAACCATTCTGAGTAGTGATTATGCACACGACACTTTTAATCTTACTTCCTTGTTAGCTCACATCCCTAGTTTTATTAAAAGCAAAAGTCATCAAATGATATCAATTAGAAGATGATTTTATTTCCTGTAAAATGTTGTCTCTGTCCATTTCTAAAATCTTTTCTAATATTGTATTTCACAAACACACACCACCCCACCCCCTGATACAACTCACAGATAAATATGTGACGCTGTGGAAGGAAGATGTGTTATGAATTCTGAATAATGTTGACTATTTGTGTGTGTAGTGATGTAAATATAAATCATTACATGTTCAGTTCTAATAGCAATAAATATCATCACTTAGTGAAAGTCTCGTACTCACCAGTGACATTTACCCAGAGTGCATCACTGTAGTGTGTGTAGTAGACTGGGTTTCCTCTGCCAGCTCTGCACCTGTACTGACCTCCATTAGAGTCACTAACTGAGCTGATGGTGTAGATGGAGGAGCTGGTTCTGATCTCAGGACTCTGTGTGTCTCTGGACCAGTAGGAGGTCCATCCAGCAGACTGACCCAGTGTACAGTACAGAGTCACTGGGTTTCCTCTCAGTACAGATCCATTACGGTTTGATGTCAGCGTAGGTTGAGGTTTTACTGTCATAAAATAAATTTATTGGAAATTTCTCTTTTTTACACACTGCTCTCTGAGTCACAGAAACACACTTTTCTGCCTTTAGTATTTTGAACATTCTGTTTATTACAGTCATTTACTAAGAGTGTAGACAGATAAGCAATGAGTAGCAATGACAGAGGCTCTAATCTCAGTCAAGTGAAGCATTAAAAGGTTTTTCAGGCATTTAATGTAAACAGAAATTACTACATAGTGTTGCTTAAATTCCCCGAAACCTGTCACCAACATACCCTCAGATACCCCCCTTAAACCAATTTGTGGATTGCGGCTTGTACTTGTTTACCTCGTGTTTTTGTCTTTTTTGGACTCTGTGCTCTGCCCCTGACACTGGTTTTTGATCTGTCTCTCGAAACTGTCCTCCTTGTGATTTCTCTAACATTGATCTGGACTTTGATTCTAAGGTTGTTTCTCTCTGTTGTATTTGTTAATAAAACCTGCAAATGGATCCAGTTCACTCTGTAGACCCTTCATTACAGGGTTATTTACCTAATAAACACACACCCATCACTGGTACAGTGGCAAGAAAACGTGTGCAAACCATTTGGAATTTCATGGTTTTCTGAATAAATATGCTATATATATATATATATATATATATATATATATATATATATATATATATATATATATATATAAACAAATACATGCTTATATAAAAACTTATATAAACTCCTGTTCTGTTTATCAGAACAGAACAAAACATTTCATCTCCATTTCTTTTTTTTATTACTATCTTAAATGAATCTGGAAAAATCAACTGCCTATTTTTCTGTGAAAGAACTCCTTCACAAACAAACCAAACAACTGTCAAACACTTCAAAATGTGAAAATAATTTTTTTCATTCTCCTGTAAAGATAACATTTTGAAAATACAATCTTTATTTCTGACAGCAATGATATGTATATAATGATAATAATTTCATAAAAAAAACCTGCATTTTGTGTTTACACCGCGACTCTGAAATGGAAAAGCGGAAAAGAAGATGATGATGATTTTGTGTTTACTTGTGTTGTCTCTGACTAATATTTAAATTTGTTTGATGATCTGAAACATTTAAGAGTGACAAACATGCAAAAAAATAAGAAATCATGAAGGGGGCAAACACATTTTCACACCACTGTATATAAACTCCTGGACATGAGAAAACATCAAAACTGTCTCCATCAGACAAACAACACTTAAAGCTTTCATCTACACTCCTGAAAACATCCATTCTCCTGCTGTGAGCTCTGGGTCTGAAATGATGTGTAAATGTCAGTAATAAATCCACCCCAGAGTCCAGACCTCAACATCACTGAATGTGTTTGGATTTATTTGGATCTTTGAGAAGCAGAGAATGGAAACAACATGTAAAACTGAACTTTGGAGGAGTGCAAAAATCAAAAATAATCTCCTGAGCTATAACAGAAGAAAGTAATGGATTTAAATATTTATAATGTATTCATAAACTAATATCCCTTAGAACAGAAATAATGTAACAATGGAGTCACACTCACCTGATACAGTCAGTGTAAAAGGGGCGCTGGTGTGTGTGTATATTTGGTCTGAAGATCCTTTTCCTTTACAGGTATAATCACCTTTATGAGTCTGAGCAACAGAACTGATGACATATTCCTTCCTTTGAGAACTGGGGTGAGGACCGTTACTCTGATACCACTCATAATTCTGGTAAACTCCACTTTGTGTGTGACATGTCAGAGTGACTCTCTCTCCGATGAACACACTCTGAGCTGGTTGGACTTTCACTGTAGGCGTTGGTCTCTCTGTTCAAAGATCAAATAATTCTGAAATGTTTATCAGAACAGAACAAAACATTTCATCTCCATTTATTTTTTTTTAATTATTATTTTTAAACAAATCTGGAAAAATCAACTGCCCTGATTTTTTGTGAAAGAAATTCTTCTCAAACGAACCAAACCATAGTCAAACATTAGAAAGCAGTAGAAAGAAAAAGTGTTGTGTGAATTCTCTGCACATTTCTGAGCGGGTTTCTCCTGCAGTTTTTAAATCTCTTTTTCTGTTTCTGATCGTGGCTCCTTTATTCTCGCTGGGATTTTTGGATCACGGCTTGTACTTCTTTACCTTGAGTTTTTGTCTTTTTGGACTTTTTTTAGAGTTTAGTAGTGTAAGAAATTTCAGCATGGACCCAAATGTGACTGGCTTACCTTGCTGCAACCAACAATATTAATATCGTAATAAATGTTCCAAACCAGTGTGTCTTCTTAGAGATAGGGTGACCATTTGACTTATTTAGCATATATCAATATCAAAGTAATTTTATTACTGAGTAATCAACAACCATCACAGACAAAGGGAACTAGTCTAAACATAAAGGTGGCACAACTCAATTTAGAGTAGAGTTAGAACTTGAGTGGTATTTGCACATAGACTTTATTCAGACACAACTGACATCACATCCTTCAGGAGGAGCTTAGGGGAAGGCGTTATTGTGCTGTTTTTCTACTACTCAATGTTCAGTCCAGCTCCGCTGAATCCACTGTACATCATTGTATCTTGCAACTGTTTGCTGTAATAAAGGTTTTCCATTTTTCATCAATTTTGAGAGACGTCCCATTTCCCTACAGTAGACTTCAGGTAAACCTCTAAAATGATCAGTTTAAAGAGCTGAATCACTACTAATAGAAGAAGATTAAAAGATTTCCTTCACCCTCACTTCTAGTTCTAGTTTATTTACATGTTTCTAATGCTCATCTAGTCTGATTATTCTTTTCCTCCATTTCTCCATCAGCTGCAGAGATTTAACTGAATACTGGGAATAATGGGTGATTCGTCTTTTAAAATGTGTCTCACAGCATTTATAAACTGTAAAATGATTGAGAAATAAAGAAAATAACGAAGACTATCAGAAGACTAAATTTGAGAACTTCCTTTTTATTATTGCATTTAACTACTAACTACTTAGTGTTTATCTTAAGATCCTTTGTACTTTGTTCTTAGAAACTTTTGTGAATCCGGCCCCTGATCTCACTGAATGTGTTGGGAATGTGTTTGGGATCTTTGAGAAGCAGAGAATGTAAACAACATGTAACTGAACTGCAGAGATGGCTCCATAATCTTCTGAATAAAACTAATCTCCTGTAGCTACAATAGAGGTAAAGGACAGATGTATGTATTTATAAAGCAGTTCTATATCACTGACTCTAAAAATAACTCTGACTCCAGCTGCTCCTGTCCTCGTGAAAGCGGCGCCTTCAGCCGCTTCTGTTCCCGTAAAAGCGGCGCCTCCGGCCGCTTCTGAATCCGTGACTTCCAAATTCCATAAAATGGTTAAATCAAACTGTTACCAGACCATTCCATGGCATTCTTGAAGAGCATGTTCTCAGGTACTCAGGGTATAATTTTATACATTTTTACTGTAGGAATTTGAAGTAATATTATTTGATGATATTTAATTTACATATATGGACAATTTTGAGTCCTATTAAAGGGTTAAATCAAACTGTTACCAAACCACTCCACAGCAGTCTTGAAGAACATGTTCTAGAGTACCCAGAGAATAATTGTCGTACATTTTACTGTAGGAATTTGGAGTAATATCATTTCAAACTCATAAATATGCTGTTTAATTTACAAATATTGCAAAATTGTTACCAAACCATTCCACTGCAGCCTTGAAGGACATGTTCTCAGGTACCCAGAGAATAATTTTCATACATTTTTACTGTAGGAATTTGGAGTAAGAGCATTTCAAATCTCATAGAAATTATGTTGAATTTGCATATATGGCAATTTTTGAGTGCTATTAAAGGGTTAAATCATACTGTTACTAGACCATTCCAATGCAGCCTTGAAGAACATGTTCTCAGGTACCCAGATTATACTTTTCATACATTTATACTTTAAGAATTTGGAGTAATAGCATTGCAAACTTCATAAGATTAACAACACAATTCCAGAAATTGCAGAATGCTGAAGGCCATAAAATGGTTAAATCTAACTGTTACCAGACCACTCCACTTCAGCCTTAAAGAATATGTTCTCAGGTACCCAGAGAATAATTTTTATACATTTTTACTGTAGGAATTTGGAGTAAGAGCACTTCAGATCTCATACAAATTATGTTTAATTTACATATGCGGCCAATTTTGAGTGCTATTAAAGGGTTAAATCAAACTGTTACCAGACCATTCCACTGCAGCCTTGAAGAACACGTTCTAGAGTACCCAGATTATAATGTTCATACATTTTTACTGTAAGAATCTGGAGTAATAGCATTACAAACTTCATAAGAATAACAACACAATTCCATAAATTGCAGAATTCTGAAGGCCATAAAATGGTTAAATCAAACTGTTACCAGACCACTCCACTGCAGCCTTGAAGAACATGTTCTAGAGTACCCAGGGTACAAATGTCATACATTTTTACTGTAGGAATTTGGAGTAATATTATTTCAAATCTCATAAAAAATGATGTTGAATTTACATATATGGCAAATGTTGAGTGCTATTAAAGGGTTAAATCAAACTGTTACCAGACCACTCCACTGCAGTCTTGAGGAGCATGTTCTCAGGTACTCAGGGTATAATTGTCATACATTTTTACTATAGGAATTTGGAGTAAGAGCATTTCAAAATTCAGTAAACATTGTTTAATTTGCCAATATTGCAAAATTCTGAGAGCTATTAAAGGGTTAAATCAAACTGTTACCAGACCATTCCAATGCAGTCTTGAAGAGCATGTTCTCAGGTACCCAGAGAATAATTTTTATACATTTTTTCTGTAGGAATTTGGAGTAGTGGCATTACAAACTTCTTAAGAATAACAACACAATTCCAGAAATTGCAGAATGCTGAAGGCCATAAAATGGTTAAATCAAACTGTTACCAGACCACTCAACCACTGCAACCTTAAAGAATATGTTCTCAGGTAACCAGAGAAATTTTTTTTATATATTTTTACTGTAGGAATTTGGAGAAATATCATTTCAAACTTATAAATATGCTGTTTAATTTACAAATATTGCAAAATTGTGAGAGCTATTAAAGGGTTAAATCAAATTGTTACCAAATCACTTCACTGAAGCCTTGAAGAACATGTTCCAAGGTACCCATAGAATAATTGTCGTACATTTTTACTGTAGGAATTTGGAGTAATATTATTTCAAAATTCAGTAAACATTGTCTAATTTGCCAATATTGCAAAATTCTGGGAGCAATTAAAGGGTTAAATCAAATTGTTACCAAACCATTCCACTGCTGCCTTGAAGAACATGTTTCAAGGTATCTGGAGAATAATTGTCGTACATTTTTACTGTAGGAATTTGGAGTAATATTATTTTAAATCTCATAAAAATTTTGTTTAATTTGCATCTATTGCAAAATTGTGAGTCCTATTAAAGGGTTAAATCAAACTGTTACCAGATCACTTCACTGCAGCCTTAAAGAATATGTTCTCAGGTACTCAGAGAATAATATTTATACATTTTTACTGTAGGAATTTGGAGTAAGAGCATTTCAAAATTCAGTAAACATTGTTTAATTTGCCAATATTGCAAAATTCTGAGAGCTATTAAAGGGTTAAATCAAATTGTTACCAGACCACTCCACTGCAGCCTTAAAGAATATGTTCTCAGGTACTCAGAGAATAATTTTTATACATTTTTACTGTAGGAATTTGGAGTAAAAGCATTTCAAAATTCAGTAAACATTGTTACATTTGCAAATATTGCAAAATACTGAGAGCTAACAGTTTGATTAAACCCTTTAATAGCACTCAATATTTGCATAACATGTAAATTAAACATCATATTTATGAGATTTGAAATAATATTACTCCAAATTCCTACATTAAAAATGTACCACAATTATTCTCTGGGTATCTTGGAACATGTTCTTCAAGGCTTCAGTGAAGTGATTTGGTAACAATTTGATGTAACCCTTTAATAGCTCTCACAATTTTGCAATATTTGTAAAATAAACAGCATATTTATAAGTTTGAAATGCTTGAAAAAGCTCAAAATTCCTAAAGTAAAAATATATAAAAAATTATTCTCTGGGTACCTGAGAACATATTATTTAAGGCTGAAGTGGAGTGGTCTGGTAACAGTTTGATTTAACCATTTTATGGCCTTCAGCATTCTGCAATTTCTGGAATTGTGTTGTTAATCTTATGAAGTTTGCAATGCTATTACTCCAAATTCTTAAAGTATAAATGTATGAAAAGTATAATCTGGGTACTCTAGAACATGTTCTTCAAGGCTGCATTGGAATGGTCTAGTAACAGTATGATTTAACCCTTTAATAGCACTCAAAAATTGCCATATATGTAAATTCAACATAATTTTTATGAAATTTGAAATGCTCTTACTCCAAATTCCTACATTAAAAATGTACGACAATTATTCTCTGGGTACCCTAGAACATGTTCTTCAAGGCTGCTGTGGAATGGTTTGGTAACAGTTTGATTTAACCCTTTAATAGGACTCAAAATTGTCCATATATGTAAATTAAATATCATCAAATAATATTACTTCAAATTCCTACAGTAAAAATGTATAAAATTATACCCTGAGTACCCGAGAACATGCTCTTCAAGAATGCCATGGAATGGTCTGGTAACAGTTTGATTTAAACATTTTATGGAATTTAATATCTGAGTTTTTTTCAAGCCTATTACTTCTTCTTACAGTAAATACACATAAATATTATACCCTGTGTGCCTGAGGACATGTTTTTCAATACAACAGTGAGATTATCTGGTAACAATTTGATTTTTATTTTTTTTTATTTCAGTGAAACTGTATTCCTCCATTTTATGGATCTTTATGGACTTTTTAAGGGTTGCAAACCGTTCTTTAGCCAATCAGGCCTGTTTTTAATATTAACTGTATTGGATTATGTTTTAAATTCCATTTCTTATGAATTTTCAATATCTGCGCTTTTCTGCGAGTCCCCCCTCTCGCTCACACACCTTCTACCGTAAACCGTGATGTAGAAGCGCACAAGAAATCCTAGTGTAGATGGCGTGACTGCGTTTTCGCGAAGTGCAGATGGCGTGACCGCGGTACGTTTAAACCCTCTGTCCGGTCTCATGTTCAGTCACCATTTAAACCCTCTGTCCAGTCTCCTGTTCACTCTCAGTATCCATCCTCAGTCTCAGCACCTGTCCAGTCTATGTTTCAGTCCCCTGTCTCTGCTCCCGTCTTGTCCCAAGTCCGGTCTCATGTCTCTGCTCCTGTTCTGTCTCAGTCCCCGTTCAGTGTCCAGTCTAAGTTCCAGCACCCTGTCTTGTCGCGAGTCCCGTCTCCTGTTTCTAATTTTGTCCAGTGTCCATTTAAATCAAGTCCCTTATTCCCAGCTCCATTTCCTGTCTTGTCCTGAGTATTGTGGTTTCATTTTTGTTTTGTTCTCCTGACCCCTCCTGCGCCAGCTCCTGGGGAGTCTAGTTTTTCGCGCTCCAGGAGTTGCGCGTCTTGGAGGGGGCGTCTGTCACATCCTGGCCTTTTCTTGTTTGTTTTCCCCCGCCATGTGGCTCTGTTTGTCTGTTATTGTCCATGTCTCCGCCTTTGTTCCGCCTCCTTGTCATTTACCCTTGTTATCTGTGTCAGGTGTGTCTTGTTTGTTCGTATATTTAAGTCCTCTTCCCTCACTTCCTGTTGGCGTTCATTTGTTCTTTGTTTTGTTTCGTGCATCTCTTTCCCGTACTCGTTCTCCTACTTGTTGGATTCCCTTAGTCTAGTAGTGTTGTTGTGTGTGTTAACTAGTCCTAGTCTGTTTCGTTGTTCCTTTTTGTAAAATAAAGTCTGTGTTATTAGCGTGTGTCCCCGCCTCAGTCAGTCCGCCCCTCGTGCCTGACACTGTCTCTGCTCATTTAGTTGAGGCCCCTGTGAGTGAGGAAGGGTACCCAACAAAATAATTGTGTACAGGTAGGGGGGTGGTTTGTCTGTATCACTTAGTGTTTGGGGTAATAGTTTCCGGGCAAATTGACTTACTCTTACCTGTTACATATATTTAATGGTTTATAATTTCCTTACAAACTCAGAATACAATCATTTAAAATTTGGGAAAACTGATCCCCACTTGACCCTCAGCAGCCCCCTTCAAACCCCCCTCTCTCTCCCACAGAGCTCTGTGTCCAGCGTTGTGTAAATTCTCTGCACATTTCTGAGTGGGTTTCTCCTGCAGTTTTTAAATCTCTTTTTCTGTTTCTGATCGTGGCTCCTTTATTCTCGCTGGGATTTTTGGATCGCATCTTGTACTTGTTTATCTCGTATTTTTGTCTTTTTTTACTCTGTGCTCTGCCCCTGACACTGGTTTTAGAGTTGAGTAGAGTTCAGTTAAATGTCTAAAATGATCAGTTTAAAGAGCTGAATCACTACTAATAGAAGAAGATTAAAAGATTTCATTCACCCTCACTTCTAGTTCTAGTTTATTTACATGTTTCTAATGCTCATCTAGTCTGATTATTCTTTTCCTCCATTTCTCCATCAGCTGCAGAGATTTAACTGAATACTGGGAATAATGGGAGATTCATGTTTAAATATGTGTCTCACAGCATTTATAAACTGTAAAATGCAGCATGAAACGCTTCATTACACTCTGTCTACAGAAGAAAAAACAATGAAGAATGTGTTGAGAAAAATCTTAAGGAAATAATGAAGACTATATTTGAAAACTTTTTTTTTATTGCATTTAACTACTAACTACTTTTATCCAAAGATCATTTGTTAGTTTTTTCTTAGGAAAGAGTTTGTGAATCTGGCAACTGATCTCAGAGATGGCTCCATAAAATCCTGAATAAAACTAATCTCCTGTAGCTACAATAGTGGTAATGCTTATTTGGCCTGAAAGTCCTTCTTCACAGGAATATGCACCTCCATGATTCCTGTCAACTGTAGAGATTTGGTAAACCTTTGAGTGTTTAGACTGCAGTGTGTCACCCTTAAACCAATAATGTATCCAGGAATATCCAGTTTGTATTTCACACGTCAGAGTGATGCTGTCTCTGATGAAAACACTCTGATCTGGCTGGATCTTCACTGTAGGCGTTGGTTTCTCTGGTCAAAGACCACAAATGCTTTTATATGTTTATCATAACAGAACAAAACCATGTATCTCCATTTCTGATGTTTCTCTAGTTCTCTCTGACTCTGGAAACACCAGCTGCACTTTTATTCTGGGACAGTTTTCTTCACAAAGGAACCAATAAATGCTCAAACTCTTCTTAAAATATAAAAATAACCTTTTCTTACTCCTGTAAACTTACCTTTGGAGAAAAAAGTTTCCTTCTAAGAGCAATGACATACATTAAATATTAAAATAAAAACACCCACAATTTTCTAAAAGTTATTTGTAAATTATGAAACAGAAGTCATCACATAACTCTGACTGTAATTGAATGGTATCACTGTAGAACACAGAATAATAATCTCCCTGAGCGCTGCACACTGGAACTCTGTTCCTCCTGGAGTACACACTGCTGCACTGACTGTGTTGTTGTGTCTATCTTCAGGAATCAGAGGAGGGTGTAGATACTGAGAGTCTTTCCTCCAGAAAATCTCCATCCAGACTGTGGCAGCTCACAGCTCAGAGTAACTGTGTGTCACATCCTGGCCCTGTCCTGTTTGTTGTTCCACCATGTGCTTACTTAGCAAATGGCTCTCTGTTATTGTTTTGTTCCTGTCTCCACCCTAGTCCTGCCTCTGACTCATTATTGTCCACAGGTGTTTCTCGTTTGTCTTGTCCTGATATTCCCCTGTGGTTTGAGTGCTCCTTGGTCTGGTGTTGTGTGCGTAGATGTGTGTTACTCTGTCTCTGAGTCTCTCATGTCTACCCCGGTTCATGGCTGTCTCCTATCTGTCTTTGGTTAATTCATAGTTTAGTCTTGTCTAGTTTCTATGTATCTACCTGTGTTTATTTTGATTTGATCTTTTGTTAAATAAAATTCCTTGCGTTTACGTCCATCTCCTCGTCCTCCCTGCGCAGCCGTGACACTGCAAATGGACCCAGTTCACTCTGTAGACCCTTCATTGTGTTTATTGAGGTGCTATAAACAAATCCATCATTGGTAAATTCTATAATATTTCCCTTTTACATTTTAATAATGAATACATGCTCATACTGTCCTGAGTGAAAGACAGAACTGGAGTCTATTCCATATTTGTTTGTTAAAATCTTATATACTGCTCTATTAATTTGTGGAAGGGATATTTTTCACTCTTTGACCTAAACATTTCCTCTTATTGGTATTTTCCACTTTGTGGCTGTGGATAAACATAGATCAGTGGTTCCCAAACTTTTGCTGCAGTGCCCCTTTTATAGATGAGAATATTTTCGAACACACACCCATACTCCACCAAACACAAACACACATCTAATGCTTCCACACTCCACCGTAATTTAGTTTAAACTCTGAAATTCATACGATATGATACACTTTACTCTCAGATTCCTCTGAGGTTTGTCTTACATCACAGTGGCTCCAATAACAAAGAAGGGTCTGGGAGTGAGAGCCATTTCACAAACATCTACAAACATCTTACAACATGTTTTACAACAGCACAGGACAATACACTTAAAACCATGTTACTACATATGAGCAAATCTATATAGATCACTCTTTTATTAAGTTTCCCACTCACTGAGGTATAAACCAGCTCCTAAACCTATTCAGTCTCACCTTTGGAATTCTAAAGCATCTATTTTAAGGCAAAATGTTATAAAACTACAACTTCTGTTTACAAACCTGCATCTCCTTAATGAACAAAACTAAATAAAGTCTCAAATCACTTTTGACGTGCATTACTCCTCTCATACACTTGCCTTGCTGCACCCCCTTTCAAACACCTCTGTGCTCTCCCTAAAGGGACCACCACCACACACACACACTTTGGGAATCACTGAGTTAGACAAAGCTTTACTTCAGTGAATCAGTGTATTTTTGCTCCTGAAGCAGCTGTAATGAGATGAACTGTGATGCTGTGAAAAAGTCAGACATGTGCTTAAAGAAGGGGAGAGTCAAATAATTAAATATTTAAATAATAAAAGAGGTAGAAAACTAAAAATGTTCTGGACCTGATAAACCACCAAACTGGTCTCTATCAGATAAACAACACTTAGAGAAACACTGGGTAAGATTTGGGTTTTTGCTGCTGGGGCGCCCCCTAGTGTAGTTCATTTTTACAGGACTTTACAGAGATCAGAGGGGGAATGGTTTTCTACCCTCCTCCAAAAGGTACGTAGTGCAGTTTCTGCAGTGCTTAGCCCAGAGTAGCAATCACAGAGGCTCCTAAAAGACTAATCCCCTGATGCTATAGTACAGGCAAAGATTAAATTTGTATATTTATAATGCACTTCTAGATTAATAAATCATATTATAAACTGTAATAAAGACATCATTCACACCTGGTACAGTTAGTGTAACAGCCTAACTAGAGTGTGTGTGTGTGTGTGTGTGTGTGTTACACTTATAAACACCTGCATGATACAGATTAACTTCAGAGATTTGTTCTCCTTCCACTGTGGAGATTCACTGAGGAGGATGTTGTCCTTATACCACACACAGTCCTGAACTCAGGTTTTTAGTAAAATAGAAATCAGTAGCAGTCAATACATACCTCTGACTTTAATCTTGATGGTGCCACTGTAGTAATAACGACTGTCACCTGGCCGGCCCACTCCACACTGGAACGTTTTTTCTCCTGGAGTAGACACTGTTACACTGACTCTGCTGCGTCTATTTTCAGGAATCAGAGGATGTTGTAAATTCTGAGAGTTTTTATACCAGTAAAACTCCCATCCAGTGGAATATGACGTCTCACAGCTCAGAGTAACTGTGTCTCCAGTAAAGACTGGGTCCTCAGGCTGCACTTTCAGTTTGGGTTTATATTCTGTTGATATGAAATGATGAATTACAATGTACAGATTTCTTCAACATTTGCCCCTTGATCAAACGACATTGTTAAACATTATATCATTTCCTCTTCATGGATCAAATTTCTTTATATTTTAGTGGAAAGTAACCAGTTATTTGTTCGATGTAAAACATTGGACATGTGTTTGTTTCAACATAAATATAGCAACATGCGATATTTAGTTTTTCTCTGTAGTGTGTTCCATATTTTCAACAAAACAGCTGATTTTTCTCCTCCAGAATACAACCATTTTAATAATTATAATTAATTACATAATTTTACTTATTTCACAAAAGACACAAACTGAATCATGTATTATTAAATAATTAATTCATTAATTGATTCATTTGTTCATTCATTGTTTGTAACCACAATCCTAAACTGTCCAGGGTGTATTCCCGCCTTGCGCCCGATGATTCCAGGTAGGCTCTGGACCACCCGCGACCCTAAATTGGATAAGCGGTTACAGATAATGGATGGATGGATGTTTGTAACTGCAATCCTAAACTGTCCAGGGTGTGTTCCCACCTTACGCCCAATCAATCACAGGGCAACACACACTCACACACTCACACCTATGGACACTTCTGCACAACCACTC
Source organism: Hoplias malabaricus (assembly GCF_029633855.1). Lineage (NCBI taxonomy): Eukaryota > Metazoa > Chordata > Actinopteri > Characiformes > Erythrinidae > Hoplias > Hoplias malabaricus. The sequence goes on along the minus strand of NC_089813.1, from coordinate 13,513,478 downwards.
CATTTAACAACATGTGTTTCTGGACTGTGGGAGGAAAGCAGAGCATCTGGAGGAAGCCCACACAGACACAGGGAGAACACACCAAACACCTCACAGACAGTGACCTGAGGTGGGGCTCAAAAACACAACCCCAAGCCTGTACTAATCAAGTGATGATTTTACTCTGGTTTTGTCTGGGATTCATTTAGTTCATTATTAATAAAAATGTTTTAACAGAATGATCAGTTTTAAAGGAGTCAGTTTCAAAGGATGACAGTTTCTCTGTTCAAAGATCACAAGTACCTTTGTAATGTATATCGTCACAGGAACAAATCCTTCTCTGTGCAGAAGTCGGCACAGCTGCTTTTTGCCCTGCATCACATTTTTAGCACATTTTATCACACCATTACTATTTATTATTTTTATTTATTTAACAAAGCAGAAGGATTTAAACTATATATTATAGCAGCACTGGCTTGGGGTCTCACAGGAGAGTTCCCAGCATGCACTGCGGCCTCCCCTGGTTTGTAGATTTAGGGCTAATTTTGGGGTTTATGTTGCAGTTGGTGGTTGTTCATATCAGGGAGGGTTTTCTCTTATGTTTTTGTGTGTTTGGGCGTGGTGTGTAGTGAGACGTGTTGTTGTTTGGGGGCTCACTGTCAGAATGAAGTGTGATGGTTGTGATGTCCCTGAATCTGGCTACAGACCAAGTCTAGGCCAAACACAGTCTGTTCACTTGTGCCATTTTGCATTTTTTGCTCTTTTAAGGCACTTAGTAAAACTTTGCTTGTTACAGCACGGCTGTGTCTCAATATCCTCCCAGTGTCTGCCAAAATATAAACACAAACATTAAAAAATAGATGTCTATAAATGTGGAAAATGTGCACTAAAACGTAAGTTATATTTCTTTAGTGGGTTTAGCAGAGGGTCTCCAAACTGCTGCATACAACTGTAAACAGTCACCGCGGCTATTAGTAATTTATAATAATTAGTAATAAACATGACTAATTACTAATAATGTAATTATAATGTCACTCTACCGTCCTAAAAGCATGAAAGTTTCTATGACTCTGAATGTTTCTGTGTTCTGTTTCTGTTCAGTCAGTCTGCACTTCAAAAGCTCTCCCTAAAAAACCCTGAAATTTGATTTCTGATTTTTCTGCACTGTCAGTGTTAGGATTAGATTCGAATACAGCCACAATTCACACTCCTCTCATAGAAAATGCACATGTTGTAACTGGTTACAACATGTGCATTTCTCCTATTTCTTTTCCCTCCATTCATCCACAGCAGAAACATGTTTCACACCAGCAGTTACAGCTAAAACAACATTTTCCAACTGATTATATTTATGGGCTGAACCTTTCAGATGTAAGAATGGAGAGAGGTTCACCACTCTGTAAAAGACTGCACAGACAAATAGTGACATAATTCCAGAATAAAGTTTCTCAGAATAAAACAGTAAAGAACTTGGTGATATCATCATCTTCAGTACATAAGTATCTTGAGTACGAGTGTCTTGAGTCTGAAAACTAATATGGAATGGCCATGATCTTTGGGCCCTCAGATGGCACTGTATTAAAAGAAGACATGATACTGCAGCAGAAATCACTGCAGGAAATCAGGAACACTCCCCAAAACCACACACACTGCATCCACAAATACAAGTTAAAATTCTACCATAAAGAACAGAAACCATATAAAAACAAGATCCAGAAACGCAGCTGCCTTCTCAGCCCAATAGCAGTTAAATTGCAGCATTTTGGAGGCAACAAATGGAGGTACATTTGAAAACTTTCCTGTGGTTAAACAAATAAAAATTTATTCCTTTTGGAAATCATGGAACCTTCCAGACTGAATAGGAGAAGGGTAATCTGGCTTGTGTTCAGCACAGTTTCAATAAAAATACATAATCAGTTAAATGTATAGTTTTTAATTTTATAGAACAATATAAAGTTCACAGTTCCAACATTTGTCTTCCATTTATGTTATTTCTAAATGAAAACAGGGTTTAAATAATTTGCAACATTTTACATGTTAAACCTACAGTAGGTGAACACACTCCTACACAACTACTCTGATTTATTGTTGTTTTCCAGCCCTGAGAACTGAGTCCTAATCTGCTGTGTGGAGGTCAGCAGTGTCACCAACTATGATTCACCAACAACACAATCATCATCATATTTTAAAATAAATTTGTGTGTGTGTGTGTGTGTGTGTGTGTGTGTGTGTGTGTTGTGTTGCTTTCATAACCAAGAGGGAATCTGAACTTTTCTACTTTTCAAGTGGGAAAATTCCATTTGAAAACCTGAGGCCACAGTCCCAACCTCAGAGTAGTTAAAGCTGTTCAGTGACTACTCTTTTATCCCATTTCAACATGGCGTGTCCACTGACGCAGAGCTAATAAAATAGGCATTCTGACCAAACAGCAGCCAAATCACCACAGCTTTCTTACATTTTAAAAATAAATTTTACCAAAGCCCAAATAACTCAATATCTAGATTCAAATTGTATTTAGACAGCAGTCAGATCAGTGATAACTGAGTGGAAGTGTGCAATTTCCCATCTTCAGACTGTTGCATAAATCCTTTATTTGCTGGAAGCTTGAATATTATGAGCTTTTGTTGGAAAACAAACCACAGAGCTGGCTATAATACATTTACACAACAAATCATGTTAAAGTAGTCTTAATAAAGAAATGAATTTAGGGTTCATCTTGTTTCATATGTTCTTGCATGAACTCTCACATTTATAGCACTGCTGGAGCTTATACTGAAACTGTGTTACAGTCAGTCTGGGTGGTGTTAACACAATTGCTGGTTGTTTGGTCTTAGAATGCAAGCTTGTTCACATTGTAGGCCACAGTCCCTCAAAACTCTACTTCAGCTCTGGGTACAGATTTTGTAACTAAATATTCATGGAAGAGAAAATAAACCTTCTGAACACAGTCCAAATGTCTGTGTCCTCACATGGCCATTTAAATACGCAGAATACTCTGTAATACTCTGTGTATGTGAATGATAATGAGAGAGTTCAGTAGATGCATGTAATGATTCACCTTGAGTTTGTCCGCGGTGGAAGAGCAGAACCAGCACTGCAGCAGAGAGAGAAACAGAGGACATGACGTATTAGTGTGAAACATCAGCAGGTAACACACACAGAATGAAGAAATCTGAAAGAGCTGGAGCTCATTTTATAAAGTAAAATATTCAGAATCACATGATTACAGATTAAGATTCATGCTCTGTTACTCTTTCAGTGTCAGAAGTCAATCACTGAAAGTGAATCACTGAATTACTGAAAAAATTTCTTTCCACTGAGCTTTTTTCACTCATTGCGTGTTATTGTTGTGGACATGCAGAGATGAGGACTGATGTTTGAGACTCTGACTCGAGTCGCATTTAAGTCCCTCAAACTGTGACTTAAGACTCAACTTGGACTCGTGAACTATCTTTGTGTAATTTATTATTATATCATTAGTTTCAGATATCAGCACTAGTGATGTTCGTTACCACCGATTTCCTTTCCGATCAGATACTGAGTAAAATTCAGGCTGGTATCAGCGATACCGATCCGATCCGATACTCTGTACAAAAACACCCAATGTGTGCAGTAAATAAAAACAGTAGTGTATTTCAAATCATAGCTTCATAAAGAATACAAAACATCAGGGTCGTTTATTTATTTTAAACTCTGAAGTATATTGAGGTAGTGGCTCATTATACTGAGTGTAGCTGCTCTTGGGGAATCACCTTCAAACGATACAAAATCACATGACAAACTATGTATGTAGTCTCTCCAAATCGCCTACAATAAGAGGATACAAACACGTGCTGTTTTGTAATGCTGTGTGACTCAAATCTAAATTGCCAGTAAAATATTCAATTAAATAAATAAATGGCACAATAATTACACAGGTTTGTCAATACCTACATTTTAAAATATTAATTTGACAGTTAAAGTAAATTAGTGAGGGCGGCACAGTGGCACAGCAGGGGCCTGGAGGTTGTGAGTTAGATTCCCGCTCCGTGTGACTGACTGTGAGGAGTTTGATGTGTTCTACCCGTGTCCGTGTGGGTTTCCTCCGGGTGCTCCGGTTTCCTCCCACAGTCTAAAAACACACGTTGGTGGGTGAATTGGCGACTTAAATGTATCCGTGTGAGTGTATGTGTGTGTGTGTGTGTGTGTCTGTGTTGCCCTGTGAAGGACTGGCGCCCGCTCCAGGGTGTATTCCTGCCTTGCGCTCAATGATTCCAGGTAGGCTCCGGACCCACCATGACCCTGAACTGGAAAAGTGGTTACAGATAATGAATGAATGAAAAGTAAATTCGACAGATTGTAAATAATAAATTTTCTTTATGGACAAAATATTACATTTTTATCCATCTTTTCTAGGATATATTTTTCAAAGTTCACCATGGCTGTTTTATTGAAATTGCTCTGTATAATTTAATGACACTTGTAATCCACTTTAAATGATCAATTCTTTAGGAAACCTTACCTGAATAAGTCTAGGTTTTGTTGCCTATGTGAGATTGTCTCAGTGATACACACATTATTAACTGAACTCATGTAGCTATTTGTTGAAGCATGTGTTTTTTTCGTTAACAATTTCATAACTATATTCATTAATTTGAACAACTCCAACAGTAACAGTGTTTAGTGCCGTTTTAAGCTCCACATTTTCTCCCTCTGGATAGCACCTGCCTGCAGCACCGAAGGACTCCACCAGAGACGTCTCACATTCTGTTTTTGTGGTTTAACCTGAGGTGTTTCACAAAGTTTGTTGTGTTTCCACAACATCACAAACCACATCTTGTCTGTGCAGCTCCGCTTACATTCTGTCATTGTGTCTGTGTCTACAAACTGAGTGACTGAGCCGTGTGCCGCTGCATTTACTCATTACGCACTTACTCAGGCAGAAGAAAAATAAGTTCCCACCAACCGAGTATCATTTAGACAAGATCTCAATCGTTGTATTACTCTCCACTGTGTTCCTGTATCAAAAGTATCGATATTTTGATTTGAGAATTGATTGTAGAGCAAATGTCTGGTATCGGAGGTATCGATATTTCAGTGTGGATCTGCACATCACTAATCAGCTCTGACAACAGCAGCGACAAGTTCATCCGCTGTAGCTTATTTATAGTGTTAGCCTATAGGCTGCATGTTAATTTTTATCATTTAATTAATTCAGAGACTGTGCTCTCTACAGCAAAATACAACCTGTCGAATAACAAGGCACAATAATTGTATTCTTGTTTGGATTTTATTAAAAATAAACACCCCGTTTAATAAGAAAATATTGTCCACTCGCAGTGGCGTAGCCAAAACTGGTCCAAAGTGTCTCGCACTCTGAGTCAGAGCGCGAGACACACATCGTGCTGCGCGAGGCAGAGCGCAGTAATCTCCTTTATAAATCAGTGTAGCCCGTCGCGTAAAGCAGGATTAAATATCACCCGCACAGACCTGTATTTAAAATAGTTTTATATTTTCATTCATTCATTATCTGTAGCCCTTATCCCGTTCAGGGTCACAGTGGGTCCAGAGCCTACCTGGAATCATTGGGCGCAAGGCGGGAATACACCCTGGAGGGGGCGCTAGTCCTTCACAGGGCAACACCCTGGGGACACTTTTGAGTCGCCAATCCACCTACCAACATGCGTTTTTGGACTGTGGGAGGAAACCGGAGCACCCGGAGGAAACCCACGGGGAGAACACACCAACTCCTCACAGACAGTCACCTGGAGTAGGAATCGAACCCACAACCTCCAGGTCCCTGGAGCTGTGTGACTGCGACACTACCTGCTTAATTATGCTAAACACAAACAGAAAATAATAGTTAAAATATATAAAAATACAGTTAAACATACTTTTAAAAGTGATCTGATCAGTTTTGATACTGTAGTGTGTGCTAAAAATGACAGTACAGTACGAGATTTAAAATCAAGAAATAGCAATGCAGTCATGTGGTCTGGAACAATGGCATTCATGGTTTTCAACCATAAGAGATTTCAGACTCGATTAGGACTCGGGATGAGAGACTGGAGACTTGACTTGAACTTGTAAAAATGACTTGTGAACATCACTGTGGCCATGACCATAATTTTAAAAAGATTGGATTCCATCAAGTTCACTTTTAGTGCATCAATAAACTCAATGATCAGAACCCTCTCAGAGCCACAGGATTACCACAGAGCTGTATTATCAGGTGGTGGATCATGTGTCTAAAACACTGGGAGGTGAGAGGCCACAGTGTTAAAAACTCCAGCAGCATTGCTTTTTTAATTCCATTAACTTATTTTATTTATACACCATAAAATGACAAACACCAAAAATCAACAACACTGTGAGTTAAAGGATAAACAGGTTCATGAATCAGTAAAAAAACGAGTGTTTGATTCACTCATAGCAGTGTAACACACACTAACACCACCTCCACCACGTCTGTGTCACCAAGTGCTGACCATTATCTATCACCCAAATAATACCAACTGTCCTATGGAGGTCCTAATTAATGAAGAACTGTGGGGAAGGGGTCTAACCGACTAGAAAATATGAGCAGAAATACAACACTGTCCATGATATAATATGTTTCAATTCTGTTATTGTGTTGATTGGAGTGTATAGTCTTTGTTTTGTATGTGATTATAAAGTACACATAGTGATTATTATTATAGTGATTATTATAGTTTGTTCCCTAGAAGGGTCATGCTATAACATCTACTACACGTAGCTGTGTGAAATAAGCAACAGTCACAAGAAAAATTAGCTACAAGCAGTTACTGCAGACTGGAGCTGTTATGCTATCAGTCTGATTTAATATCTGTCATGTATCACCATACTGACATTGAAGCAAACACTAATACGATACAGCTTAAATAATACAGACTTCATACAGGGCTGTAACTAGAATTAAAATTGTAGTGAGGTCCACACTGAGGGAATGCAAACCCACTTCACTTCACAAAGCCAAATGTTTACAACTTCAAATGCTGACTTCTAATGTTCTATGTTCCCCATCAATTCTCCCATAAACTGCTTTGAGTCCACTTAGATTATGTATTTTGTTTTACATTTACCTCTGTATCTCTCTCTCTCTCTCTCTCTCTCTCTCTCTCTCTCTCTCTCTCTCTCTCTCTCTCTGTCAGTATGCTCATCTTCCTCTCATTCACTTTGGCAATATATATATATATATATGACCTAAATCTTTAGTCCCTCATTAAAATAAACATACTGTAGTAATCCATGTAGGATTGGGACATAAGAACTCTGACTGTTTTAATTACTAGCATTAATACAGTTGTATTGATTGACCATGCAGTATATTAGTAATAATATTAGTAATATACTGCATGACCAAACTCATCCTGCCTGTGAAATACGTTTACACTTAACTAATGAGGTAAATTTCCATGTAAACCTGTTCAATAAAGTCTGATATACATTAAAGATTGTGTCTGCTTCTCTCCTCTGCTGCACTCAGTGTTTATAAACAGAACTTTTACTACTTACAGAACATCACACACAGACGACTGAACTCCATACTGCTCCAGACGTGTCTGAGAAATGCAGTGTTAAACACCACTTCCTCTGCTTTAAAATACAAAGAGAGAGAGAGAGAGAGAGAGAGAGAAGAAGCATACAAATTTTCACCTCACCTTCTGGAGAAGAAAATCTAATGTACTTTTAGGGAACACAAATGGACTCTAAAACCGCAGCTGTTTCTTTAAAGGTATATTTTCACAGTTTGTAACTTTAGGAGCAATAATGTACCTTTTTTCTAAGTGTACACCATAAAATATTTGATCCTTTGTAATCTCATCTGACCTTATCTGACATCACCAAACTCACGAAGTTGGTCAGAGCTGGGGCTAAGAATACGTTCACATTGCCATTGACTGGTGTGACTCAAATCTGATCATTTCAGGGCTGTGTGCACATGTCAAATCCAATCTTTTCAAATTTGATTTGATCCTATAGGATGTCTACATCAGATATGTATGAGATTCAAGGATATTTGTCATGAATGTGAACAGTCTGATCGAATTTCACGTGTCTTTTTCCCTGTACACTGCTCTTGACATATTGTGCAGCACTTTGGTGTAGATGCTGTTATTTATGACCTACATCCTGCACTACACAGGGCATAGGGACCTATTTGGGATAGAATCACACACCACACACACACACACTCACAGGGGCGTAGCACCAAATTCTGAGCCCAATGCACAAGCAGTGCCCATGGTCCTACCTCAAACCCTAGTTCTTTCACATTACAGACAGATACAAGTCACTCACATTTATGATTGTGAACCATCAAGAGAATCAAATCTGATCTATAAATAAATCTGATTTTATTAAAGATGAAAAACACTTTATTTTGCTGCATATTTTATGTTTGTTCTTCTGACTTTGTGTTCTAAACAATAAAGTGCACAGGAAACCCTGGTGAGTGCTGCATCAATTCTCATACAGCCCCTCCTTCAGTGGCTTCAATGTGTCCATGACATCACACTTCACCTGGATGTCCTTCATGACTCTGGTACATCTGAGAATTCTTATAGTGAACAATTCTTACATGACAAATTACAGAGAACCTCATGCATTTAACAGTTTCTCAGTTGCAGCTCCTTTGCCTCTGCGGTCTGTTGTGGGATTGGACATGTCCTGCACCCCCAGGGAATAGGGACTTATATTTGTGTTGTTGTTTATTGTTGTTCAGTTTAGTCTGGTAGTGAATTTAGTTGCTATACCCTGTGTAGTTAGCATTTTCTGGGGTATTTTTATTATTATTTTTTTATTGTCGGTCTAAAGAGAGTTTGAATTGCCTTTGTCAGTAAAGAGCATAAAAAGAGGATGGGGTGATTCCCCCAGGCTTTTACTGGTTCAACTTCTTATTAAACTTCAGGAGGGTTCTCATCACATCAGCCACAGTCACAGACAGTGCTTCATCACCTGGGGGGATGTGGGAGCCCACTGCCTCTGTGTTGTTTAAAGCATCTGAAAATGTAGAGTAATTGATGTGTACGAGATTATTTTTCCCTCTTGTTTTCTGTAACTGTTTGGATTCTCTGTTTTGTTCTCGACAATCACTGTTTACATGTTCTTCATTCCAACAGTGAGGTTGCTCTTTGTTGCAGACTGCCACTCTCTCACCAGATCTAAAAGAGGCATCATGGGCTTTGAGCAAAGAATAATACTTTAGAACTCAGCCAGGGCCTGTGACTGTGACTGTGTGGTAAGTTTCAGTGGCAACTACACCATCTACACACTTGTTGATGAAAGAGTAATAAAACACACTTCCCCAGGTCTGTGTGATTCTCACATACAGCAGCACCATAAACATGTTCCAGCCAGTGCAGCTAAAATAGACCTGCAGTGCTGAAACTGCTCTTTCCGGCCACAGTTTGATGGTTGCTGTTGATGTTTGTTCACTTGTGCTAATTTCAGCCGTGGTTGATATGTGAAGACCAGTGCTGCAGGATGTGATCTGACAGTTCAAGAGGGGGCCAGAGGGGGCTTTGTAAGTTCCTCTGAAAACGCAATGTAGGGTTGTACTACTATTTTTGATTGTATAGAAAGATACTGGTACAATATGTCAAGTGCATCACCAGCATTTACTACTGGCTCAGTGACGTTGCTCTCTTTGTTCACAAATACAATCACTAATGGAGAAAAAAATCTGACAAACCTTTTTCACAGATATCTGCAGATTTTCAGATAAAAATGTGGAGGCAGTGTTTACACACCCTGAATCCTCAGCACCTGCTGAACAAGACAAATTATGATATTTCTGCACCGTGCCACACTTGACCATTCCTGCTGTTCTCCACAGCTGACATCACATTGTAAAATAAGGATTTAACCTACACTTATTTAAATACTTGAATACAGATAGTGTTTAAGGGAAGAATATGCTTTTGAACAGCGTTTCTGTTGTTTGTCTTTATGTGATTTTAATGCTGTTTTTAATCTATGAAAGAAAAGTAACTTGGTATATCATCAACTGTGTACATAAATATTCAGTGCACATGTATTTGTTTCATCGCAGTATAAATCCACACAAGAAACCAGCTATGGGTCTCAGTGCTGTTTCTACAGGTGCAGTGGGTATGACTCCAGAAGTGGAGGAAGAGGAGAAAGAGGCTGGAGCAAGAGGCTGTGATTCTCACTAGAAGCTACGAGCACCAGTCTTTTGACTCCAGAGACACACACAAAATACATATAATCTTTGCATAGGATCAAGTTCCAGAAAATACTTTCATGACTTTTCCCAGAAGTGTCCTTTTTATAACTTAGGATCCCTAAAGTCTTGAAGTCAATCATATGAATGTAGAAGTAATATAAAATAGAAGAATAAGTAAAAAATGTAAACAAAAGTAATGAGCCTCTTTGGAAAATGTAGTGAGTAAAATTAAAAAGTAATAAGTGACAGAAATATTCAAATAATTTACAGATTTAAGTTCAGTAAACAAGTACATGTACTTCATTATTTTTCACCTCTGACAGCTGTGGGTATAAATACAGTCAGACATTTATGTAATTACTTCTTTATTAACTAACGGTCACTGATTTGGTTCACAAATTAAAATGTAGTTGGGTTTCCACTAAAACATTACAAAAATTAAGCAAAATTACCTACATGTTCTATACTATTGTCTGTTTTGTTCAGCTCCATCGTATGTTGTATGTTTGAACACAACAAATAACCACAGAGCAGATATTATTGTAAGTCTGGATCAATCTAAGTGCCGCAGTTACACTGAGGTTGTGGTGGGGTGTTAGTGTGTGTTGGGCTAGTGCAGTTGGCTCACAAAGCACTGCTGGAGCTTTTAACACCCTCAGTGTCACTGCTGACAATAGAACAGTCAACCAACCAATCTCCTGCCAACATTGTTTTGTGAGCAGCGTCCAGTGTCCACTGCTGAAAGACTAGATGATAACTAACACAAACCGTGCAGCTGCAGGTGAGCTATTGTCTCTGATTTTACAGGTGTATGTTTAGGTGTAATATTTTAACAAAATTTCCAATAATATTCTTATACATTTTCATGGACGTTTGGCCTTTTCACATTGTTTTGCCCCATCCCCAAGGATCCAGATATTTTTAAAAACAAACATTTTTCTCACTCTTCTTCTTCTTCACTTACTCTTCTGCTGCATTTCTTTGCTCTTGTGACTGAATCTAAGTAAGTTATTTATACACAGACCACATACAATCATCAGTAAGCATGTTATTTCAGATGATATCCCCTGCTAACAAGGGAAATAATCTGACCCCGCTGTCCCTGCGCTCTCAGAGTGTAACAGATTTTTGGAGGACCAAGTTTTATCGTGACTGTCTGCCTAAATTATTTCAGTTATTGTTATAGATGTATAGCTACTTGTCTGAAAATAAAAGTAACCTTGCCACAGCAAAGCTGAGGCTGAATCCCAGATGTGTCACTACACAGTTTATAGTCAAGTTTCACATTAACTTATCAAATTTATGTCAAATTATTTTTGGGTGCAGTATTTTTAGTTTATTATCTGTGATGTGTGTCACGCAGAGCTCTCTGAACTCCAGATCCCAGAATTCATTAGACAGTCACATGACATCACACCGTTCTCAATCACCAGAGTTCTGATTTGGAACACCTGTTTCTCTCTCTATTTAAGCTTCACTCACTCACCAGTCATTGCCGAGTATTGTGTGATTTATCTCCGAATACAAAGCGTTCTCTATTTACCAGTCTGTATTGAATTCCAGTTACTTACCTTATGCTCGTCTTTCGGTTTTCGTCCCTGTCTTGCCCATTTGGATTTGTTTGCTCTCCGGTTTATGAACTCTGCCTGGCTTTTCGACTACTCTTTAGGATTATCTCGGATGTATTGTTTGTTCCCGGTGTTCGACCCTTCTGTCTGGCTTTTCGACTACTTTGCTGGTTTATCTCTGAGGTACTGTTTGTTCCTGATAATCGACCTGTGCTAGTTATTGTTAACCCCTTGTGGACTGTTGCTAATAAACTCTTTATACTGCTCGCCGCTTGTCTGCCTTCTGCCCAGTCGTGACAGAATACTCGGCCATACCATGCAGACAGCGGGTTCTGAAGCCATGATTACGGCGCTAAGCAGTCAAGGCCAACTATTAGGTCAACACCAACAAACGTTGGCTAGTGTTACTCACGCTATTGAATCTCTCGCTCAACAACAACAAAATCAGCAAAAACAACTTTCGCAGTTATTAGAGAGCGTAAAAGCACTTACAACTTGTTTTTCTGATAGTAGTCGTAACACTGAGCCCCTTTCAGTCCCGGTTAATGTCTCTTCGCATTATCCTGTCAGTAAGCCAGAAGTATTTGATGGTAATCCAGCCAAATGTAGCGGATTTTTGTTACAATTCTTTGAGAATACACCTCCAAGTTCGGATAAATCTAAAATAACTTTTCTGATGAATAATATAATGGACAAAACGTATCCTGAGTTTTTGACTATGTTTAGAGAAGTGTTTGATCACGCTAATGAGGGCCAATCCAATGGAGAGATACTTCTGACTCTTAAACAGGGCGCTCGCACTGCAGCTGCCTATGCTCTGGAATTCAGAACTATTGCTGCAGGGAGTGGGTGGAATGAGCCAGCACTCATGAATGTTTTTTGAAATGGTCTTAACTCGGATATATTAACTGAATTAGCCTGTAGGGATGAAGGAACATCTCTGGACCAACTCATTTCCATGTCCATTCGTCTGGATCAACTTTTGAAGAAAAGACCCAAGAACACCGGTCAGGGACATCTTACCCCACGGGGTCGTTCCTTTCCTGGTTCAGAGAAACAGAAGATGCACTCGATTGTGGTTCCCGGTTCTAACTCTTCAACGGAGCCTATGCAGTGTGATGCTTTGAGATTGCCTCAAGAGGAACACCGACGACGCCTGCATAATGGATTGTGTTTATATTGTGGAGGTTCTGATCATTTCAGACGAGACTGTCTCAAACGTCCACGGAGTAAATATACACATCCTCAAGGGAGGGCTTCACACATCAATACGGTGAGTGTACCCACAGCTAGAGTAATTTCAAGATCTTTTGTAATACCTGTCACTGTGTACTGCCAAGGAAATTCTCTTGTTGTTCCAGCTTTGACTCGGGAGCCGAGGGAAACTTCCTTCATCAATCCATCATCAACAAGTTACGCATCCCGACGGAACCTTTGTGCAGACGGGTCCTGGTCCGTGCCCTAGATGGTCTTCCAATTGGAGGAGACCCCATCTCACAAGAGACTGTTCCAGTTCGACTTCAAACCAGTGGTTTGCATCTTGAGTGGATTTCCTTTTTGGTGCTCCCTAAATCAGACTTTCAGATTATTTTAGGATTACCCTGGTTAGAGACACATAATCCAGTTATTTCATGGAATCCGCGTGAGATCAGGTCCTGGTCCACTTATTGTAAAGACCATTGTTTAGCACTAGATCAACTTTCTGTCCACTCTACTTCTGTAGAAAGTCCTAATTCTCCTGTACACATCCAAATTCCCTCAGAGTATGCTAGGAACTTAGAAGTGTTTAGTAAGGTCAAAGCCACAAAATTACCTCCACATTGACCCTATGACTGTGCCATTGAACTTATAGAAGGAGCTTCTTTGCTCAAATCGCGTATATACCCACTTAATTTAGAGGAAGAACGAGCAATGGAAGAATATGTGAAAGAAGCCTTAGATCAGGGGTTTATTCGCCCATCTAAGTCTCCGGTAGCTTCTGGGGGTTTTTTTTGTGAAGAAAAAAGATGGTGGCTTGAGACCCTGTATAGACTACCGTGCTCTTAATGATATTACGAAGAAATACGCATATCCTCTACCACTTATTCCGGTAGCATTAGAACAACTTAGAGGTGCTACAATTTTTTTCGAAATTAGACCTTCGTAGTGCCTATAATCTTATCCGTATAAAGGAGGGAGACGAATGGAAGACGGCATTTAGCACCACTAAGGGACACTATGAATATCTGGTGATGAGTTATGGGTTAGCTAATGCCCCGTCTGTATTTCAGTCCTTTATGGATGACATATTCCGGGATATGTTAGGACAGTTTGTGATCGCTTATATTGACAATATCTTGATTTATTCTCCTGATTTAAACACACACATAATCCATGTTAATAAGGTACTTCAACGTCTCAAAGAGAACAATCTGTATGTCAAGGGAGAAAAGTGTGAATTTCACCAAAAGACGGTGTCATTTTTAGGGTATGTCATAAGTGTCAGGTATAATCATGGACGATCACAAAGTGGAAGCTGTAGTTAACTGGCCCGTCCCGAACAATATTAAGGAGCTTCAACGTTTTTTAGGTTTTGCCAATTTTTATAGACATTTCATTAGGAACTTCAGTTCCATTGCCGCTCCCCTCACAGCCTTACTTAAGGGAAATTCGCAACGTCTATATTGGTCCCCTCAAGCACAAATGGCTTTTGAACGTCTTAAAGGAGCCTTTTCTACTGCCCCATTCTCAAACATCCGGATCCGGAGTATCCCTTTGTGGTCGAGGTAGACGCTTCAGAAACAGGGGTAGGAGCTATCTTATCTCAGCGAAAAGGGGATTCCTCAAAGCTGTACCCAATCGCTTTCTACTCACATAAACAATCTCCTGCGGAGCGCAACTATGGTATTGGGGATAGAGAACTGCTGGCAGTAAAATTAGCTTTAGAAGAATGGAGGCATTGGTTGGAGGGTTCTTTACACCCTTTTTGGGTCATAACGGATCATAAACATCTAGAATATCTTAAGACTGCAAAGCGAATGAATTCTAGTCAGGCCAGGTGGTCATTGTTCTTTTCACGCTTTCATTTTTCTATCACTTTCCGTCCAGGCAGTAAGAATGTAAAAGCAGACGCTCTATCCCGCTTATATCAGGGAGACCTTAAGGAGAGGGGGGACAGTGACTTCATTTTACCGTCATCGGTATCAGTGTCAGTCATTAGATGGGAATGTCCAGAAGGGAAAAAGTATGTACAGGCCTCCCTCCGAGACAAGTTAATCACGTGGGCACATTCATCCCTGTCATCTGGCCATCCGGGTGAGACACGCACTACTCAACTCATCCTAGCTCGGTATTGGTGGGAATCAGTTAGGGCTGATGTGCATAAGTTTATTGCATCATGTTCTGTCTGTGCTCAGTCAACTCCCAAGACACTTCCCACAGGTAAACTTATGCCCCTACCAGTTCCTGAACGTCCCTGGTCTCACTTGGCTCTAGACTTTGTCACTGATCTACCAATATCTGATGGTTATACCACTGTGCTGACCATGATTGATCGGTTTTCTAGAGACGTAAAATTTATACCATTTCCCTCACTCCCCACAGCTTTCGACACGGCTAAAGCTATATATAATCATATTTTCCGAAATTTTGGTATTCCAGAAGATGTTTTATCAGACCGAGGTCCGTAATTCACATCACGGGTATGGAAAGCATTTTTTGAGCATCTCGGGGCTAACATTAGTCTTACGTCCGGGTATCATCCCCAGAGCAATGGTCAATGCGAGCGTATGAATCAGGAACTGGGAAAGTACTTGCGTTTCTACTGTCATAAGTATCCACAGGACTGGTCACAGTACTTAGTATGGGCCGAAATAGCTCAGAATTCTCTTGTCAATTCTACCACAGGGCTTACTCCGTTTCAGTGTGTCCTAGGCTATCAACCTCCGTTAGCTCCTTGGACTGCTGCTATTTCAGGAATACCAGCAGTGGATGAATGGATGCAACGCAGTGAGGAAGTTTGGGAAGAAACCCGTCAACACATTTCAGAGATTCTGTCTAGATATAAAGAGAGGGCAGATAGGTACCTGTCTTCTACTCCCTCCTACCAGATTGGAGATCGGGTTTGGCTGTCAACAAGAAATATCAGGTTGGAGGGAGGCAGTAGGAAACTACAATCCAAGTTTATTGGACCCTTTCGTAATTCTGCCAAAATCAACAATGTTACGTATAAGTTAGAGCTTCCTGCCCAATATCAAATCCATAACTCTTTTCATGTTTCTCATCTCAAAGCTGTAGTTTCCGGACTCTTGAACGAAGAACTGCCCGACGACGTACCATCCACGGCCATGGAAAACGAGGATTCATCTATTTATGCTGTGCGTGAGATACTGGACTCGCGTAGACGTGGAGGGGTTCTACAATATCTCATTGACTGGGAGGGTTATGGCCCTGAAGAACATTCATGGGTACCCGCTAAGGATGTTTATGACTCGGGCCTCGTGTTGGCGTTTCACTCACGCCATCCCGAGAAGCCTGCTCCGCGTCCAAGGGGTCGCCCCAGAAGTTCTTCATCCAATCCTACTCTACCCTGTTCTACGTCTAGGTCAAGAAGTCAGCGGCGTTCTCGGATCCCAGCACAAGCTAATGTCCCTAGGTCGGATACTACTGGTCAAAGTGGTGGGGGGGATAGTAATGTCACGCAGAGCTCTCTGAACTCCAGATCCCAGAATTCATTAGACAGTCACATGACATCACACCGTTCTCAATCACCAGAGTTCTGATTTGGAACACCTGTTTCTCTCTCTATTTAAGCTTCACTCACTCACCAGTCATTGCCGTGTATTGCGTGATTTATCTCCGAATACAAAGCGTTCTCTATTTACCAGTCTGTCTTGAATTCCAGTTACTTACCTTATGCTCGTCTTTCGGTTTTCGTCCCTGTCTTGCCCATTTGGATTTGTTTGCTCTCCGGTTTATGAACTCTGCCTGGCTTTTCGACTACTCTTTAGGATTATCTCGGATGTATTTGTTCCCGGTGTTCGACCCTTCTGTCTGGCTTTTCGACTACTCTGCTGGTTTATCTCTGAGGTACTGTTTGTTCCTGATAATCGACCTGTGCTAGTTATTGTTAACCCCTTGTGGACTGTTGCTAATAAACTCTCTATACTGCTCGCCGCTTGTGTCTGCCTTCTGTCCAGTCGTGACAATGTGCACCATATAAAAATTTAATTTTGATTGTTAATGTAATGACTTAGATATGCAAGAAATAGATAAATATATGTATATATATGTTTTGCTTTATGCATTAACGTCAAAAATTATTCTGCTTAATCAATATTGTAAACACCAGTAAATCCTAACCTGGCATTTGAGGTCTACATAAGACATTTAACTGTAATTGAAAATGAGACAGAGATAGTACTTTCTGAAAATAAATAAATGAAATAATAATGTACTCCTAGGTTCTCGTTCATCGTGGCATTGTTGTTGAATTTTCTTTGGTTGGCTGATTTTTGAAGGCAGTGTAGAAGTAACTTTCGCTACCTTGGAATTCCCTTAATCCAACGTAAGACAACAGCAGCATTTGTCACAATTTATAATTTGTTCATCATATATATTTATATAAACTGTCGCCCCTGGCTTTGTTTGGACAACACTGGAGAGGATCATCTTCCTCCTTCTCTCAGGAAGCCACTGGAGGGGAGACTGAAGTGCACACTGCAAAACAGAAATAGTGTAGAAAGTTAATAAGTCAAACTGCTTTTGTATCATTGTTGGTATTTTTAGGTAAAACTATAGATGAATCTTAAACTAAGTGCTGCTTATATCTGTTTAAAAGCAAAACAATAAATAAATTCTGAATTCCTTACATGCTGAAAGAGCATTGTGTGTTTGTGCCTTTTCCTCCCTCTAACTGAAACACTTGGAGAAAGCCCTACTGACTCTGGAGAGGAGGGTCTTTCTTTGTGGTTCAGTAGAGGACTGGAGCGCACTGGGAGTCATTAGAGTAGAGAAAAACGCTGTCTGAAAAACTGAGAAACATGAAGAGTGTAGAACGTTAGAATGGGAAACTGGCTCAAAGAAATCTTTGCACTTCAACCACTGTTAAACTCTTTATTTGGGACTTTCTAGTTTAACCTATAATTAGTTGCAGCTTAAGTTAACTGATAACTGTACTGGTAAATGTAGGATATCAAGTGTGAATTCTGACTTGTGCATGAGGTTTACTTAAATGCTTGTGTATTTATGCATTTGTCTCCATTTGGAACATTTAGAGAAAGCCCTAGTGATTCTGGAGAAGAGGGTCTTTCTCAGTGAAAAAATTAAACCAGCTAAAAGAAATCATTGCCTGTTATTAATCCAATCCAAAGCTTGTGTGTGTGTGTACATTGTGTGTGTTTGTGTGTGTATGTACACTTACCAGCAGGAACAGGTCTATTCTGGAGATAGTCCTCAGAGATAGCAGCCAGTGGTTCAATTCTGTTTAATCTCTTTGAAAAAGAAAGTTAAAATTAACATTGCAACAACCCAAAAGATGCAATGAAACAACTGTATTTAAGAAAGAAATGATGACACTTCAATAATTTTGAACTCTGAGGGTCAGAAATAAAATACTGTTACAATATAACTCCAGAAAAATCTCTCTCACCTTGAACCTGAGTTTTGGGGTCTTGATCCTGGGAAAGCTGAACGGCAGGATTCGGTTCCCCATGGATCAGTCTGGCTGACTCTCATCCTCCTCAGTGACGGAGAATAAGTCCTGAGTAATGTACACGATTTCTGTGCTGTACCTCTGAGCCGTGAGGGTGTTGTGGGCTTTTTTCTCTTCTTGCTTTTTGCTGTAGAGGTGCCGGTCCTGAATGTAGTCTACCACAGAATCAGGCAGCAGGTACCGGACACTCTGACGCCTGCAGAGAGTTTGTCTCACGAGAGTGGAGGAGATGTCATTGGTCACCCATTCTCGGACGATGTGGATGTTCTCACGGTGCTGGTGGAGCAGCTCTGACTGAGTGATGAATTTCTCTGCGTCAGAGCTGCACCTGCTGATGACGACCACGCCGTAGGAACCGACAATCTCTGCAATGTCTTCTGGACTCCAGAGGTTTGGCACACCAAAGGACTCCAGAAGATCAGCCCCACAGAGGAGATTCAGCTTGGGGACATCTGTGCTGTGTCCTAGGGACACACTCTCCCATTCTACTTCACTTCCCTCCAGTGTTGTCTTCTCAGACATTACAGTGTCCTGCTCTTCCTGGTTGTTTTCTCCCAGCAGTTTGTCGTGATGGTGCCAGAGGACCTTGGCTGTTTCCACCCACTCGGACTGCTGACTCTCCCAGTCATCCACAGTGATCCAGGTGGAGCTCTCTGTGGCTAATCTGGCCATTTCTACCCGATGCCAGGCCGCAGTCAGGTCTTTCTTCTTGTAGCCATCGCCTACAGGAGAGATAATTCCTTTCTCCACCTGGTATCTTCCAGTGCTCTCCAGATGATCCCGTGCCAGCTCGAACATTCGTAGGTGCATGTTTGTGATTGGGTTAAAAGGCCCACATGCCAAAAGAACGACTTGGGTTCTGTTCTGTGGCACAGACAGAGAAGAACAATACAGAATTAAATTACCTGCACAACTGTCACTGCAAAAAAATGTAATTAAAACTACATGATTGTTCTCACTTATCTGTGAATTTAAGATATACATATATATGACATTTACAGATGGAAATTATAGTTTTTTTTGCATTCAAAAATTATTCTGCATAATTGAAAATGAGACAGATAGTATTTTCTGAAAATAAAATGTAATAATAATAATAATAATAATAATAACAACATACTCCTACGTTCTTGTTCATCATTGTGTTGTTATTAGATTTCACAGTGATATCTTCTCTGACCATTGTTGAAGTTCACTAATGACCAAATCAGCGCAGGGAGCTGCACTCGGTGTGATGTCACAATCAAACTCTGAACCATGTGACTTCATTCTAGAAACTTCCTCAGTCAGAGAGCTGAAGTAGAACAGTAGCTGTGTCTGAATGCACTGGAATGCTATTACTGAGGCAGTATTCTGAGGGAGGAAGGTAATAGGCAGGTCTGAATCCAATGTCCATAGAAAACCTTGACTGCTAATGTTTCTTCATTTGGCCGATTTTTGAAAGCAGTGTAGAAGTATCCTTCGCTGCCTTGGAATTCCCTTAATCCAACAAAAGTATATATATCCAATATATATATATATATATATATATATATATATATATATATATATATATATATATTATGGCAAGCCAAACAGGAAATATTTAATGAACTTTGATATATATAGAATGAACGCTGATATATATATATAGAATGAACTTTGATATATGGACATATAATGAAAATGGACATCTATGTTTTTGGACACTATCACACTATTTGCAGAACCCCAATATAGTGCATATATACTGCAGTCCCAGAAGGGGACTGAAGGACAGGGAACAAACCGGTGAGGAGACAGTGGTGATGCTTGGGCCTGTGGAAAGAAGTATCACTGGCAGGAAAAGCAATGCTGCACCTCGAGAACGCAGAGAAAGGAGCTGTTGGAGAGACAGCAGCTGAGAAGGCGCCAGCAGGAAGAGGGTTGTTTGCTGTTGATGGAGCCCTTGCAACGGCACGGAGCACTTACATTCAGAACACAACTGCCCAAAATTTATCATCAAAATGTATAATGTCATTTAGATAATTGCTGAGATGAATCCCTCATCTTCAAAGACATAAAACTGTGTGTAAAACATCAAATAAAAGTCTCACGAGTTATAAAGAGGCCAGAGAGCACAGAGGGATTAAAACGTAAGTGTGAAATGTTTCATGAGATATTCTGGTCTGATACTTACTCTAGTCTAATGAAGTCACATACTTTCCATTCTTTATTTAAATATGAGCTGCTTATTTGTGACCCGTGGCAATGACAGTATAAAGTGTGTCACAAGTTAAGAGATAAGATTAAGGTTAAACTGGGGGTATTTTTTATAGCTATCAGAGGTATTGGTGAAGATATTTTGAAACAGTAGTTACAAATTACAGAGCTACACTACGAGCTACTGAGGAAAAGTTGATGACACTGCAGCTACTTAGTGATATGAAATCTTGTATTTACCTGTGAAGGGTAATTTTATACAATGTTTTTTCAGTATTATTTCAGAGAAAAAACGTTGAGTTACAAAGATAAAGCGCAATGTGGAGAATTCTCAGCAGCTGCTCCATGATCCAAAAACTAGTTAAAAAGTGTTTATGTAGTTATTTGATTTGTCTGAATACTTTGTACTTTAACACTTTTAAACTATTTTGTTTCTGGATGTAAGTAACTACTTTGTTGTGTACAATTATGAGTACATAGTAAAACCCCAGTAATCATTTTATCAAAGTAGAAGCGCAGTTCTGACCGTCCTGAATCACATAAACACTACGTCACTAACGGACTTATCACTCACTACCTTATTTACACAGGACCCGCCCATTTCAATAAAACATGCCTTCATTTATGCAGATCTTTCCATAGTGAGCCAATAACAGAAGAGCATTCTGCAGTTCCGGAGTCAATTATTGTCCTCGTGGGCGGAGTTTGGGGTCATGCAGTGAGTGCACAGCCCCCTCTACTGGTCAGAGCTTATACAGATTTATAGTGAGACGAATAAATGTGAAATGAGTAACATTTGAAATTGAAATATGAAATTAATCATTGATAAATTCATAAATGTAAGTTTAATGCAGATACAACAAAGATTTAATTTGGATGCTCTCGTTTTACTAATGGACTTTAGTGAATATCAGCCAGTGTTTGTGAAGGCAGAAACCTACATCAAAAAAAAAAAAAAAAGAAAAAAAAAAGGCACTATTTTTGACCTCATTCTACAAACGTTCTCCTTTCAGCAGCAGCAGGTTTTACTCTAGACCTCATTCTGTTGGTTGAAGGAGACGGTTGTGTTTTGTTGTGGATCTCTAGGATCTCAGATGTTAAAGCAGTGATGTCACTTCTACTAAAATAGAAATAAATAGAACAAAATTTTAAAAAACCTAAAAAGAACTAAAATCCTCTAAAATCCACAGAGCACATGATGCTGAAATACTCTTACAGGTCCTGAACAGCTGTGACAAAAATCAGGATCTAAATCACATTATTCACCACAGCTTGGTCGTTCAGAATAAACACAACCCACACCATTAATTATTGACAGCAATCATTGATCTTTATTTGAACACTGACGATCACAAACCAGATACAAAACACAATCACACTATAATCATATTTATTCTATTACTGAAGAAAATACAGCTAATACTGCTGAAATATCATAAAATATTACACAAATGCTATTAATCTATAAGCGAGCCTTTTATTCATATTTAAACATTTTTATTATTAATAGATTAAAATAAAATTAATGCTAATATTTTAAATATTAGTTACATAAGAAAGTAAAAAGTAAGACAAAAGTATTCAGCATGTCTTCTCAGTGTACAGGTTACGATGTATCAAGAATACAAATGTGATTAGAAATGTTGTCTTTTCAATAATATATTAAACATAAAAAGCCTTGGTGAAAATTTTTAAGGAGGGTTTAAAAAAGCAATCAGTCATTTGTACGCCACAAAATAACCTAATATTTATGATTTTTTTTCTCGAATAAAGCGAAAAGTCTCAGGAGTTGAATCACCTGCTTTTAATCCAACTGCACTCACTAACAGCAGAAATGAAGCTGGACACTGAACTGCTGTTTAAAGCCACTTTTCTGACCTTTCTGTTTGAGTGTCTCTAAATGAGCCGTTGTAGTACACATTATAATAACTCTGTATCAAACACTCAGTCAGATGCTCCAGCTTCTATCACTGCGTATGGTGTGTTCACCTCATCAGGTTTAACTGTGAAATACACGATAAACACAGCACATTAGTCTTTGATCAGATGTTCTGATTCAGTTAAAGGTTGATGAATGTCTGATTCACAGAAACTGAGAGACGACTGAAAGACTGAGTTCTTACCTCGAGCTCTGTAGCATTTCACCCCCAGCACAATGGAGGTTATCAAATAAGGAGTCGCTGCCATGAGACTACTGAGCACTCTGAGAACTGAGAATGGAGATTCTGAAACAGACACACCTGATACACACACACACACACACACATTAAAACCACTATAAAATAGGACAGAGATTATTGTTTAATGAAAATATAAATCAGAAAGCAGCAGACCTCTGACTGAGATCCAGCTCCGAGGAGACTCTCCTTTCTCTGGGTGTTTACAGTGGTAGAGACCTTCATCAGCCTTTGAGACTTTATGGATGGTCATCTCTCCTGTCGTCTGCTTCTGGAGAAGTACTCCATCTTTGTAGAAATCAGCTGGGAGGTGTGAGGACTTTGTCGAGCGATTTAAACAGCGGAGAGTCAGAGAATCTCCCTCAGACACAGAGTGGACAGGACTCTCCAGAATCACATCACCATCTGCAGGATAGAAACAGGAGTCAGTAAAAGTGTGCTGTGGTATTTAGTGTGACTGTATTTCGATTTTTATTACATTATGCTTGAAAAATTAAGCCCAATATTATCTTTCAAAACCTCAGTAGTCCTCTGTATTAAGCCTCTATTATTGATGAGAATGGTGGAGACTCACTGTGCACTGTGATGTTGACAGGATCACTTCTCTCTCCAGATTCAGACTGACACCAGTAAACTCCAGTGTCTGATGTGGAGAGGGAGCTGATGTTGCAGGTAAACCCTGGAACTGAAGAACAGTTGGACACCTTCTCACTGTGTGTGTATCGTCTCACTCTCCATCCAGCAGAGTCTCTGTGTCCCTCACAGCTCAGTGAGAGAGAGTCAGTGCTGAAGTGTTGAGTTCTGCTGGGACTGATGATCAGAGACACTGGAGGAGAGTTACCTGAAAATACACAGAAGACGGATGTGTATCACGTTGCTGAATACTAACATAATGCTTGAGAAACACACTGTCCACAGAAAGAACTGGTTTAATGAATAAAACACACTGAGGAGGAAGATACACTTGTGTTTAAATGATATTTCACACTTCCAGTGCCTACGTCTCCTTCAGATTCAAACACAGATCAAATATTTTGACTTTGTACTAATAAATGTGGACTGTTCTGACTGTATATTCTTCACCGGCTCTAGTTCCTCACCAGTGATCCATAGCGGCTGTGGACTGCTGTACTGTGTGTGAAAGGCTGGTTCTCCTCTCTCTGCTCCACACACATAAACTCCTGTGTGATACAGAGCAGCAGGACTGAGAGTGTAGGAGCCTCCAGCTCCTCTTCTGCTGTCTGACAGGAGCTCTACAGAATACACCACTTTACCATGAACATCTGTAATCTGGGTTAAACCTTGTCTGTGGGGAACAGCTCTGTACCAGCTGAACATCCAGCCTTTAGAGGAGATATTAACCTCACAGCTCAGAGTCTCTGAGTCTCCTTCAGTCAGCCAGCTCTGTGGAGACACACTCAATACTGCCTGGGCTTCACCTGACACAGACGACATGGAGAATAGAACAGACACAAACACGTTTATACAGAGGGAGAAGATTATTACATACAGTATAATTAACAAGAAAATACACCTCAAACCCACAGACTCACCAGACACAGTCAGTGTAACAGCAGCACTGATCTCTGACTTCTGAGAGTCACTTTTCCTCTCCCCTCTGCAGGTGTATTTACCGCTGTTAGACTCTGTAACAGAGCGGACTGTAATCTCCTGTGATCTACTGAACTGCTTTAGTTCATTATTATCTTTAAACCAGATGTAATTCCACTCAGTGTCTCCTCCTGCCTCTATGTCACATCTCAGAGTGACATTCTCTCCTTTAAACACATGTACATCAGGCTTTATACTGGACACCACAGCTGTAGGACTATCTGTAAAAATACAAATGATTAAATAACAGTTCATGAGACTCTTAATGAATGAGAGTTTGTTGTGAGATTATATTAATAATTTACCTTTTTATAATTATTCATTCATTCATTTATTGTCTGTAACTGCTTATCCAGTTCAGGGTCAAAGTTGGTCCGGAGCCTACCCAGAACCACTGGGCGCCATGTGGGAGCACACCCTGGAGGGGGCGCCAGTCCATCGCAGGGCAACACACACTCACACATTCACTCACACATTTATACTTTTGGAAAGCTTTGAGGAGCCAATTCACCTAGTAACCTGTGTTTTTGGACTGTGGGA
Source organism: Hoplias malabaricus (assembly GCF_029633855.1). Classification (NCBI taxonomy): domain Eukaryota; kingdom Metazoa; phylum Chordata; class Actinopteri; order Characiformes; family Erythrinidae; genus Hoplias; species Hoplias malabaricus. The sequence continues at coordinate 13,488,542 of NC_089813.1, read as the reverse complement.
GGAAACCCGAGCAGACACAGGGAGAACACACCAAATTCCTCACAAACAATCACCCAGAGCAGTTAATATATATATTATTTAATCAGAATGGAAATGGTCACTAGTGAATCTGTTAAGAGTTAACATTAAAAAAGTTATATATCAGTTTAAAGATCATCCGTTATAATTTTGCCTCAGAGTTTCTAGGCTTGAATGAATAATTTTAGAAAATAACCTTTAACTGATATATTACCTTTAATCTGAATGTTCTTTAAACTTAAAACAATGAGCAGTTCAGCGGTGTCCAAACTCTTTTCAAACAGAGTCATATAAAAAGTCTTAAGGGCCAGTCTCTCTTTCCAAATGTATCATTCATGAGTTATTTATAACAGTGTGTTTATGAAAAACACAAATTTACAAAACAGTTTGTATTTATTAACTACTGAATTTTATTTTAGAGCATTAACTGCTGCAGGAGATCAAAAGAGTGTAAAATCCAACATTTCACTGCAGATACTTCCCTCTCTCTTGAAATCGCCGGTTCTCACGGTCTACTTTGAGGTTTCTTTTGCTGCAGCAATCACCAAATGTCGTTCTGTGAATTACTTTGTTGGTCCAGAGAAATAAACGGTGTTTATGTTTAGATTAGTTCATTAACACAGTGGTGCAGTGTCCTGTACATTAGCGCTCTACTGCCACCGTCAGGCGAAAGGAAAAACTGCCAGGTGCCAGAGGACCACTAATGATGTATTCTTTAAAGTAAAGCCGCGGGCAAATTAAAGTCTTACAACTGGCCGCATTTGTACAGCACTGACATAACTCTTTTACAATAAACATTCTCCAAAACAGCAACCAGTGAAAGGTGTTTTATGAAACAAACACTGGCCTCATGCAAAAAACACTATTCTCCACCTTTACACTGAGGAGTGAAACTGTAGATTTATTTATTCATTTTTCACCTCATTATGTAATAAATATATTTATGACGGGCCTCAGAGCTGTTTAGGTTTATGTTGTTTATAAAACTGGAGCCTCATGTTGGATTCATTTTTAAGGAAACAGCTAGATTTATTAGAAGTCTGACAAACACAAATAAAATGTACTCACACATTTAAATTAATAAAATAAGAGCTGCTGCATTCAGTTTTCTTAGTCGAGACACAGTCTAATTTAATCTTCATTGTTTGTTCACATCTCTAGTTTCATTAAAAGCACAGTTCTTAATGTAATATTCTTTCAGGTAATGTTCATAAAAATACACCACCCCACCCCCTGATAAAACTCACAGATAAATATGTGACGCTGTGGAAGGAAGATGTGTTATGAATTCTGAATAATGTTGACTATTTGTGTGTGTAGTGATGTAAATATAAATCATTACATGTTCAGTCCTAATAGCAATAAATATCATCACTTAGTGAAAGTCTCTTACTCACCAGTGACGTTTACCCAGAGTGCATCACTGTAGTGTGTGTAGTAGACTGGGTGTCCTCTGCCAGCTCTGCACCTGTACTGACCTCCATTAGAGTCACTAACTGAGCTGATGGTGTAGATGGAGGAGCTGGAGTTGATCTCAGGACTCTGTGTGTCTCTGGACCAGTAGAAGGTCCATCCAGCAGACTGACCCAGTGTACAGTACAGAGTCACTGGGTTTCCTCTCAGTACAGATCCACTACGGCTTGAAGTGAGTGTAGGTCGAGGTATTTCTTTAAAAAAAAAAAAGTCCATTAATTAAAAAAAGTCCATTAATGGAATTTGTTTATTGGAAATCTCTTTTGTTTTTTTTTAAGCTTAAAGAGTTTTAATATTTTACTGAAGCAAAGACAGTGAAAGTACAGTGAATTTTGATTTTACACCAAAAAACAGTGTCCGATTTTAAGTCACTGAAGCTATAGAGATAAATCCGTTTATACAGCGGAGCTAAAGACACAATGTTAATACATTAATAGTCATTAGTAATCCGTTATAACACATAGATAAAAAGGCCAATAGTGACCTACTGTTTGCCAAATAGTCAACCCACATCCATCTACATGTTAAACCTCGGATCTTGCCAAATACTGACCTTATATTGTCTTCCCCAGCAGTCAGCATTGAGCCTATTGGGGCAGTGTAATGTCAGTTATCCGCCGCTTGGGGCAGGTGCTCACAGCAGCTCTCGATGTTTGTATCAGTGGGTAACGGAGGCGTTGAACAGTTAAACAGTGTTTTATGGCTCTAATGATGTAAATATCAGCCGCATAGTTCTTTCAGTTTGTTTGTTTTATTCAGCTCAGAGTTTTCTTCTATTTTATCTTCATGTGTACAGAATTCTCTTTGTGTTTCTCTCCATTTTGTCTCTGGATTCTGCTTTGGAGTAATTCTCGGGTTGTGTCTCGGCTCGTTTTTCTTGTTGACGCTTTGCCCTTTTGTATCTAAGTCCAAACTGCTCGAGTCTGTCTCTAATCTAATGCTTACATCCAACAAGCAGCTGAAACTGCTTTATTTACATGGATTTACCTGGAAAACTGGAGGAACTCTGTTCCCGTTCCCTTACAGACATAATGAACTATGGTGTATTTTTTCAGTAAAACATAATAAATATAATAAATAATAAAAACATAATTAAATCTGTGAATCATTATGTAACTTACACATGAAAACTGCAGATTTTCAGTTACTGATCAATTCCTTACCAGTGGTAAACAGGTCAGAGACTGAGAACCACTGTCCAGCAGCTAGAATCATCTACACACATTAGACGTGTTGCCTGCCTGTAGTTAATAATATTAGGTGCTGCAGCTTATTAAAAATACAGCAGCTAGAACCGAGCACATCTCCCCGATCCTCAGGTCACTGCACTGACTCCTGATTAAACACAGGATTGATTTTAAACTGCTATTAATTGTTTATAAATCAGTAAACTGTCTCAGAACTAAATATATTTCAGATCTGCTTGAAGTGTATGAACCCAGTAGGGCCCTCAGATCACTCTGGACTGGTCAGTTAGTAGTGCCCCGGGTCAGAACCACACAGGGGGGGCAGGTTTCAGTCACTATGCTGTCTGCACCTGGAACAGACTCCTGGAAGACATCAGATTTGACCCAAATATTTCAATCTTCAGATCTACACTAAAGACCTTCCTGTGTCTTTGATGAACACTGCACTCAGTGTCACACTACAGTCTGCATTTATTCCTTTACATCTCTGATTTATTCTATTTCTGTTATTTTCTTATCGACTGTTTATAACACTTTCTTTATTTTTCTCTTTTATTAATTGTAACTCTCTCAAAAGCCCTTCTGAGGTGTTAGATCTTCAGTTTAACCATGTATTTTCTGTTATTGTTTTGTGTGCATTTTATGATTTAATTCTTATTTTACTTTTAAAAAGTTGTAATTATATTTTAAAATGTTAATTCTTCTACTGTAATGTTTCTGTACTGTTTTGTAAATCGTTTTGAATTGTCATTGTGTATAAAAGGTCTTCTATAAACTTGTCTAATACAGATATTTTCAGGGATTAAAAATGTCTGAACACAGGGCAGTAATCTGAGAGGTCCGATGGTGGACCAGCAGTGGTTTGCAGTCAGTGCCAAACATTTTACGCCAGTGGACGGATATATGCTGCTGTCTGGGACAGAAGACCCTGAATATTGTTTTATTTAGTCACACAATGTCAGAACAAAGAGTGATCTGGGAAATGTTCTTTTCACAACTTAATATTAGACACAATTAGAAACAATCTGTTTCAGTTCACAACAAAAACGCAGCAGAGAGAAAGGTGCTTAGAAGAAGATATGCACTTCCCATCCGGCCCACGAGTGATCTCCCTCACCACAATATTGACTGGAGCTCCATCAGTGGGTTGACCCTCAGCAGCCCCCTTCAATCCCCCCTCTCTCTCCCACAGAGCTCTGTGTCCAGCGTTGTGTGAATCCTCTGCACATTTCTGAGCGGGTTTCTCCTGCAGTTTTTAAATCTCTTTTTCTGTTTCTGATCGTGGCTCCTTTATTCTCGCTGGGATTTGTGGATCGCGGCTTGTACTTGTTTACCTCGTGTTTTTGTCTTTTTTGGACTCTGTGCTCTGCCCCTGACACTGGTTGTTGATCTGTCTCTGGAAACTGTCCTCCTTGTGATTTCTCTGACATTGATCTGGACTTTGATTCTAAGGTTGTTTCTCTCTGTTGTATTTGTGAATAAAACCTGCAAATGGATCCAGTTCACTCTGTAGACCCTTCATTACAGGGTTATTTACCTGATAAACACACACCCATCACTGGTATATGATGATATTTGTTCCTTTTACTTTTTAAAAATAAATAAATGTGCTCATTCTGTGCTGTTTGAAAGACACAAATGGACTCTGTTTGTTTCCTGAATTTGGAAAATGCTACCGCTCCAGTTTGTGGACGAGATATTTACACTCTCCAACAACCTGAACATTTCTTATTTTTCTCTTCCAGTTTGTGGCGGTGGATAAACTCAGACTAAGCTTTACTTCAGTGATCAGTGAAGGTTTTGCTCATGAAGCAGCTGATATGAGACGAGCTGTGGTGCTGTGAAAAAGCCAGTCGTGTGAATGAAGAATCTGAGTCAAATGATTAAATATTTAAATAATGAAAACCATAACTTGTAAAAATGTGCTGGACCTGATAAACCACCCACACTGTCTCCATCAGAGAAACAACACTTAAAGCTTTCATCTACGCTCCTGAAAACATCCATTCCTCTGCTGTGAGCTATATTTCTAATGCAGTATAATGTAATAAAGGTGTTACACTCACCTGATACACTCAGTCTAACAGAGCTACTGGTCTCTGTGTATATTTGGCCTGAAGATCGTGCTCCTTCACAGGTATAAACACCTGCACGAGACCCATCAACAGAATCGATTTCATATTCCTTCTGCTGAGAATTTTGGACTTCAGCATTATTCTTGTACCACACATATTTCCCATCAACTCCACTGTTTATTTCACATGTCAGAGTGACTCTCTCTTTGATGAAAACACGTGCAGCTGGCTGGACCTTCACTGTAGGCCTTGGTCTCACTGTCACAAAATGAAAAGTCAAAGTGAAATGATTATTGTAACAGAATAAAACCTTGTATCTCCTTTTATTAAACATTTTTGACTGAATATGGGAATAACAACTGTCTTCTTTCTTCATGACAAACAAATAAAAAACATGGTCAAACATCCTAAAATATAAACAAAACTTTATCAATCCCCTGTAAAGTTATGGATTTGAAAAGAAATGTTTTCTTCTGAGAGCAATCCTTCTGACATTTTTAATTTATTTAATGTCTGTAACTCTTTATCCAGCTCAGGGTCGAGGTGGGTCCAGAACCAACCAGGAATCACTGGGCACAAGGTAGGAACACACCCTGGAGGGGGCACTAGTCCATCAGGGGGCACTACACACACGTATGGATACTTTTGAGTCACCAATCAACCTACCAACGTGTGTTTTAGGAGTGTGGGAGGAAACCCACATAGACACAGGGAGAACACATCTCCTCCACAACTCCTCACAGACAGTCACCTGGAATAGGGCTCGAACCCACAACCCCAGGACCCTGGAGCTATGTGACAGTGACACTACCTGCTGCACCACCCTGCCGTCCAATGACATACATGAAATATTACTAAACCTCTATAATCATAAATCTGAACTCATTTGTAAAAACTGAAACAGAAGTCATCCCATAACTCTGACTGTAATTGAATGGTATCACTGTAGAACACAGAATAATAATCTCCCTGAGCGCTGCACACTGGAACTCTGTTCCTCCTGGAGTACACACTGCTGCACTGACTGTGTTGTTGTGTCTATCTTCAGGAATCAGAGGAGGGTGTAAATACTGAGAGTCTTTCCTCCAGAAAATCTCCATCCAGTCGACTGTGGCAGCTCACAGCTCAGAGTAACTGTGTCTCCAGTAAAGACTGTGCTCTGAGACTCCACTCTCAGTCTGGGTTTTACTGCTGATATGAAATGATGAAGTCAGCACAGCGGCTTTTCTTTTCACAACTAAAGAAAGTTACACTGTGGTGTGTTGGAAAAGTAAGTTACTCATTTTCTCAGTTACAGCTACAACAATTAAATATGAATCTTCATCTGTTTATGATCAGCTCGTCTACAGAAGACCCTGAGTGGTGTTTTATTTAGTCACACAATGTCAGAACAAACACGAAGCTGGAAAATGTCATTTTACACCATTTATCATCTGACCCATTAGGTTTTATCTAGAAAAATGTACATAAAAATTGGAAAACAATCAAAATCAAACCAATCTGTTGCAGTACACCACAAAAATGCATTAAAAAAAAATAAAGAGAATTTTTTTTTGTTCTGGAGGCAGCGCTGTCTTTGAGGCAGAACAGATGTAATTGATACCAGCCAAAAGACAGTGATGAACCTGATCAGCACACACTGGGTGGAGATTTACAAACACCATGCCGTCAACCTGTAAAACTCCACCTAGACCCCAGTGTGTGTGTCTGCTCTGACTGTCAGACATGTCTCTGGAAGAAATAAATGTACAATAAAATTTCATTTACTGTATGTTACTGTAGACTTAGTTCTCTTTCATAATTTGTTGGAAGTGCTGCCAAAAAAATGGTGTATGACGTAACTGACTCAGAGGAACCTGCAGAAAGTTATAATCCTCTGCTGCCTCTGAGGCAGATTCTGAAGAAGTAATTTCCTAAGCATTTGAATTATGACTGCTGTCTGCGGAGGAGCTGTGGAGTGTTATACAATAATGTCCTGCTTCCTCTGAGGCAGAGGCTAAGACAAAGGGGAATAGCACATGATTGCTGCATCTAAGGAAGCAGAGCATTATTTTGTCCTTCTGCAGTTCCTCTGAGGCAGCAGTCATATCATAAATCTGAAGGAAAGCACTTTGGAATCTGCCTCAGAGGCAGCAAAGCTTTATAACATTCAGCAGCTTCTTCAGAGTCAGTTACATGTTCCTCCACTGAAGCAAAACCAAAATACTGAGCTTTTTGCAACACTTTTAACAAATTATAAACAGAACCAAGTGTACAGTAAAAAAGAAAGTTTATGGCATTTATTATTTCTTCCAAAGACGTGTCTCACAGTCAGAGCAAATAAACCATGAGGGACTAAGTGGAGCTTTACTGGTTTATGGCGTGGTATTTGAAAATCTCCACCCAGCGTTTGTGAACCAATCACATTCACCCCTTCCTTTTGTCTGGTTCCTAATTACATTCCTTCTGCCTCAAAGGCAGCGCTGCCTCCAGAACCAGTTTGTGTAGTGATTTTGCACACAAGCGAATATTGTCTCGTGCCCCATCAGCTGTTAATTCTCCCCTGTCTCCCGTTGACCCTCAGCAGCCCCCTTCAAACCCCCCTCTCTCTCCCACAGAGCTCTGTGCCCAGCGTTGTGTGAATTCTCTGCACATTTCTGAGCGGGTTTCTCCTGCAGTTTTTAAATCTCTTTTTCTGTTTCTGATCGTGGCTCCTTTATTCTCGCTGGGATTTTTGGATCGCGGTTTGTACTTGTTTACCTCGTGTTTTTGTCTTTTTTGGACTCTGTGCTCTGCTCCTGACACTGGTTTTTGATCTGTCTCTGGAAACTGTCCTCCTTGTGATTTCTCTGACATTGATCTGGACTTTGATTCTAAGGTTGTTTCTCTCTGTTGTATTTGTGAATAAAACCTGCAAATGGATCCAGTTCACTCTGTAGACCCTTCATTACAGGGTTATTTATCTGATAATATATATATATATATATGTGTGTGTGTGTGTGTGTGTATGGAAAGTGTCCTCTCTCTTAAATGAGTTTGAGATAGGTGCTATATGAACTAACCCTATTATTATTATTATTATTCATTCAGGGTCGCGGTGGGTGCAGAGCCTACCTGGAATCATTGGGTACAAGGCAGGAATACACCCTGGAGGGGGCGCCAGTCCTTAACAGGGCAACACACTCACACCTATGGACACTTCGGAGTCGCCAATCCACCTACCAACGTGTGTTTTTGGACTGTGGGAGGAAACCAGAGCACGCGGAGGAAACACACGCGGACACGGGGAGAACACACCAACAGACAGTCACCCGGAGCGGGTATCGAACCCACAACCTCCCGGTCCCTGGAGCTGTGTGACTGCGACACTACCTGCTGCACCACCGTGCCACCCATTATTATTATTATTATTATTATTATTATTATTATTATTATTATTATTATTATTTGTTATATTCCCATTTTTAAACAAATAAATGGACTCATACACTTCTGACACAAACACACAACTGGAGTCTTTTGTTCTATATTTGTTTTTTAAATTATTAACTGCTACTGTTCCAGTTTGTGAACGAGATATTTTCACTCTCCAACAACCTGAACATTTCCTCTTATTTGTATCTTCCACTTTGTGGCGGTGGAAAAACTCAGACCAAGCTTTACTTCAGTGGATCAGTGGATTTTTTGTTCCTGAAGCAGTTGGTTTGAGATTAGAATGTGATGAGAGTGTGCTGTGAAAAAGTCAGTCAAGTTCTTAAAGAAGGGGAGAGTCCAACATTGAAATATTTAAATAATGAAAAACCAATCTTCTAAGAATGTTCTGGATCTGAGAAACCACAACAGCTGTCCCCATAAAGGTGTCACACTCACCTGATACACTCAGTGTAACAGAATCACTGGTGTGTGTGTGTGTGTGTGTGTATTTGGTGTTCAAATCTTCCACCATCATCTCAGTACCCAAGAAATCAGCCTTAACATAGTTGAATGACTGTCGTCCAGTGGCTCTGACGCCTGTGATTATGAAATGCTTCGAGAGGCTCGGGCTTTCACACATCAGAACTGTCACCGCACCTGACTTTGATAAACATCAGTTTACATATAGATCAAATCACTCCATAGAGGAGGCCATCACAACTACATAGATCACTACTACACTCCACATCGCACTGACAAATCTGGAGGAACCTGACACTTATGTGGGATGTAAACCCTATGCTTTTCACACTTTTCACAGATGACTACACCCCATTCACAACTCCTATACAGAGGTGGAACCCCTGAAGTTCCTCAGAGTCTACACAGGTCTGAACACCTGACATAGTCCTCTAACACCTCTCACCTGGTTAAGAACGCCCAGCAAAGACTCTTCTTCTTCAGGAAGCTGAAAAAGACCCAACTGCATCAGGAGCTGTTGGTGAATGTCTAGAAGCACCAAAGACAGCATCCTGACCCAGTGCACCATGGTATGGTCTGTGAGCTGCACCATAAAGATCTGCACTGTGTGGTGAAAGCAGATCAGTGCATAACTGGAACAGAGCTTTCAGACTTGGACCTGTGTATGTTAGCCAACCGAAGAAGAAAGCTAGCAGCAGCATCAAACAACCACACACACTCCGCTCACACACTGTTCCAACCACTACCTTCAGGTAAACGGTTTACAGACAATAAGATCTCACACAAACAGACTGAGGAACAGCTTCTTTCCTAGAGCTGTGACCTCCATCACCCCCTCCCTCTCCCAATCCAGACAAACATGCTAACGGACTGAAAGCATACAATAGGACTGTACAGAATCAGCACACTTGGTACTCACAAGTATTTTATATTTATAACTACTTATGTACAGTGTTTATTATACTTTTATAATTCTATTTCTCCATTTCTGAATCTATTTTATTTTGTTGATGTTGTTGATGCTACTGCGTCTACTGAAGAGATGCCGTGCAAAATGTCATTGTATCTGTTTAAATTACAATAAAGGTTCTATTCCTTGTATCTCCATTTTTGATGTTTGTCAGTTTTTGACTGAAACTGGAAAAAACAAGTGTGATTTTTTCTGTGACAGATTTTTTTTGACAAATAAACCAAATATACTCAAACGATATTCAAAAATATATAAATATAAATATAATTTTTTTATTTATTCTCCTGAAAATCTACTGCTTTAGAGTTTCCTTCTGAGAGCAATGATATTCTTCAGTCAGGGGGAAGTCTCTCGCTCTCTCTGTTGCATGCTGGGAGTTTGGAGGGTGAAGGTGCATGGAGAATGTGTGTGAGACGCTGAGAGTAGGCTTTCGAACTATTTTGTTTTGTTTCTTTTTCACTTCCTGGGTCTGTTCTGTAATGCACTTTAGTGTGTTGATGTAAGAAGTGTGTAGTAATCTCGAGGCGGAGCGCGGGGATGGCGGCTCACCTGAGCGGTGGAGCCCGACCTCATTCACTCCGTCATGGCGTGAGATGTGAGGTGGGACCCGAAGTTGTGGTCGAGCAGGTGTTACAGGCAGTGGGGGAGTGTGTGGGCTGTGAGAATATAATCTCGGCCTCCAGGATGAACAGAGCCGTGGTGGTGTTTCTGGCGGAGAGGGAGCTCGTGTATCGGGTGATTGAACGTGGAGTGACGGTGAGTGGTGAGTTTTTTCCCGTTACTCCGCTGGGAATAACAACTACTAAAGTTACGATCTCGAATGTACCTACGTTCATCCCGGACGAAGATATCATACGTGAACTGTCTCATTTCGGAAAAATAGTGAGTGCGGTTAGAAGGGCCTTCAGGAGATCAGTGCTAATGTTTCTGGATGTGCAGGAGTTAAATGTGTCTTTCAGAGTGCTGTGTGAAGGGAAGTCTTATGCTTTATGCGAGTACTGGTAGAATGAGGTGTTTTGAATGTGGGGACATGGGCCATAAGCAGTTTGGTTGTCCACACAGAGAGCGGGACAGTCCTGCGGCTGGGCCTAGTGGAGCTGGAGATGTGAATCAGTCACAGACTGTAGAGACAGGTCCGGACTCTGATAAAACATCTATGGAAGAGACTGTACAGACTGGTAATGTAGAAGGGAGTGGTAGACAGGAGGGTGGTGAGGAAAAAAGTAGTGAAAGGGCGGAAGGAGTAAAGGGGAATACCTCAGAAGTTGATAATAAAGAGGCTGGTGGTAAACGGAGCAGAAAAAAATCGACACTGTGATGAGAGGACGACTGTTGTACAGCCTGGTGGAGAACAGGTGAATGTTTGTGGTGAGCTGGGAGATCAGAAAAACAGCGAGCAGGAAACCTCAGCTGGGACAGGCCAGGTGTCAGAGCTGCAGACTGGTGTTGAGGCGTTGGAACAGGATGGAGCTGTAGTACAGGCCCAAACAGGGAGTGATGGGGCACTGTGGGGTCGCTCTGTGCTGGAGGGACGTGTACTGAGACGGACGGTGGTGTAGCAGAGCAGGAGGAGGAGATGGGGGTTTTTAATTCACAGGATGATGATAACTGCTCAAATATTTCTGACATCAGTGTGTCTCAAGTAGTGGGCGTTAATCAGCTCTACACCTTAAAGGACATTGCTGATTTTCTGGACGATACTTTTGGCAGTTAATGTTACAGATTTCTTTCCAGATGCTGAAAAATTCATAGCATCAGTTGCATATTTACGGAAGTCAGCGAGCTTTGATGAACTGGATAAAAAAAAGAGATTTCGTTTAAAAAGGGGACAGGATGAGAAGGGCTGTAGTGGGGGAGTATATAAGACAGAAAGGTGTTGATGTGCTTTTCATCCAGGAAACTCATAGTGACGTCGATAATGAGGCTGAGTGGAGGAAGTGGTGGGAAGAGAATATCTTCCTTAGTCATTTTTCTAATACTACAGCAGGAGTGGCAGTGCTCTTTAATAAAAGACTGTCTTTCTGATACGAAGGTCACTAATTTGGAGCATGGCAGGATTTTAATTATAAATAGTGTAATTGAAGGGACACAGTTCCTGTTTGTAAATGTTTACGCTCATAACGTTGGCAGTGAGAGAGTACGCTTGTTCTGTAAACTGAAGGATGAACTGCAGCAGACTGATACAGATCCAGTGCTTGTAATGGGAGGAGATTGGAACTGTACGTTAGATTTTAGGGAGGACAGGATTGGAGAACAGCTGCACTCTCAGTCTTCTGAGGTGTTGGAGGGGGTTGTCCATCAGTGTGAACTGGTGGATGTGTGGAGGGAATCTAACCCTGATGTGTGACGTTATACATGGGTACTTGTGAAAGACTGGCGTGGACAGGTACAGCTTGTGCCCTTTTACAATGTGTGGAGGGTATGGGCTACGACAAACATCTGTTTATTTTAAATGTAAATGAAATGGGTGTGTCAGCTACATCTTTGTTTTATCAGTCCGTCCTGAGAGCCTGGTCGAATGTGCTGCGTGTAAATAGAAGAGACAAGCCTCTAACTTTGGTAGAACAGGAGCCTCTGTTTTATAACCCTCTCACTCAGACTAGTGTATTAGCATCGCAGTTTGTTCGAAAGAGTTTTTTACGAGCTGGAATTACTACAGTAGCTGGTCTGAGGACCATGGGAGACTGGAAAGCGGCCGATGAACTGTGTGCACAGACTGGTGTACGGTCCGCTCGGTTAATGGAGAGGTTGAAAGGACAACTGCTTTCTGGATTTCCTTCTCATTTCAGAGAGCTTTTGGAGGGTAGCTCTACAGGGAGCCAGCCTTATCTTTACATTCCGATCACTGCAGCAGCTCTAGATTTTCAGGAGACTGAAGGTTCTCTTCTTACTTTTAAAACCCCACAAGTGACATCACTGGAAGTTGCCAGTAAAAGAGCATTGTATGAGATTTTTTTTTTGTTAAAGTGTCTCACGGGAAGGTTTTAAATAGAGTGAAGGAGTCATGGTGGTCGGATCTGTTGGCCCCAGACTCTATAAACCACCCATACAGAAAAGGACAGCTGATCTACAGTGGCGTGTACTACATGGGGCTGTGGCCACGAACAGACATGCGGCACGCATCAACTCCACTGTCAGCAGCAAAAGTATATTTTGTGGTCAAGAAGAAACACTAGAACATCTATTTCTACACTGCACCCGACTGACTGCTCTGTTCTTGTTGCTGAGAGCGTGGTGCAGTGCGTTTGGGGTGGTGTTGACTAACCGTTTGTATTTGTGTGGACCAAAGTATAAAGCGGCACAGAGAAAGACGGTTGTGCTGTTGAATTTTTTGTTGGGTCAGGCTAAGATGGCTGTGTGGTTGTCCAGAAGAAACAGAATGAATAGGAGTGGTACCCAGGAAGTTGATGAAATGTTAAAAGCTCTGATAAAGATGAGATGAAAAATTTAATTTGCATTTTATAAAATGACCCATAGGCGGGAAGAATTTAGTTTAATCTGAGCCCAGAAGGGTATTTTATGCTCTGTTCATGAGGGTGTATTATTGATCTCATTGTAATTTATTGTTTATTTTTATTCATTTATTTAATTAAAATTTTTCCCCCTCTTTTCTCTCTCTCTCTCTCTCTCTCTCTCTCTCTGCGAGAGCTTTCTGGTGTTTTTGCCAACTTTTCTGATTTTCTTGATTTTCTACTTTCTATTCTTTTATTTCTTTCTCATAGTGAGGTTGTTGGTACCGAACTGTTTTTGGCCGGTGGTGAGGGGTTTGTAGCTGGCGTCATGGCCTCTGAGGCCGGCGTGGAAACGCTGTCTCTCCGCCATGGCGTCAGGTGTGTCCCGGAGAGCGGGCGACGGTGGAGGAAGTTTTGTTAGCGGTCGGAGAGAAGGTAGGATGTGAGAATATTTACTCGGCTTCTTGCATGAACAGAGCAGTGGTGGTGTTTTTGGAGGAGGAGAGCTGTGTGAGCAGCCTGATTGAATCGGGGATCCGGGTGAGGGGAGTGCTGGTGCAGGTCAGTCCTCTGCGTGCCCCCGCGACCCGCGTTGTTGTGTCTAACGTTCCGCCGTTCATTAAAACGAGGCGTTTATGAAAGAACTGGCTCGGTTTGGCAAATTTGCCGGTGCAATGAGCACGATTCCTCTCGGATGTAAAAATGAAGCAGTTAAACATGTTCTGTCTTTTCGGAGACAGGTTTTCATGTTTTTAAATAACCGTGATCAGACTATGGACGTGAGTTTTAGGGTTAAACACGGGGAGGGCTCGTACATTGTGTTCGTGAGTACGGAAAGACTCCGCTGTTTTGAGTGTGGAGACATCAGCCATAAACAGTTCGGCTGCCCACACAGAAAAGAGCAGCAGGGGGTGATGGGCCTAAACAGAGTGATTTAATGGAGGGGCAGCAGGTAGGGGACAGAGGTGAGGAGGTAGCTGAGGACTCGGGGCCTGAGAACAGGCCTGAACCCGTCAGCTCTGCAGGTGGAGAAGGGGTAGATGGTGATGGGCCTGATGTATTAATGAAGGTAACCCTTACCAAGAGTGATAGTAACGTTAATGTTAGTATTGTATCTGTGAACACACCCAGTGACCTCACTGACTCGGTCAGGCCTAGTGTTAGCCCCCACAGAAAGGCCCAGTGTAAAACTGATAAACTCGTGGAGGAGGGTGGAGGGTCAGTTCTGAAACAGGATGATGTGATTGTGGGCTGTGTGCGTGATGAGTGTCTCTGTGACTCGGGGGAAGCTGTGCTGGACTCCGAGGAGGAGAGTGTTTTATCAGATTGTTCAGGGCTGTCTGAAGTACCTGCCAGTTTGCCCTGTAGGCCGGGCTTTTTTTCGGCTCGGACCGGTCCGTCTGAGACCTCCTCTGAAATAACTGAGCCCCCAGAGGATGTTTATTCATTCTCAAAGATAAACCGGTTTTTGAAAGTTACAAAAGGTAAAAGGAATGTAGATCAGTGCAGTACGCCACTAAGAATGAGGACTTTGTCACTGTCCCCTAAGAGACGTTTTAGACTGAGGAAGTGGATAACGATTGCACGGAAAAGTTTGATTATTTCCTATGTGTAGTTTTTCTCTGGCACATCTGTATCTCTGGTGTTTACTGCTTTTGGGCGATGGTATTTTTCCCTGTGAACACTAAGGAGACTACTGAAGATAACTGTATTAATGGATGTGAAGAGTGTGTACAGCGCATGCAGCACGGGGGATTGTGGAGACTGTTTCGTGTGGTTGGAACACTGCCGGACTCAGGAGGAGGGTGCGTTTCGGGTAAACAGCCCATAAGAGACTGGAATCCTCATGGCGGCGCATCAGATATGAACTACAGCCGCCAGTAAGAGTACTGTCCAGGAAGTGGAGACAGGTCTGCGGCGTCCATTGCTTCTCTATTGACTGCTGATTTTGACTGTCCTATTTGGATTTTACACGGACTTTGCCAGAGGCTTGTGTATGAGGAATCTGCACTGGACTTGCAACTGATGGAGAAACAGAGTGGGGACTCGGGCGCTGGATGAGAAACTGAAGTGTTTTGAATGTGAAAGACATTGTATATTTCTGTTCAGTTTGTTTGATCATGTGGTGTGCTGATCAGCTACTGTGATGGTTTGGTGATGGAGTGTGTGTGTTTTCTTATGGGTTTGTTAGATTGATGTCTTTTTGTTTTTTGTTAAAGTGAAATGAAAGTCTCTCTCTCTCTGTTTTTCTCTCTCTCCTCTTTTTGCCTTGTCCAGCTCAGACTCTGTGTCCAGCCCCATGTTGAAGGCTCTCGACACACAGTTATAAATAAAATAAACTGAAGGAGTAAATGAATAACTATAGGACACTGTTGTAAAGGCAGTGTTGTTGATGAACGACTGGAGACAGAGAGATCTACAGAGAACTCACACACATTTTAAAGCACAGTTACTTATTCTTATATTTGCTGAATTTAACCACACAATGGCCTGAGCAATGTGGAGAGACAAATGTTATATTTAAGTCTGTTTCCTGTAGATGATGCGTTGATGCTCATTCAAAACTGAATGTAGTTTGACTGTTATTCAAAATGAAGAATAATAATAAAACTCAAACCCACAGACTCACCAGACACAGTCAGTGTAACAGCAGCACTGATCTCTGACTTCTGAGTGTCACTTTTCCTCTCCCCTCTGCAGGTGTATTTACCGTTAGACTCTGTAACAGAGCGGACTGTAATCT
Source organism: Hoplias malabaricus (assembly GCF_029633855.1). Taxonomy (NCBI): domain Eukaryota; kingdom Metazoa; phylum Chordata; class Actinopteri; order Characiformes; family Erythrinidae; genus Hoplias; species Hoplias malabaricus. Next base: position 13,472,751 of record NC_089813.1, on the reverse strand, counting down.
CCTGTGATTCACTGGATGTGTACCAACTGTCATCATTAAACCAGATGTACTTCCACTCAGTGTCTCTTCCTGACTCTACGACACACCTCAGAGTGACAGTCTCTCCTCTAAACACTTGTTTATCAGGCGCTATGTACAACACAGATTTAGGACTCTCTGTAGAAAAAGAAAAATCACAATTCATAACACAGTTATTAAAATAGTATCTTATGAATTTACCTCATTATATTATTAATAACAATGAATCAGAACAGAATTATTCACCAGTGAATCTTTAAAGTGTTAATGAAATTCAAAAGAGAGCCTTAATATAAAATGTTTTTTTTTTTATCTTTTTAAGTGTCCTTCCTGGATCATTCTGTCTCTAAATGGTTCTAGTGACGAACAATTCCAGAAAATAACTGTTCACTGAAATAAAACATTTACTTTGGAAATTGTTTAAACTTAAATAATGCCACTTTATCTTTTACAAAATGTTTCTTCTAAGAACCAAGCAGTGAAAGAAGTTTTAGGAACTAAAGTGGCATCACGCAAATAACTGTCACGCCTTCGTCCTGTCAGTCTGTTGTCCCGGCCATGTGCTTTATTTGCACATGGCTCTGTTTTGTTTATGTTCAAGTCTCCGCCTTTGTTCCGCCTCCTCGTCCGTGTCATGTGTTAACCCGTCCTCCTTGTTATCTGTCCAGGTGTGTCTCGTTTGTGTCTGTATTTAAGCCCTCTTGTTTCACGTCATGTTTGTCGTTCATTTCACTTCATTTGGTATTGTTGTTTAGCTCTGTTCCAGTCAAGTCAAGTCGTGTCGTTTCGTGTCCCAGTCGCGTTGTTGCCTTCCTTCCTTCTTCGTGTCAAATCGTTTTGTTTATATCCCTACTCTTGTTGTTTTCTAATTTCGTGTTTGCCCTGAAAGTCCGTTTGTGTAAGTTTCACTTCTCTTGTCACCGTGTCGTATCTATTTTCTCCGTTGTCGTCCGTCCTGTCGATCATGTTACCTGTCTATCTCCGTAAGTTTCCTCTGTCAGCGTTTCGCTTTGTTTTCCGTCTGTCCCCGTTTACCCTGCTTATTTCTTAGAGTCTAGTTTAGCCTGTTTTCCTTTTGTTTAAAGTCTGTTTTGGTTATTTTCTGTTATATAATAAACTCCCGTGTTTTAGCGAATGCGTCCGCCTCCCTCAATCCGCCCCTCGCTCCTGACAGAATGAACGACCACCAGGACGCAGCTAGCACAGACAGTATGTTCGACAGGGCTGCGATGTGGAATAGCCGGCTCCGACAGATACATGCCACAGTGGCTCAACGCCTTCGGGAGGAGTCGATTCATGAGTCGATTCATGAGTCGAGTGATTGCTCCAGCGCGAGTCGTAGGAGTCGGCGAAAGAAGCGTTCTGGAGTTCCCCCCTCGCTGGAGGATTACCCCCTCAGGTCCGGGGAAATTTTTGGGGGGGCGTTAAGGGTAGGGGCTGTTAGCCTCACCTCCGTAGCTCCGAGGTCTGAGGCTAACAGGGGCGCACCTCGAGGTGATCTAATGGGTGCGCCTGTGAAACCCCCTAAACCCTTTACAGCTCCAGCGCGAGCCCGGCGAGTAGCACAAGCCCCTGTCTTCGTTAACGCGGCGCCTCCTGCCGCGCCTGTCTTCGTTAACGCGGCACCTCCTGCCGCGCCTGTCTTCATTAACGCGGCGCCTCCAGCCGCGCCTGTCCTCGAGAGCGCGGCGCGCGCCTCTCCTGTCTTCGTTAGCGCGACGCGCGCCTCTCCAGTCTTCGTGGACGACGTCGCACGTTCTCCTGTCTTCGTGAGCGCGACGCGCGCCTCTCCAGTCTTCGTGGACGACGTCGCAGATTCATCTGCCTCCGTGGACGTCGTCGCACGTTCTTCAGCCTCCTTGGACGACGTCGCAGGCTCCCCTGTCTCCTTGGACGACGTCGCAGGCTCCCCTGTCTCCTTGGACGACGTCGCAGGCTCCCCTGTCTCCTTGGACGACGTCGCTGCAGGCTCCCCTGTCTCCTTGGACGACGTCGCTGCAGGCTCCCCTGTCTCCTTGGACGACGTCGCTGCAGGCTCCCCTGTCTCCTTGGACGACGTCGCTGCAGGCTCCCCTGTCTCCTTGGACGACGTCGCTGCAGGCTCCCCTGTCTCCTTGGACGACGTCGCTGCAGGCTCCCCTGTCTCCGAGGACGACGTCGCTGCAGGCTCCCCTGCCTCCGAGGACGACGTCGCTGCAGGCTCCCCTGCCTCCGAGGACGACGTCGCTGCAGGCTCCCCTGCCTCCGAGGACGACGTCGCTGCAGGCTCCCCTGCCTCCGAGGACGACGTCGCTGCAGGCTTCCCTGCCTCCGAGGACGACGTCGCTGCAGGCTCCCCTGCCTCCGAGGACGACGTCGCTGCAGGCTCCCCTGCCTCCAAGGACGACGTCGCTGCAGGCTCCCCTGCCTCCAAGGACGACGTCGCTGCAGGCTCCCCTGCCTCCGAGGACGACGTCGCTGCAGGTTCCCCTGCCTCCGAGGACGACGTCGCTGCAGGTTCCCCTGCCTCCGAGGAGGACGTTGCAGGTTCTCCTGTCTCGGTGATGGCGGCACCCGCCACTCCTGTCTCGGTGATGGCGGCACCCGCCGCTCCAGTGTCCGTGATGGCGGCACCCGCCGCTCCAGTGTCCGTGATGGCGGCACCCGCCGCTCCAGTGTCCGTGATGGCGGCACCCGCCGCTCCAGTGTCCGTGATGGCGGCACCCGCCGCTCCAGTGTCCGTGATGGCGGCACCCGCCGCTCCAGTGTCCGTGATGGCGGCACCCGCCGCTCCAGTGTCCGTGATGGCGGCACCCGCCGCTCCAGTGTCCGTGATGGCGGCACCCGCCGCTCCAGTGTCCGTGATGGCGGCACCCGCCGCTCCAGTGTCCGTGATGGCGGCACCCGCCGCTCCAGTGTCCGTGATGGCGGCACCCGCCGCTCCAGTGTCCGTGATGGCGGCACCCGCCGCTCCAGTGTCCGTGATGGCGGCACCCGCCGCTCCAGTGTCCGTGACGGCGGCGGCGCCCGCCGCTCCTGTTTCCGTGACGGCGGCGGCGCCCGCCGCTCCTGTTTCCGTGACTGTGGCGGCGCCCGCCGCTCCTGTCCCCGTGACTGTGGCGGCGCCCGCCGCTCCTGTCCCCGTGACTGTGGCGGCGCCCGCCGCTCCTGTCCCCGTGACTGTGGCGGCGCCCGCCGCTCCTGTCCCCGTGACTGTGGCTACGGCCTCCCCTGTCCATGTCCGTAGGTCGGCCCGAAGGACTTCAGGGCCGATCCCCAGAACTGTGCCTAGGCTGGTTCCTCAGACTGCCACACAGACATTAGCCAGTCCTGGGCACCCCCCTGTTATTTTGGTTCCCTTGTCTGTCCCTGTCCTGGTTCCCCTCTCTGTCCTTGTCCCTGTACCCGTGTCTGCCTTTGTGTCTGTCCCGGTCCCGGTCACTGTGTTGGTGTCAGTCCCTGTAAATGTTCTTGTACCTGTTCCCCTGCCAAGTCCTGTCCAGTCCCCTATCAGCCCTGTCCAGTCTATGTTTCAACCCCCGGTTCAGTCCCCTGTTAGTCATGTCCAGTCTCCGTATCTGTCCAACGTCCAGTCACCCGTCTTGTCTCCAGTCCAGTCTCTGTCTCAAACCCCTGTCCCGTCTCCTGTCCAGTCCCCGTTCCAACCCTCTGTCCTGTCTCATGTCCAGTCCCCAGTTAGTCATGTCCAGTCTCCGTATCCGTCTAGTGTCATGTCACCTGTCCTGTCTTCTGTCCAGTCACATACCCCTGTCCAGTCTAATGTTCCTATCCTGTCCAGTGTCTTGTCCCCTGTCTCGTCACCAGTCTCTGCTCCCGTCTATTCCCAGCACCCAGTCCTGTCATCAGTCCCGTCTCCATTCCAGTCCCCTGTTCTGTCACCTGTCCATGTCCAGTCTTCTGTCCCCAAACGTGTCCAGTCTCCGTATCCGTCCCACGTTCAGTCCCCTGTCTTGTCTCCCGTCAATTCCCATGTGTCCACTCCTGTCCTGTCCAGTCCGTTCTCGTCTCTTGTGGCTCCCCTTTGTCAGTCTCCTGTCATGTCCCATGTCCCGTCTCGTATATTCGGTCCTGTCGTGTCCCCAGCTCCTGTGTCGGTTCCCGTCCTGTCCTGAGTCCTGTCACCTGTTGGTTTGTTGTCCTGTCATGTTTTTCGTGCCCTCTCCTGCGCCAGCTCCTGGGGGGTTTAGGAGTACGCGCCCGGGAGTTGCGCGTTCTTGGGGGGGGCATCTGTCACGCCTTCGTCCTGTCAGTCTGTTGTCCCGGCCATGTGCTTTATTTGCACATGGCTCTGTTTTGTTTATGTTCAAGTCTCCGCCTTTGTTCCGCCTCCTCGTCCATGTCATGTGTTAACCCGTCCTCCTTGTTATCTGTCCAGGTGTGTCTCGTTTGTGTCTGTATTTAAGCCCTCTTGTTTCACGTCATGTTTGTCGTTCATTCACTTCTCTTTTCACCGTGTCGTATCTCTTTTCTCCGTTGTCGTCCGTCCTGTCGATCATGTTATCTGTCTATCTCCGTAAGTTTCCTCTGTCAGCGTTTCGCTTTGTTTTCCGTCTGTCCCCGTTTACCCTGCTTATTTCTTAGTCTAGTTTAGCCTGTTTTCCTTTTGTTTAAAGTCTGTTTTGGTTATTTTCTGTTATATAATAAACTCCCGTGTTTTAGCGAATGCGTCCGCCTCCCTCAATCCGCCCCTCGCTCCTGACAATAACCCTATTATTAATTTATTCAGTTTCTGTAACGGCTTGTTCAATTCAGGGCTGTTGTGGGTCAGGAGCCCGGGAATCACTGTTAAGAAGAGCGAACACACCCTGTGGACAGAGCACCCATACTTCACACGGTTTCACACACTCACATATTCCCTCACACACTCACATATTCCCTCACACACTCACATATTCCCTCACACACTCACATATCCACTCACACACACTCATATTCACACACACACACACACTCATTCACACACACACACACTCATATTCACTCACATATCCCCTCACACACTCACATATCCCCTCACACACTCACATATCCCCTCACACACTCACATATCCACTCTCACACACTCATATTCACTCACACACTCACACACACTCAAATCCACTCACACACACTCATATCCACTCACATATTCACTCACACTCACATATTCACTCACACACTCACATGTTCACTCACACAATCACATATTCCCTCACACTAGGACTGCAACTAATGATTATTTTGATAATCGATTAATCTGTCGATTATTTTTTCGATTAATCGATTATTAATCGGATAAAAAGGAAGACATGCCAAATTTGGTTTCCTGTCTGTTACTAGCTTATTCAGGATACCATCAGTGAGAACAGCTGCTTGCTGTGGTGTGCAGATCTTCTTCAAAACATAGTCAGCAATGCTGTTCTGAGGTGAGAGAGAAAGTGTAGATATGAACATACATCTTTTTTAAGTTAATAACTACTGATCTAAAATGCAGACAACAATGCAGGCAAATTGAAATTACATAAATGGATATCGGGTGATGCTGCAATGTACTAAGAATAAAAGGGAAATTCAACTAACACATGATCAGATGGTGTTAAGATATTTCAGATTTTAGAGAACTAATGTTGTAATTGTATAAGGAACACACAACCTGCCATTATTAAAAATTAGCGTTTACATGAAGAATTAACCCAACCGTTACATTAATTTTATATTTATCAATATTTAACACAGTGTATGTAATGTAATATACACTTATAATGTAATATACACTTGGCTGTGATACTCAAACACTAACACGCAATGCCAGTCAGAAAAGACCTTGAAAAAGGCTTTAAATATAAATGTTTGAATTTTTTTTTTAATTCTGAACGTAACTGCCGCCACATTTAAGGTGGAACGGAAAACTCACTAAATACAAGAGTGATATAAATTTACTAAAAATGAGACATCTTGTTTAAGTACTCTAGCAGGCTCTAGTGACATTGAGTGAGAGAAAACTAACGTCGCTAACGTTAGCTTGACTAAAACTACGGCTTGTAACATTGAGTGAGAGGAAAAAGTAGAACTATCTTACTATACTTAATCTCATTCACACATAGCTCCAACAGGCTTCAGGTGCTCATGCAGTGATGTTGTGCCATGCGAGATCAGCTGTGCACATTTTGCACCTAACGCTGTTCCTTGAAGGCGTTAGTGTAAAGTGCTTCCATACTTTTGATGACTTCGGTCGTGCATTTTTCTCTCTGCTTGTGCTAACATTATCCTCTGCTTTGACCGCCTCTGCCATTTTTCAACCCGTCTTCCAGAGTTCGTCACGTGTAGCAAATGTACCTATGTGTATAATAACTTAGACCCAACTAATCAATTATTAAATTATTTGCCAACTATTTTAACACTCGATTTTAATAGATTTAATCAATTAGTTGTTGCAGCCCTACCTCACACACTCACATATTCATTCACACACACTCATATTCACTCACACACTCATATTCACTCAACACACACTCACATATTCACTCACACACACTCATATTCACTCACATATTGTTGTAGAAAACAATTTTATTACTTTGTGTTAGTGGACAAATATCCTTAAATGAATATTAGTTAAAAATTACAAAGTATAATTACTGTCACGCCTTCGTCCTGTCAGTCTGTTGTCCCCGCCATGTGCTTTATTCGCACATGGCTATGTTTTGTTTATGTCCTTGTCTCCGCCCTCGTCCCGCCTCCTCGTCCGTGTCATGTGTTACCCGTCCTCGTTATCTGTCCAGGTGTTTCTCGTTTGTGTGAGTACTTAAGCCCTCTTGTTTCACGTCCTGTTTGTCGTTCATTTCACTTCATTATGTATTGTTCTCCGGTCTTGTCATGTCGCGTCGTTTATCTCTCGTTTCTAGTCAAGTCATGTTTGTTTCCTAGTTTTGTCGTTTAGTGTATTTTCTGTCTCAGTATTTTATGTCCTCGTCTTGTAGTTCCCTTTGTAGTTTGCCTGTGTTTTGTTATATCTTTGGTTATTAAATATATCCCGTGTTTTAGCGAATGCGTCCGCCTCCTTCAATCCGCCCCCCGTCCCTGACAATTACATATTCATTGTATGAAACCTTGTATTTTATATGTACTCATATGAATGACTAACCAGTATTTACACATGCATTTAAACAGTTTAGATCCTGCACACTAACTGGCATGTTGACTCAGTATTTACACCTTTCTAAATTCTTAGATTTCTAACATTGAACAGATCTGCACTTAGGCTTTTAGTATAAATTACAAGTGTTAGCCAGGACAGCTGAACTTTAGGGGCAGGTTGACCTGAAGTCCATTAGTGTCTCTTCCTAAATTATGGTGACAGAAAAGGAGTGTGGGAAGAAAAGGTATATTGTCAGCCTCGCTAAGAATGAATGTCTTTGGGGTCACAGGTGCATGGGAAACTGGCGCGAGAAAGCTGAGTACTAACATGTCTTATTATGCATATTAATATATGTTAATCAGCCAGAAACGCCTCACCACCAGGCTATACGTCATATGGGGTATAACTGTTGGAGTCAGATTTTGAGAGCTCAGAACTTTGCGTGGAAAGGGCATTATGATGTTTTTCATGTATTAAGTTCTCCTGGATCCAGTTTGTTATAAAAATACTTTGATTTGCTTTGAACTTCACTCGACTGGTTTCTGCAACACTTCCGGAACGACCACGCCTCCCTGGAGAGGGAGGGTGTATTTTGGACCTTTTGGAGATCTTCTAAATTTTAATTACTTTGGGAACGGTCCAAAAGAACATTTTAATCTACAATATTCACTCACACACTCACATATTCACTCACACACTCACATAATCACGCACACACTCACATAATCACGCACACACACTCATATTCACTCACACACACACATATTCACTCACACACTCACATAATCACGCACACACACTCATATTCACTCACACACACTCATATTCACTCACACACACTCATATTCACTCACACACACTCACATAATCACGCACACACTCACATAATCACGCACACACTCACATATTCACGCACACACTCACATATTCACGCACACACTCACATATTCACGCACACACTCACATATTCACGTACACACACTCATATTCACTCACACACACTCATATTCACTCACACACACTCATATTCACTCACACACACTCATATTCACTCTCACACACTCATATTCACTCTCACACTCACATATTCACTCACACACTCACATAATCACGCACACACTCACATAATCACGCACACACTCACATATTCACGCACACACACTCATATTCACTCACACACACTCACTTATCCACTCACACACACTCACTTATCCACTCACACACACTCATATTCACGCACACACACTCATATTCACTCACACACTCACATATTCACTCACATATTCACTCACACACACCCATAGTCACTCACACACACCCATAGTCACTCACACACACCCATATTCACTCACACACTCACTTATCCACTCACACACTTACTTATTCACTCACACACTTACATATTCACTCACACACACTCATATTCACTCACATATTCACTCACACACACTCATATTCACTCACACACACTCATATTCACTCACATATTCACTCACACACTCACATATTCACTCACACAATCACATATTCACTTACACACTCACACTCATATTCAATCACACACACTCATATTCACTCACACACACTCATATTCACTCACACACACTCATTTATCCACTCACATACTCACTTATCCACTCACACACTCACTTATCCACTCACACACACTCACTTATCCACTCACACACACACACTCATATTCACACACACACTCATATTCACACACACACTCATATTCACTCACACACACTCATATTCACGCACACACACTCATAGTCACTCACACACACCCATAGTCACTCACACACACCCATATCCACTCACACACTCACTTATCCACTCACACACTTACATATTCACTCACACACACTCATATTCACTCACACACACTCATATTCACTCACATATTCATTCACACACACTCATATTCACTCACACACACTCATATTCACTCACACACACTCATATTCACTCACATATTCACTCACACACTCACATATTCACTCACACATTCACTCACACAATCACATATTCACTCACACACTCACACTCATATTCAATCACACACACTCATATTCACTCACACACACTCATATTCACTCACACATACTCACTTATCCACTCACACACACTCACTTATCCACTCACACACACTCACATATCCACTCACACACACACACTCATATTCACTCACACACACTCATATTCACGCACACACACTCATATTCACGCACACACACTCATATTCACTCTCACACACTCATATTCACTCTCACACACTCACATATTCACTCACACACTCACATATTCACGCACACACTCACATATTCACGCACACACACTCATATTCACGCACACACACTCATATTCACGCACACACTCACTTATCCACTCTCACACTTTCATATTCACTCACACACACTCATTCACGCACACACACTCATATTCACTCTCACACACTCACATAATCACGCACACACTCACATATTCACGCACACACACTCATATTCACGCACACACACTCATATTCACGCACACTCACTTATCCACTCACACACACTCATATTCACGCACACACACTCATATTCACGCACACACTCACATATTCACTCACACACTCATATTCACTCACACACTCACATATTCACACTCATATTCAATCACACACACTCATTTATCCACTCACACACTCACTTATCCACTCACACACACACTCATATTCACTCACACACTTTCATATTCACTCACACACACTCATATTCACTCACACACTCACATATTCCCTCACACACTCACATATTCCCTCACACACTCATATTCACTCACACACACTCATATTCACTCACACACACTCATATTCACTCACACACACTCTCATATTCACTCACACACACTCTCATATTCACTCACACACACTCTCATATTCACTCACACACACTCACATATTCACTCACACACACTCACATATTCCCTCACACACTCATATTCACTCACACACACTCACATATTCCCTCACACACTCATATTCCCTCACACACACTCATATTCCCTCACACACACTAATATTCCCTCACACACACTCGTATCCACTCACACACACTCGTATCCACTCACACACACTCGTATCCACTCACACACACTCGTATCCACTCACACACACTCGTATCCACTCACACACACTCGTATTCACTCACACACTCACGTATCCCCTCACACACTCACGTATCCCCTCACACACACTCATATTCACACACACACACACTCATATTCACTCACACATTCACTCACACTCACATATTCACTCACACTCACATATTCACTCACACACTCATATCCACTCACACACTCATATCCACTCACACACTCACATATTCACTCACACACTCATTTATCCCCTCACACACTCACTTATCCCCTCACACACTCACTTATCCCCTCACACACTCACTTATCCCCTCACACACTCACTTATCCCCTCACACACTCACTTATCCCCTCACACACTCACATATCCCCTCACACACTCACATATCCCCTCACACACTCACATATCCCCTCACACACTCACATATCCCCTCACACACTCACATATCCGCTCACACACTCACATATCCCCTCACACACTCACATATTCCCTCACCCACACGCTTACATATTCACTCACACACACTCATATTCACTCACACACACTCATATTCACTCACACACACTCATATTCACTCACACACACTCATATTCACTCACACACACTCATATTCACTCACTCACCCACACGCTCACATATTCACTCACACACACATTCACATATTCACTCACACACTCACATAATCACTCACACACACATTCACATATTCACTAACACACTCACATAATCACTCACATATTCACTCACACATTCACACATTCACTCACACACACATATTCACTCACACACTCAAAGCTATGGACAAAGTTGCACAGAAAGGCCACCTACGGACATGCTTAAGGACTGTGGGAGGAAACTGGAGCACCCAGAGGAAACCCACACAGACACTGGGAGAACACAGAGCCCTTTATATAAGACTTAAACAGTAGTTTGTTATTCACTTTTCATCTTATTTTGTAAAAACAATGCGTTAAAAACAATGTGTTAAATATTTATCAATATTTAACACAGTGTATGTAATGTAATATACACTTATAATGTAATATACACTTGGCTGTGATACTCAAACACTAACACGCAATGCCAGTCAGAAAAGACCTTGAAAAAGGCTTTAAATATAAATGTTTGAATTTTTTTTTTAATTCTGAACGTAACTGCCGCCACATTTAAGGTGGAACGGAAAACTCACTAAATACAAGAGTGATATAAATTTACTAAAAATGAGACATCTTGTTTAAGTACTCTAGCAGGCTCTAGTGACATTGAGTGAGAGAAAACTAACGTCGCTAACGTTAGCTTGACTAAAACTACGGCTTGTAACATTGAGTGAGAGGAAAAAGTAGAACTATCTTACTATACTTAATCTCATTCACACATAGCTCCAACAGGCTTCAGGTGCTCATGCAGTGATGTTGTGCCATGCGAGATCAGCTGTGCACATTTTGCACCTAACGCTGTTCCTTGAA